>NW_006436294.1:7780630-7784687 GCF_000325575.1 Pteropus alecto
CTCGGAAACTCAGGGAGCCGCGGGCCGGCGGGAGGGGCGGCGGCGGCCACCGCACCGAGACTCCTCCCCCGGTGACCACACTGGCTGCTTTCGTTTCCTCTCGTGACAGGTGCTTGGTTGGTCTGTCCTGTCACAGCGAGGTATGAATCGTCCTCGCGAGATTTGTCCACAGGCGGAGCGTGGCCGAGGCTTGGCGTCCGGGGCTTCTCAGGAACCAGTGCCCTAAAGGCTTATGTTGTGTGAGGTCTGGGGCCAGACTGCCCTCCCTTCCCTTATCGATAAACCCCTCGGCTTATCGCCCAGGCTGCGACCCTAGGCGGGGAAGGCCTGGGTCTTGATTTTCTAACCTTTTCAGGGGGATTATTTGGAGGCAGTTTGGGGAATGAGATGCCCAGCACACAGTAAGTGGCCTAACTATTGCTGCTGCTGAAGTCAGCAGAACTGACACCTGGGTATCCCGTGGCCTTAGGCGTCTCCACTGTGCCCCTTCTCAGTTTGGATGCCCCTTTTCCAGCTGCTTCTAACCATCAGTGATCTCTGTCCTGGGGCCTTCTGGCTCCACGGGTTTAAGACTTGCTCTCTCAGTATGGTTCTTCAGGGAGAAGGGAGTTGTTTAGACAGGTGACAAAGGCCTCAGTGGGTTAGAGTTGCGTTTTCTGTAAATTTCCAAGGGTCTCTGTACTTGACAACACTTCTGGATATAGTTAGGATTCAGGGCTCCCGTTGAAGGCTTGGATTACTTATGCCATCTGGAGCCTGTTCCCTGGGTCCCAGTCCCTTCTCTCTGTCTTGGTATTTATTAATGTTCATCTGTGTTTCCAGCCTGTCAACTGTGAGTGGGATCCAGGGGTGGCCTGCAGGAGCCTCTAGGGAGGGTGGTAGAGGAAACCCTGATACAGCTTCCAGACCCCCTCCCCCATTAGTGCTTGGAGAAGGGCGGGGCCTGAGCCTTATTCTACTTTTAAGAGAGAGTCACTAATAAGTGGCTTTGTGACTTGGGAGGCCTGAAATACAGCTATCAAAAGCACAGCCAGGCAGGCCAGTCCTCTCTGGTGCCACACTATTGTGTGCCACTTGATGGTTTGTTTTTCCCCCCCCTAAAGAGGCCTCATGCTTCTGAGGGACTGGAATTAGGGTTGGTTTTGTCACTTTTCTACTCCGCCTGGCCCATTCCTAGGGAATTAGCACTCACTCTTCAGAGCCGGGGTCCACCACTGAGCGCTGGCTCTGCAGCAGCCACTGTGCTGGGCTTTCCCACTACCTGTGTGTGGTGGGATCTGTGGCCTGGTGGTAGTCTGGGGTCTGTCCTTCCCGCTGAAGGTCCCTTCCCTGCAGGTGGCCTCCTGCCTGGCGCAGCGCCATGCACACACTTGTGTTCCTGAGCACGCGGCAGGTGCTCCAGTGCCAGCCAGCTGCCTGCCAGGCCCTGCCCCTGCTGCCACGCGAGCTCTTCCCCCTGCTGTTCAAGGTGGCCTTCATGGACAAGAAGACTGTCGTGCTGCGTGAGCTGGTGCACACGTGGCCCTTCCCACTGCTCAGCTTCCAGCAGCTGCTGCAGGAATGTGCCCACTGCAGCCGGGCCCTGCTGCAGGAGCGGCCCAGCACAGAGAGCATGCAGGCGGTGATCCTGGGGCTGACAGCCCGGCTCCACGCCCCAGAGACGGAGGCCGGCACGCAGCCCCTCTGCAGGTATGAGCTTACCCGAGGGGCCCTCTGGCCTAGGGGACGCAAAGAGGGTCCCCGCTGAGAGATCTAGGCTAGTGTAAGAGTTCAGTGCAGAAAGAGGCATGTTGCTTCTGTCCCAAGGTGGTTGGGAGTGGGTGTGGGCTCTGTCCCCTGCCTCCTGCCTCAGCCCATCCGTGCTCCCAGGAAGCATGCACTGCGGGTGCTGGACATGACGGGCCTCCTGGACGACGGTGTGGAGCAGGACCCTGGTACCATGAGCATGTGGGACTGCACGGCAGCTGTGGCCCGCACGTGCATTGCACAGCAGCAGGGTGGGGCTGGGGAGCCCGGGCTGGCCCCAGTTCCTGTGGAGGTGCGTGTGGACCTTCGGGTGAACCGGGCCTCTTACGCGTTCCTGCGGGAGGCACTCCGCAGCAGCGTAGGCAGCCCGCTGCGGCTCTGCTGCCGGGACCTGCGGGCTGAGGACCTGCCCATGCGCAACACTGTGGCCCTGCTGCAGCTTCTGGATGCGGGCTGCCTACGCCGCGTGGACCTGCGCTTCAATAACTTGGGCCTACGCGGCCTGTCTGTCATCATCCCACACGTGGCCCGCTTTCAGCACTTGGCCAGCCTGCGGCTACACTATGTGCACGGGGACTCGCGGCAGCCCTCTGTGGATGGTGAGGACAACTTCCGCTACTTCCTGGCCCAGATGGGCCGTTTCACCCGCCTGCGGGAGCTCAGCATGGGCTCGTCTCTCCTCTCAGGGCGGCTGGACCAGCTACTCAGGTAGGCGGGCCCCACTGCCGCTCTGCCCCTGCACTCCCAGAGACCCTCCCCTGGCCCTGCCTGTTCTGACATCTTGTCTCCTCTGCAGCACCCTGCAGAGCCCCCTGGAGAGCCTGGAGCTGGCCTTCTGCGCTCTGCTGCCTGAGGATCTGCGCTTCTTGGCGCGGAGCCCACATGCTGTCCACCTCAAGAAGCTGGACCTGAGTGGCAATGACCTGTCCGGCAGCCAGCTGGAGCCCTTCCAGGGTCTGTTGCAGGCAGCAGCAGCCACACTGCTGCACCTGGAGCTGACCGAGTGCCAGCTCGCTGATACCCAGCTGCTGGCCACACTCCCTGTGCTGACTCGCTGCGCCAGCCTCCGCTACCTCGGCCTCTACGGCAACCCGCTGTCCATGGCAGGCCTTAAGGAGCTCCTGCGGGACTCAGCGGTGCAGGCCGAGCTGCGCACAGTGGTGCACCCCTTCCCTGTGGACTGCTACGAGGGCCTGCCCTGGCCACCGCCTGCCTCTGTCCTGCTGGAGGCCTCCATCAATGAGGAGAAATTTGCCCGGGTGGAGGCCGAGTTGCACCAGCTGCTGTTGGCCTCAGGTCGAGCCCACGTTCTCTGGACCACTGACATCTACGGACGTCTGGCTGCAGACTACTTCAGCCTGTGACTGCTGGGCCTTGGCTGAGAGACAGGCTGTCCTTGGGTCCAGGGAGGCTCCTCCCCCTCTTGGGTAGGCAGAGCCTTGGCCAGGACCCTGCTGGAGGCCTGACACAAAGGCAGTGGTCTCTGGCGTCCTTGCTCCTGGGTGCACCTTGAGCTTCCCTGTGCTTTCCGCAGCGCCCTGCACCTGTCCCCCGGACTGGCCGAACATCTGTGGGCTTGGAGTCTGGATTCCAGGCCGGCTTAGCCCTGCTTAGTTTGCTGCACTTGGCTGCCCTCTTCTCAGAGTGTTCCTGGGGTCCCAGATCTAGCTGAGATAGGGTGTTCTCTCTGGGCCCTTCCCAAGAGCAGACTCTTTTGGGGCTGAAGTTGGGACAGGGGCCTGCTTCAAGGAGGGTTGGGGGTCTCACGCACTCAAGCCTGTCACAATTTTTCCTGCCCTGACACCCAGGAGACTCCCCTGTCGGCTGTGTTTTTGGGCCAGAGAGTGTCATTAAGGTACAAACGTGCAGTGTGTTTGCAACTGAAATTTGTGGTGGTTTTTTTCTGTCCTGATTGGTTGGTCAGAGGGACTCGTGGCTGGCTCTGCTGTCACCTCATGCATGGCTCCTGGGTAACAGCTGTTTTCCAGTCTGCTGCCCCCTTCTCTCTATGGGCACCCTCCCAGCATCGCAGCCTGTCTTGGCATCTCCACAGTCAGGTCGCCCAAGCTCCTCCAGCGGGCTCGCAAGTCGAGTCAGGCCTTGCAGAGCGAGAGCTTCGTGTGATTCTGGGAGGGATCTTTTCCGGAGGGTCTCAGTGGGAGTGTCGGGAGCCTGCCTGACCATCCTCCATTTGCATCCCAGGATTTCCGTGTGCAGAGCTGGGGATCCGCAGGTGCCTGCGCCCAGCCCCACCCCCGGAGCCCCCAGACCCCACACACGCTCGCCGCACACTGCGCAGCTTCCACCCTTC
>NW_006436294.1:7785222-7786406 GCF_000325575.1 Pteropus alecto
GCTGGAAGGGCACGCGGGCGGCGCCGCCGGCGTTGGAGGCCTCGCACTCGTACTTGCCAGCGTGGGCCAGGGTGATGTTGCTGAGGAAGAGCATGCCGCTGCCCGTGTCGGAGGCCCCGGGCCCGCCTGGGCCCGGAGCCCCGCCTTCTGGCTGGGCCTGGGCCCGCGGGTGTCCCTCGCGAAGCTGGGCCACCTTTCTCCAGGTTACCAGGGGCTGTGGGTAGCCGGAAGCCTGGCAGGCAACCCGCAGGTCCTCACCCAGATTGGCTGTCACTTCCAGCGGCTCTACGTGCACAGAAGGCGGGATGCAGATGAGGCTACTGCCAGATACATCCAGGAGACTCTGAAGTGCCAGGCGTGGGGGCTCTGCACACGTGATCTTGTCCCTGGGGCTGAGCAGCCTCTGGCCTCCTTCCTTGATCCAGGCTCCCAGCCAGTGCAGAGCACAGTCACAGCGCCATGGGTTCTCTGTGGGCACAGCAGCGGTGGGCGGGTGGTCCCAGATCACAGCCCGTGCAGCTGGGGTTCTGCTGGCCAGAACAGAACCCCCTGTGCCACCTCCCAGAATCGGGACCCCTGCCACCCCTTCTCTGACCGCGAGCTCTTTAGAATGGCCAGGCCCTCCCCTCCACCTTTCATCCTGTGGCACTGATCTCTACAGGAACTCCTGCCCCTGCAGTGTCCCTGCAGTGAGTCTCCTATGTTGGGGAGCCTGGCGTCCACATAGACATCTCACAGCTCTGAACTTTGTGGATCCTGTCAGCTTCCCCTTCAGGTGCTGTCTCCCAGAAATGCCTCTAGTCCTGGTGTCTCCAGTTTCTGTCTGCCTATCCTCTGATGGCCCCAAAGCATGCAAGCCCCTCAACTCTGTCCATTCTGTTCAGCGAATTCTGTCTTTCCTGTCTTCTTTATACAGGGTCGCCGAGCTGTGCCCCTTAGCACCCACATTCCTAGCAGCATTCTGTCATGGCTGCTGGTGGTGGTGTAGCCAGAATGCTGCCCAGTGGTCTGCAACTCTGAGCCACTGCCATTGGAGCCCGTCCACACCCAGGCCTACTCCTCACTGCCAGCACTGTGGCCAGGAAAGATGTCTGCGTGTGACCCCTCGCCCCAGAGGGAGGTACCTGTGAGGCGCAGGACCTGCAGGCTAGCCAGGGGCTGCAGAGCCTCACGGCTGATGGTGC
>NW_006436294.1:7786430-7787478 GCF_000325575.1 Pteropus alecto
TGTCCAGCAGCCAGAGATGAGAGCCCGGCTAGGGCCTGGTCCTCCAGCAGCTCAATGCTGTTTTCCTGCAGGTGTAGCTCCTGCAGTCGCTGAAGCAAGGACAGCAGATCATCAGGCAAAGGGACCCTAGGAGACATGCCCCCTTACCAGGCTAGGCTGAGTTGAGTTTTGTCTCCACTGCTCTAGCCTGGCAGAGCAGGGTTAGTTCAGGAGGACCCCTCCTTTTCCCTGCCCTCCCCCTCACCGGCAGGTGCAGGAAGGTGAAGTCCAACAGCTGTGCTAGCTGGTTTCCAGCCAGGTAGAGGACACGCAGCTGGGCCAGGCCGGCAAAGGCGCTGACGTGCAAGCTGCGCAGCCGGTTGCCTGTGAGCGCCAGCTCCAGCAGGCGCGACTGAGCATGGAAGGTGCCTGGTTCCAGGGCACGCAGGCTGTTGTTGTGCAGGTAGAGGCGGCGCAGGGCGGCCAGGGGCGCCAGGACCGCTGGCTCCAGGCGTGTGATGCTGTTGTCCTGCAGGAACAGCGTCTGCGGGCCAGAAGACGGGCCAGTGTTTAACCTGCCAAGGGAGTCTCCCTCTAACCTTAGCTGGCTTCTCAGCCCAGGTCCCCACCTTTAAAACTGGACCTCACACACCCTTCCCTCCTGTCCCAGGCACTCGTGGCCCACGGCCCCACCTGGTGCCCACCTGCGTCCCCGGCGGGATTCCGGGCGGGAGGACACGAAGCCGCAGGGCCCCGCACTCCACCGTGGTGCTGTAGCAGCGGCAGGCAGCCGGGCAGCCAGCGGTGTGGGGCGGGAACCTGGGCAGCAACAGCAGCAGCAGTGCAAGCGCCCCCAGGGCCATCTCCTGTGGGAGCGGCTGCGAACCACGAAGCTGCAGCCTCCTCGCCAGCTCCACGAAGTCGCCGGCTTGGGTGCCTCCTGGAGTGCAGGTTGGCAGACCTGCCCTGAGGTTTGAGAGCCAGGGAAGAGCATGGACGGAACCTCACACCGTGTCCAACATTGGAAAAGTCTCATCAATTTAAGAAATATAAATAAAGCGTGCGTTTC
>NW_006436294.1:7787511-7789346 GCF_000325575.1 Pteropus alecto
CTTCCCTGCACCTGCCTGGCAGAGGCTTCCTGCTCTGGCATGTGGATGCTAGGTGATGCAGCCATCTGCACCCTAGCAACCAGCCACTGACTGCATGGCTTGGGGGTCAAGAGGCCAATGCGGGTAGGGACAGGAGAGTGGGCATGAAATGCAGGGCCCTGGTACCCAAGGTGGGCCAGAAGGGGAAGAGCCTGCTCTGCTAGAATGTCCCATTGTGCTTGTGGACTCCTCACTCTGGGGACTGGCGTGCAACCTTGTAAGGCACAGAGCCTACGGCAGAGGTCCCCTTTGTGCCCCCAGGGTGAAGCCTAAGGCCCCACACTGCAAGTGTCCCTGTCCTCACCTTACTGTCGCCCAACATTAAATCTAGTCCTTTTATCCCTACATCATGCTGTCCCCACCCCCACCCCCACCCGCGCCCTGGGATTCACCTGTTGTGACCTGTTGGGGAACAATGGTAGAACTGGTCTTAAGGGAATCACCAGCCACAGAAAAATCAAGGCACAGCTTTGTGCAGCCCATCCTCCAGGGGCGAAGAGGAGTGGACAGCTTAGCTGGAATGAGGGCTTTTCCTCAGGGGATTTGTCAGAGAATTGGGGGATGAGGCAAACAATATGAAAGTCATCTCAGAAGCTATGGTTCTCCATGCTGGCCCCCAAAAAGTGCCTCTGTCTTTGGGGGTTGGTGGGGCCCTGGAACAGCTGGGGCGTGAGAGGGGTCTTGGGCCACCAACTGGGTTTCTAGTGTAGTTTCAGCAATGGCCTGACCATGAAGGAATGAGTAGTGTTTTGGGGATTTACACACATGCAACTTGTCCTAGAGGGGTGGGAAGGCCTGGGTCTAATTCCAGGCACAATGAGTCCAGTTTTAAAGGTGGGGACCTGGGCTGAGAAGCCAGCCAAGGATGGCAGGGCTGAGTGTGCTGTCAATTAGCCTCAAGCCCCACCTCAAAAGGTCCCGGCTCTGAACACCAGCATGTTCACCAGGTCTCCCTGCTAGCAAGAGTGAGTCGTGTGGAGCTGGACCAAGTGGCCTTGGTGTTTGTTTAAATCTTGCCCAAACGTGTAATCCATGTGATTATTTAAAGTCACTACAGAAGAGACAGCACGGCAAAAGTTTTAATGGAATAGCTTTGGCTGAGGCAGAGGCAGTTCCCAGGTGTCTCCGGATGTAAACCCCAAGCTGGGGGATTTCTCCGGACCCCTGGGATCCATCTCCTTGAGCAAAAGGGCTGGCCCCAGTCTCCAGCGGCAAGGCCTCTCAGGTAGAGAAGGATCTTAGCTTCCTCCTCAGGGCTCGGGGCACTGCCGCTCACACGGACACCCTAGATGCCGGTCCGCGTGGAAAGGTCCGCCGGGGCAGGGATGAGGGCTCAGGCAGGAAGAGCAGGGGAGACCCGCCCAGAAATCCTTTCACCCCGTGGTCAAACCCCTAATCCGGCCGGGCAGGGGGCGGGGCGTCACACATAGGCTTCAGCGATGGCTGTCACTGTCTCCAGGGCGCCCATCTGTGCGGGGGAGTGGTGGAATGAAGAGGGAGGAGGCCTTGCGACCCCCAGGCTCAGTGAGAGGCCTGAGCCGCGTGCCTCGGTCCCTCACGGTGTCCCCTTTACCCTCTCAAGTACGGGTCTGTTCTGGGCCACTAAGGGCAGGGCGTGGTCCCCGCCAGGTCACACGCCCTTCCCGGTGCGCACGGCGGACAGACCTTGGGTGGCCCCCGCCCCCACGCCCGCTGACCTTGGGTCGGGTGCCCCCTCACCTGACACTCCCGCGGCGCGGCTCCCCCGCTGAGCCCGCGGCGCCCCAGCCCCCCAGCGGCGCTGGGCGGGGGAGGGG
>NW_006436294.1:7789846-7798343 GCF_000325575.1 Pteropus alecto
TTGTCGGCCAGGGGCAGCAGGCGAGCCGGCTCGAAGGGCACGGCCAGGGCCTCGCCGCCGCCGCAGTAGGAGAGGCGCGGGGGCCCGGGGCCCGCAGCCAGCAGATGCGTGAAGACCACAGGCCGGTCATCGCAGCGCAGGAAGTTGCGCTCTCTGCCGCAGAGAGAGAGGAAGGGGAAGGAGGCCTCGTAGCGGCCGCTGCGGTTGGGTCTCAGACGGGAGAAGAAGGTGACGAGGAACTGCGGGTCTAGGGGACAGAAGGGCACAGGTTGCTCACCGTGCCAGGAACTCAAGGTTCCCAGGCAAACGGCTCGCCAAGGGCCGGCGCCGGCTGTCGGAGGGCCATCGCGACTTCACTTTGGATAGCGGGCTCTTGAGCTCAGGACGCCCATTCCCCCGCTGCGGCGGGGTTGGGGAGCAGAGCCCTCCAGCGCCTCTCCGGAAGGGATAAGGAAGGTGGGGGGAGGAGGGCGCAGCAGTACCTTTGAAACAGGTGATGAAGTTCTTCATTTTGGAGTCATCCAGGAAAAGCTGCAGACAGAGGGACAAGCGTGGCCCATGAGTCCCAGTGGGAAGACCTCCCATAGGCGGGGACCTCTAGGCGGGCCTAAGTCCGCTTTCCTTGCTCGTCTGTGCACACCGTGCACAGAGAGGCATGTAGATCAACTTGGGAGCTCTGTCAACTTTCCCGCATCTACCCCGCACCCTGGAAGGTGCTTCCTGGCACACGGGTTTCCTGAAGTGACGTGCCTTTCCCGCGCCTCTTCCCGCCTCCTTTCGCTTTTCTAGTCTGCTGTGACACCTCCCCCGTGGAGGCTAGACTTGCTTCCTCGGAATTATGGTGGTTGCTCCTGCCAGGGTTTCCAAAGAAGGCGGGGCTGGTGGCAGAAGGGTAGGTAAAGAACTGGGGATGCGGAGCGCGCGGGGCTGAGCTGAGCTGAGCTGAGCTGGTACTGGGCGCCCCAGTCTCTCAAGCGCGCTGCTCTAGCTCAGCAGAGTCGGGTTCACTTACCTTAGAGACTCTGTCCACCCCTCCCACCGCCCCCTCCTGCAGGGACCTTCCGCGGCCCCGCCCCCGGCCCACCTGGCCCTGATGATCCACGTAGTAAAAGTACTCGCGTGTGCGGGGCTCGGGGCTCTGGCCCTGAGTGTAGGAGATGCCCCCGCCCCCACCGCAGGCCCGTGCCCCGAGCGGCCGCGCCAAGGGCAAGGCCCAAGCCCGGAGCGCCCCGCACGCCGGCCACATTCTTTTCCCGAGCCGGAAGAGGCTGGTGGGTCATGTGGTGGCGGCGCAGCACGAATACGCGTCTCCCCGGAGCCAAGGCCTTGCATTTTGGGTTCCGGCAACAGCTGCTGACCTCGCCCGGCCTGGCCGCCTGTTCCCCCCGCATTCCGGGCGGCTGGAATGTTCTTCCTTTTCTGGGCTTGTGAGGGCAGCCCACCCTGCCGTCGGGCTGGGGAGACACTGGCGCGCAGGGCCGCCTGACAGCGCGGTGCGGGTGTCAAACGGGGCTGCAGGCAGTTTCATGAACTGGGAGACAGGCTGGGACGCGGCGCTGTCTCGCGGGCTCTGCGCCTTTACCCTCGGAGGTTGGCCGCCGGCACTGGCCTGTCTCCCCCACCCTCTGAGAAGCCAGCTCGTCGCGACTGAGTCTGCGCGTCCAACTAGGTGCTGAATAAAGAGGTGAATAAACATTCTGCCTAGAAGCCTATGTCTGGTTTGGGGGAGGGCGGGTCAGAAAAAGCCCACCTCCCTAGGCAGGGCTTCCGGGGCAAGTCCCATACCCCAGGTGGCGGCAGACGGCTCTAAACGGCCTCGCAATTGCCCTACATGGAGCCTCCTTCTGGACCATCGCCTCGCCCCCATCCCAGGGAAACGGGCTCGTTCCCCCGCCCTCCTCCCCCCCATCTTCTACTCGTTTCTTTCCCCTTCTCCCCTGGCCTGTCTATCCAGGTGCCCATATCAGCAATCCGCTGAACACTGGACTGGCCAGCTCCCAACCTAGAGCCCTGCAGCTACTGGAAGGAATGGAAGAGGACAGGCAGGGACCATGGCTTCAAGTTTCCATATGTACTTTATTCACACAGAGTTGTCACCTGCATCAGAGTGTTTGTGGCCAGGCCACCCCAGGCCCCACAGACCACCCTGCTGAGGATGCAGGCCCAAGATCACCTGGGTCTCACAGGGCTGGGCTTTTTTAAATAATAAATAAAAACTCTAAAAAAATTATATATATGTAACTGGGGAGAAATTGTTTTATAATTGGAACTCGAAATTCCAAAGTGGAAAAGATACAAACTGAGAGTCTACGTACCCCTCCCCCCCAGCTCTGGCCTCCAGGGAAGGCAGTCCTAGGCACCCGCTGGTCCCCAAGCTCAACTCCTTCCCTGCTTCTGCTGCTGGTCCCGAATGGGCTCAGGGCAGGGTCTGGTTTTTGGTCGGAAGCCAAGAAAAGTTGAGGAGAAAATAAAGGAATAATACCAACTTGCTCTGCACAGAGGACTGGCTAGGATGGCTTGGAGATAAATAGCATTTGGGTTAAAACTGTCATTAGCAAATTAGTTCTTGTATTTTTCACTATTTATATGTCTATACACAGATGTGCTGGGTGCAGGACAGATTCTGAATTTATAATTACACCACGAAAAATACTCTTGCCCCTCCCCCACCCTGCCCCAATAATGCCTGCCTAACCCTGCCCCCCACAGGACTTTGGTTTGGGGGCCCCTCCCCGCCCAGAGATAGCCTGCTGGGCCCTGGGCCAGCCCAGCCTGGCTCTGGTGGTAGACAGCCCAGTGCCCTGGAGCCCCCAAACTCTGGTGTAGTCACTATGGTGGAGGTCACCGGTGGACAGGAAATTGGGGCCAGAAGCTGCAGGCCGGACACCGAGAGAGAGGGGGGCAGCCTTGGCAGGGCTGGGGCCGGGGCCAGGGCCAGGCTGAGTGCAGGAGCAACTGGGAGGCAGCTCGCCCCGGGGAGGGCAACGTGTGCCCTCGGGGCCCCAGGGCAGGGGCAGTGTCACTTGGCTCCAGGCAACAGAAGGCACTTTCTCGGGGCTGACCCACGGCCGGAGTGCGGGGGTGGGGGTGGGGTGGAGGGGTGCGGTGCCCACGGAACTGGCCACGAGGCAGGGGGCGTTCCCGTAGCTCCTTTGCCTTGGCTGTGCCCTCAGCCCGAAGGCCTGGGTGGGGGAGATGGGAGATTCCAGGGCTAGGGCGGGCACCAGCGGAGCCTGGCATGCGACCTCCGCAGTTGGGGCATTCCCTCCCCCCTCCCCGCTTGCTCTCCTGCCCGGGTGCACCCGAGCTTGGGCTCTGTCCCCACCCTTGGCCCACGTGCTATAGCACGCCCTCCATGAAGCTGGTGTCCAGGTGCTGGATGAGGACGCGCAGGAATGACATCTCTTTGCGAGTGTTTTCGAAGATGACACGCGGGTCGTCCGATCTGCAGCGGAGGCAGTTGGGCGCCATCACCATGGCCAGGTTGCTCACATCCATCTTGGTGATGGCCACGTTGGCGGGCTGCACGAACACCTGTGCAGAGCAGCAGCTGGTGGGCCGGGGCGGGGCGTGGGGCGTGGCCGGGGGTCAGGGGGCGTGTCCAGGGAGGGGGCGTGCCCTGGGCGGGGCCCACCGCGCACCTGGAGAAAGCGGATGAGGTAGCACAGCACCAGGCGGTTGATGCGGGGCAGCGCGTGCACCACGGCCACGGCGGCCTCCGGGCTCTCGTAGTGCGCGATGCACTGCTCGTAGAACTCGTGCGGGATCAGGGGCTCCTCCAGCTCCCGGTACCACAGCTTCAGCAGAGACGCTGTGGACACAGTGCGGGGGCTCAGCCAGGCCTGCGGGGCTGGCACCCGCCTAACCCGGGCGGAGGGAATGAAAGGGGCTGTGTGGGGGCGGGACCAGACTGGAAAGAGACCACTTGGCCGCGGTGGGCCGCAGGGCCGAGCCCTACTGAGCTTATGGACCTGAGGGATATGCCGGGTTGACGAGCAAAGTGACATCTCCCAAGGGCTGTGCAGCTGCCCTGAGCAGACAATGCTGGAAGGACTGGGAGCACAGTCAAGGGGGGGCGGTGCAACTGTCCAGTGGAAAGGGGGGGTGTCTGTACCAGAATCGGACCAGGAGCTGCCACATTACTAGGGGGAGCGGAATGTCGGAACCGCATGGACTGGGCTTGCTCCTGCTGACCAGGGGCTGGGGCTCACCAGGGACATGGGGGTCCTCCAGGCCTGTAGGCACCTTCCACTGGTCCACCTGTAGCTTCAGGGCGTTCACTTCATCAATGTCCCCAGGGACTCTGTGAAGCACAGAGATGTAGCTTGGGGCTCTCAGGCTAGTCCCACCTCCCTCCACGCAGGGCCAGAGGTCCAAACCCACAAGTCTGTTTCCCCAGCTGTCCTTTTGGAGCTCTGGTACGTGAGTCACGACAGCAGGTGACTGGCCATGTGCCACTCCCCATGGGGCAGGGACTGGTGAGGACTGACTGCTGAGGGTGCTGCATCTTTGTGGGTTCTACCCATGGTTGGTGTCTGAGCACCCTCTGGGCCCCTGGTGGCTATTTCTGCAGGGGCACTGTCCCTGGCCAGCTCTCCTGCCTGGGTTTAGGTGTACTGCCACTTAGGGGAACGTCCCTGCTGCCCTGCCTCTCCTGGCTACACAGTGGCCTTGCCCTTCCACTTGCTCCAGGTGCCTCTCCCCACTAGCATGCTGGCCTTTTGGGGGGCCTCAGTGGCTGCTCCGAGGCAGGGGCACAGGTCTCCTGACCCTGCCGCCCAATGGCCCTTGTCTGCCTGAGACGTATGGTGGAGACACCCAAGGCTGCCACACCCGGGACCCAGGTTGCAGGCACCTGAAGATGCCTTCCGTCTGGTCGCCGTTGAGCGCTAGCACCTCCTCAGACAGCCGCGTCTGTACCCAGGGGAGCTGCCGCTCCGGGTAGCGCTCCTTCTGCATGCTCATGACCTCCTGCAGCGCGCTGCCGAACATGGAGGGGCTGAACACGGCGTTCTTGGCGTGCCGGATCTCCTCCACGTTGGGCTTCCGCAGCCCCTGCAGAGGCAGCCCAGCTGTCCCACGTGGCGTGGCTGCCCGGCTCTCCCCCCACCCACTGCTCCGGGGGCTGCCCAGCCCGGGTAACCCTCCTGCTGGGCCACCTACAGGCCCCCAAAGCTTCATGGGAGAAAGGTGATGTGACTCCCGGGGCCAGAGGGACCAGGCTGGCAGATCTGGGCCACGTTGAGGTCACTCTGGGGTAGCGGCGAGGGGAGAAGCCTGGGGTGGTTGCAGGCTGTGGCTTCTGAAGTGTGACTGCAGCAGGGCTGGAGCAGTGCATTCCGGAGATGAGGAAGTGGCCAGGTGGCGGATCTCTGAGACAGTGCAGTGAGCAGCTGCCTTCGACGTGTTAGGGAGGGTCAGGTGCAGGAGGGCCCGAGGGGCTTCTGGGGTGGGGCAGTAGGTGCAAGGGAGGAGGAGGAGGGGTGCAGACGCTGCACCGTCCAGAGCGGGCAGGAGGGGAGGATGACCCCAGATCCCAACAGTCCAGGGAACAAGACCCAGCTGTGAGGTGTGCCTGAGGCCTGTCCCTCTATAGGAGCTGCAGAGTGCGGTCTCGGGGAGGATGCGGTGGGCTTTGGCTGCCAAGCTCCGCCAGGTGGTAGGAGGTCCCAACGAGGCCAGTGGCTGAGTGTCAGGGAAGCAGCTGTGGAGGGTGCTGCTGGAGCCACCTGTCTGCCTACCTGGGACCAGCTGTGGGGTGGCGTCCAGCCCTGGCAGGAGCCCTATGATGGGTCTGGGCTCTCACACCTGCACTATGGCCAGCAGTGGCTCAGTGTTTGCAAAGGAGCACATGGTGGCCTTCTGATCCCATCTTCCAGGTGTGAGGGCCCTTCTGGGAGTGGTCTCAGTCTGCCCATGGGCCGGGCCTTCGGCACCCAGCCGTAACAGCCAGAGGGTGACAGCTACTGCTGCCGCCACCCTCAGTATGTCTGGTGACCTGCTGCCCAGGCCTAGCCACATACCCCTTTGCCTGCACTGGCTCCTCAGCTGGAGGTGCGCCCCTGCCCGAGGCCTTCCCTGACTGCCTGCGCTGGTGGGCTCCCCGCATCACCCTCCACACTGTGAGCTGTCACTGCCTCCCCAAGGTGTAGGCTAGGCTTGAGGCTCACCCAAGGTTCCCTGCCTCCCTCTGGACCCTGTCTAGCTGTCACCGGCACAGCCCACCCACCCCTGCCCGACTGTCCTGGGAGAAGCTGGTACCTTCTTGGCCCCAGTCAGGGCCGCCTTCTGTAGCTTGTGGTAACAGTACTTGGCGTACGTGCTTATGGCCACCCCTGGAAAAGAAGGGATGCTGGTTGGCTTGGAGTGGGTGTCTGGGCTGTGGGGCTTCAAGCTAGCCAGTGACCAAGAGAGCAAGTGCTACGGGGGAACAGGCAGTTCCTGCCAGAGTGCTGGGCCCTGGCCACCTGGCCAGGCTCCTGCCCATCCGCTGGCTGGGGCAGGGGGCCCTCACACCTTAGGGCTGTGTTTTTGGGGGCAGAAATCAACACGGAAGCAACCCCTCTGCCATTGTCCCCAACCCCCCACGTCGAGGAAGGGCAGTGTGGGGATGAGACCTAGTCCCCAAGGAGTCACCGGCAGGTCCCGGGTCCCAGGGCCTCCAAACTCCAGGTTCCCTCTCCCAGCTGGCCCTGTGGAGCCTGAGAAGGGTCACTTCCACGTGCAGCAGGCAGGGGGCACTCAGAGCCCACTGCCTTGGGCCAGCACTATGGGAGGGCTTCAGCCCCAGGACCCCCTAACTGCTTGACTGAGTACTGCTGCGTGGAGGTCAGGGAGAGGGAACCCTAGGGCCTGGCCCATGGTGGAAAGGGGACAAGTATGGAGGGGACACCCCATGTCCTGAGCCTGGGTGTTGCCCAGAGGGCAGGGGGCTTTCTCACACTGCAGCCCTGGGTCATGGGGGATGGCTAAGCTGGCATTCTGAGGGCAAGGACCTTGGGGACCTTGGCCGGGGCTCTCCAGACACAGAGTTGAAGGAGAGCGGGCACGTGGCTGGAGGGGGGTGGATCTGAGATGTAGGAGCATCTTTCTTGCCCGGGTGTGGGGAGGGGAGGTGGCAAGACAACACAGTGAGGCCAGCCCAGAGCAGCCATCAGGGCTGATACCACAGGCTAAGGAACAGACAGATGGGCTGCATGTCGCCAGGCTCAGGACCGGCCCTGCTCTCGAAGGCTCTGCCTCTACTGGGCCCGCCTGTCTGAGCGCCTCCTGCCTGAAGACAGTTGAGGACATGGGCGGGGGTCCTCAGACTCCAGTGTGGAAAACAGAAACACGCCTAAGTCTTGGAAAATCTGTCCCAGGTCCTGGGACCCACAGGCCCCTGGCAGAGAATTGCAGCTGTAGCCCTGATCCTCCAGCTGGGACACAGCCCCTGGAACCTTCCGCCACAGGCCCGTGTGGCCCTTCTGAGTGGGCCACGGTTTAGGGAAAATGGACGGCGCTTATGGAAGTGGACCCCCGGCCAGACTCTGAGCCCTAGGAACCCAGGAAGCACTCTGCAGCAAGGACTGTTCTCCCCCATACCAGGGCCATGCCTGCCTCTTCTTAGGACAATGCCTCCTGTCCCTAGTCTTGGGGACTACTGGGGAGACATGCCCTGACTTCTGTTTCAGGGCCTCCTGGGACCTAACCCAGCCTCTCCCACAGGCCATGATCTGAAGGTCCTGTGGCTGCCCCCTCAGCTGGTGATCGTGGCCACCTGCAGCCTTCCTGGGCCTTAGTTTCCTCCTCTGAGGATGGGACACCTGTCTTACAGGTGCTGTGAAGGGCCAGCCTTGGAGATGGGTGCCCACTGAGGGCTCAGCAGATGCAGTTGCTGAGTCAGTTTTGGGGCAGAACGAGACTGAGGCCACGTGTGCCCCGAGTCCCTGCACACCATGTGCTGCCGTGGGGACAGCCTCCGGGGCCACAGCTGTGGAGTGTCTGCGGGGTGCCTGGGGGGGGTCAGTCAGTGCCCATAGGCAGCCCAGAGAGACCCCATCGGTGGAGTGGGGTGCCCTGCTCCCAGCCCATTGCTTGTTGTGAACTTGCTGGGGTATACCCATCCCGTTTGAAAGGTAGGGACGCAGCAGCCTCAGAGGGGCCCACAAATCAGCTCTCGCAGTCAGTGCTGCTGTGCCAGGGCCCTGGGAGGAGTGCAGGCCACAAGCCCCAAAGGCCACTGAGTGGGGCCAGAAGCCCCTGGCGCTGACTCTGCTGGGTCCCAGGGCTCCAGCGCCCTTGCCCTACCCAGGACCACCTCAGACTGTGGCGTCCTGCTCGGCCCACCCAGGCCCCCGCGGGACCTGCTCTGGGCCCCAGCCCTGCCTCACTGCTGCAGACAGTCCAGAATGGGCTCAGGCAGGTGCTCGGAGCTCGTTCGGTCCACAGCCGCACAGCCGGGAACCCCGGGTCGCAGCTGCTCCCTTCCGCAGAGGGCAGCACTCGGGCCGAGGAA
>NW_006436294.1:7798379-7840474 GCF_000325575.1 Pteropus alecto
CGAGCAGGGGGGTCCCAGGAAGGAGTCTGCGGTCAGCAGTGGGACCAGCAGCCTCCTAGCACGGAGGGCCTCCCTGGAGCTCGGCGGGGTGCAGCTCCGGACCCAGGGCCCCCGACGAGCAGGGTGGGGCTGGGGGGTGAGACACCTGGGCTGCGCCGGGCCCGTCCCCTGCCCCCGGGACGCCTGGGCCAGAGGTCAGCGCAGGGAACTGTCATGGAACACTTACCTGGGGCGCCTCGAGCCGGCTGTGGCCCACCAGTCCTCACACCCCCACCGAGAACCCAGCATGCAAGTTGGAAGGTGGTCTGAGCACCAGGAGAAGGCGCAGGCCCCGTGAGGCTTCTCCCAGGAGCCCCGCCAGTGTCTTGGGGTCTCCAGCCAGCTCAGGAGGCCACAGGCCTGAGGGTTAGTGCCGCCCACCGTCCCCCAGCCCGGAAGCGGTTAGAGAGAGGTGGCCAGGTGGCCAAGGCCAGCGAGCAGAGCTGTGCAGACCCGGCACGCGGGCTGCGGAGAGAGGCCCTACCATCCGGGTCCTCAACATAGGGCTTGGGTTTCTTTCTCAACTTGCACGTCTTCTTACTGTTTCTGTCCAGCAGCTCTTTCATGTGCTGTGTCACTGGGGAGCAAACAGAGCCGTGAGGAGCACAGAACACAAAGCCAGGAGCGCACGCCCACATGGCGGATGTGGCCCTGATGAGGTCCCCCGGCCGGCTGGGCCCTCATGGGAACGCCAGGTCCTCAGCCAATGCCCAGCAGGGGCGGCGCGCGCGCCCGCCCAGGAGCGCTGGTGGGCGAGTGTCCTGTGGGCGGCGCTTCCTGCTCGGTCCTGGGAATGGGCTGGGAGGGTGTGCTCGTAAAGATGCCTGGCTGCCCGTGCGCTTCTGGCTGTGCGGCTGACGCCATGCCCTGGGACGGAAAGTCACTCGGGACCCTAGGCGGGAGGAAGGCAGGGTGCAGCCCCTTCTGACACGCGCCGCTGCTGGAGGCCCTGGGGCGGCTGGCTGCCCTCCCAGGCTGACCCGGGCCCCCCACTCCGCACGGACTAACAGCTGGCAGGGCCCCCCCGCCCCTCCGGAACTCTGGGTTGGGTCCACACTCGGCACTGTGCTCTGTGCCGACGGCGGGCCATGCACACGCTGCAGGGCTGGGGTCCGTCTAATCATTTCTTGTATCAGTACGGAATTACAGACACTGGTGTTACATTTTGGGTAACTGCTCCAGTTTTGGGCACTGGGCACTCTTTGGTGGCTCCTGTGTCCTGTGATATGCCCATCACCCCCCTCACCCTCCAGCATGTGTCACTTTGGCACTGCATCCTACACATTCCCCACATCAGCCTAGAATCAGCTGTTTCTCCAGGAGCTCTGGTCCCTTTCAATATAAGATGGTACTAGAAACTGAAACCTGGGGGCCAGGTGTGCTTACTGCCATCGGGCGTCATCACCTCTAGGCCCTCTGGCTGACAGAGCCCGCAGAGCCGCGAATACATGTCTCTGTGCACACTGATGCCCCCAGCTCCAACCCTTCGCCTCGCCTCCGCTCCTGGAGTGTCTGTGACTAACTGGTTTATCTTCTCATTCTCTTGGTAGTGTCTTCTGAAGAGTAGATTTAATTTTGATGATGCCCAATTTACCAATGTGCTTCTCTTAGAGATAGTGCCTATCTGCCTAACTCTAGAAAACGAAGGTTTTATCCTGTTTTGTTTTGGACGTTTTATGGTTTTAAGTTTTACATTTTGGTTTGTGGTCCCTTCTGAGCTCATTTTTGCCTATGGTACAAAGTATGGGTGGGAGCTCATCCTTCTGCGTTTGGACATCCAATGTTCCCAGCACCATTTGGGGAAAACGCTGCCCTTTCTTCACTGAACCGCCCTTGCGTCTCTGTGGAAAACTAAGAGCCCCGTCCGTCTGGGTCTGTCCTTGGGCTCCATTCTGCCCCTGCAACCCGTCCTCTCCCTTTACGCCAACACCATGTTCTGGTCGCTGCAGCTTTGTCTTGAGGTCAGGTAACGTCAATCCTCCAACTTCATTCTTTGTTTTCAAAGGTATTTAAGGCTATTCTAGGTTCGTTGCATTTTCTATGAATTCTAAAATCAGCCTTTTAATTTAAGGTTTTGAACCCACAGAACAATCTGGGGAGAGGTGACTGCCATCTCAACGATGCTGAGCCTTCCGACTCGTAAACGTGGTATCTCTCCGTTAATCCAGGTCTCCCTGACTCTCGGCAATGTTTTGCGGTTTCAGCGTAGAAGTCTCGTACATCTTTGTCAGATTTATCCCTAGGTTTATCATGTTTTAAAATGCTATTGCAAGTGATATTTTACAATACTCATTTCCAATAGTTTGTTGCTAACATATAGAAACATGCTTTTTCTATCCCGCATCTTGCTAAACTTATTAGTTCTAGTAGTATTTTTATAGATCCTATAGGATTTTGTGCACAGAAGACCGTCTTGTCTGAATGAAGACAACTGCACACTCCCTTTCCGGTCTGGATGGCTTTTGTGTCTTTTTTGTGCCATGTAGAGCAGATGTGCTGAGGGGGTCCCTGCCTTGTTCCCGATCTTGGGGAAAAAGCAGTCAGTCTTTCACCATAAGTATAATGCTAGCTAGGGTTTTATTTACCCACTAACTGTGGTAAAATGTAAAAATATAGCCATCGAACCATTTCAGGTGTATAGCTCAGTGGCACTGAGAAGAGCATCCATCACGTCGTGTAACCGTCACCACACCTACTTCCAAAATGCTTCCATCCCACAGACAGAAGCCCTGTTCCCATGAGTGGCCCCTCCCTAGCCCCTCCCCAGCCCCTGGCAATCTCTAATCTGCTTTCCGTCTATATGAGTTTGTCTACTTCAGATATTTCATATAAGCCGGGTCATACAATATTTACCCTTTTATGTGTGATTTCTTTCATTGGCATCTCTTTTCAAGGTTCATCTAGACTTTGTATATATTAGAACTTCCTACCTTTGAGATGCCAGAAGTCACAAACCTCGAAGGGGGCTTGAACCCTCAGTAGAGCAGAGCCTTGTGAGCTGTCCTGTAACCCATCCGCGCCCCGCTCGCGCCCACCTCTACATCATCTGCCTCATGGTCCCACCTCAATTTCAAATGCATAAAAGAAACTGCAAAACTGTTATTCTCCAGAGCATTTGAGATCTTGCTCCCTCCCTGGCATATATGGTCAATGTGGCTCAAATAAACTCTTATAAAAATTCCACCCTCCCACCACGCCCCCGCAAAAAAAAAAAAAAAAAAAAAAACTTCCTTTTTTATGGCTGAAAAACATCCCACTGTGTGGGCAGACCACATTGTGTTCATCCGCTCATCCTCTGGACACTTGAGCTGCTTCCACTTTTTTGCATTTGGATGCTGCTGTGGACCTGGGTGCACAGGTATCTGACTGCGTCCCTGCTGCCCACTCTTTTAGGTACTGTAAGTGTATATATGTATGCCTTTTCTCAGGTTAAAGAGGCTCCCTTCTATTCCTAGTTTGTTCAGTTTTTATCAGGAATAAAATGCTGGATTTTGTCAAATGCTTTTCTACACTTACTGACATGATCGTGTGGTTTTCCTTTTCACTCCGTTGATATGGCAAATTATGATTGATTTTTGAATGTTAAGCCAACCTTTGGTTTAATGAATAAACCGCACTTGTTCAAGATGCATTATACTTTTTATCTACTGTTGGATTCAATTTGCTAAAATACTGTTAACGATTTTAGCTCTGCATTCATGTGGGATGCAGTCTGTGTTGCGATGTTTTTCTGGCAATGTTTTTTCTAATTCTGGTGTAGAATGAATTGAGAAATATCCTCTCCACTTCAATTTTCTGGGTGAGTCTGTAAAGCACTGTCACAGGAACAATGAAATGCCTGGTGGGGTTCACCAGGGAAGCCATTTGGGCCTGGAAGATTTCGTGGGGAGGTTTTCAAACACCAATTAAGTATCTTTAATAGATATATTTTTTTCTGGTTATCTATGTCTTATTGAGTTATCTTTGGTAGTTTGTGTCTCTCAAGGAATTTCTCTATTTCTTCTAAATTGTCGAGCTTATTGGCATAAAGTTATTCATAACATTTCCTTATTATCCTTCTAACATTTGTTGACTCTGTAGTGATATCGTCTCCTGTTCTTGCTGTTGGTAATTTATGTCTTCTCTATTTCTGTCCTGATCTGGCGGGAGGTTTATCAATTTTATTGATCTTCTCAAAGAATCTATTTTGTTTCACTGATTTTTCTACATTATTTTTCTATTTTCCCTTTCGCTGATTTCTACTCTGATCTTCATTATTTCCATTCTTCTGCTCACTTTCAATATAACTTACTTTTTAAAAAAAGTTTTCTCAAAGTAGAAACTGAGATCATTGATTTCAGATCTCATTTTCTAATACAGGCATTTAGGTGGTATGTATTTCCCTCTAAGAACTGCTTTGGCTGCTTCCTACAAATTTAAAATGTTTTGTTTTCGTTTTCTTTCAGTTCAAAATACTTTCTAATTTCCCAATTGATTTTTATTAGACCCACAGATTAAGTTCTTTAGTTTCCAAATTCTTGGGGTTTTTCCAGATATTTTCCAGATATCTTTATCTACTGATTGCTACTTTAATTCCATTGTAGTTAGAGAACATACTTTCTATGATTTACATTCTTTAACATTTATTGAGACTTGTATTATGGATCAGAATATGGCATATTTTGAAAATGTAGCTGGCATTTGAGTCCAGATGCTCTGGGTCCAGAATCTATGCTCTCACTTACTCCACGGTAGCTGCTTTTTTTCTTAAACAAATTTTCAACTAGTTTTTTTATTTTCAGCTTCAAGATCAGTCCCTTTCCAAACCATTGTTAGAGGAAACTGGCTCCGCCCACTGCTGAGCTTTTAAAGGTGTGCTATCTGCCTGGGCTTCTGAGCTTTCCCACCATCTGCCTGGGACCCACCTTTCTTGGTCTGCCAAGTCAGCTTCCTGTGACTCGTCTATGCGCTTCTTGACTTCCAGAACATAGTTCTTCTTCCTCATCCATTCTCTTTGTCCTTGTGGGTTTCATTTTTTTATTTATTGTGACAAAATATACACAACATAAAACTTACCATTTTAGTCATTTTTAATTGTGCGGCTCGGTGGTACCGACAGTCACACTGTTGTGCAGCCATCAACACCGTCCATCTCCAGAGCTTTCTCGCCTTCCCAAATGGCCACTGTGCACATCAAGCGACTCTCCATTTCCCCCTTCCCTGGCCCATGGCACCTCCACTCTACACACTGTTTCTGAGTCTGACTACTCCAGGGCCTCTAACGGGCAGAATCACACAGTACTCGGTCTTCTACAACTGGCTTCTTCCACTCGGCCCAACGCCCTCCAGGTTTATCCACGTTGCAGCCTGTGTCAGAATTTCCTTTCTTTTTGAGGCTTGAATGATAAATAGTCCATTTTCTGAATACACTACATTTTGTTCGTCGGGTCCTCCATCGATGGACACGTGGGCTGCTTCCACCTCTTGGCTATTGTGAGTACGTTGCTATGAACATTGGTGTACAAATATCTGTTCACGTCTCTGTTTTCACTTCTTTTGGGCACGTACCCAGAAGACTTGCTGGATCTTTGTTCTGTTTCCTGCTTCATAAAAATTCCTTCACTGTAAAAAAGCAGGAGTTTTGAGTCCCAGTAAATGCACGGGTTCGATCTGCCATCTTTACCTGGATGCCTGTAAGCACTGCTGCGGCACGAATGCCTGAGCAGTGAATAAAGCACTCAGGGGCTGCGGCCTTGCAGCGTGCTCCTTTGCAGAGCAGGTGGCAGAGCTGCAGCCTGTTGTGTCCACCCCCAAGCACCCCTGCCTGTTTGTGTGAGAGCGGCTGAGGGCGGCCCCAGGGCGGCAAGCTGTGAAACCTTTTGCTCATGGCTGGCACGGCGGTGTGACCATGTATGAAATGAGGGTAGCTGGGGGGGCTGAGGAAACATAGACCAGGTTTCACCAAGTGGCACCTTGGTCCCCCAGGGTGGTGACCGCACACCAGACCTTACATACATGCTGGCAGATGAATCTAAGGCTACTGAGGCTGAGGCTGGCAGCATGGTTCGGGTTGAGGCACCCCACACAGGAGCAGGCCCGGCTCGGCCCTGGCCGGCATCCAGGACAAGTTACGGTTTCCTTTTTCTTTCCTCCTTTTCAATTTATTACTTATTATTATTTATAACACCCTGGTCTTCCTAGGCGGTCTCTCACCCTGGTCTTCCTAGGCGGTCGCTAACCAGGCCCGACCCTGCTTAGCTTTCGAGATCAGACATCGGGCGTGTTCAGGGTGGCGTGGCCGTAGACCAGGGACCGTGGCTCCACTGGGGCGCGAACCCAGGACCTTCTGCGTGTAAAGCGGACATGCTAACTGCTACACTATGGAACCAGGTCCCAGGTTCCTTTTTGTAAGCACAAGCTACACCCTCCCGGGCAGACAGGGCCATCCTTCCTGGTCAGCAGCCAGCACCCACGTTCTTGAAGGGCCTGTGGGAGGAAACGCATGGACCCTCCTCTGGGCTCAGTGCTGAGCAGGGCCTATGGCAGATGCCACCGGGAGTGTGTCTCAGGGCTGGGAACGGGGCTCCTGCTGGGGACGGCCAGAAGCCGTAGGTGTGAGACCAGATGCCACAGCCCAGATGCAAGTCACAGAGACCCAAACTCTGTGGATCCAGACCGCAGGGTGCTCTGATACCACCTGGGCCTCACCCAGCTACGGCTGCCTAGGCTGATCCCATTGCTTCTCAGATGCTAGGAAGGTCACACAGCACGGACACCAGGAGAAAGGCGCACACATTTCTGTACCCAGAAGCAGTGTCCTGTGGAAGCCCCAGCTGGCAGCAACGGCCCCGGGAGCCTCCGACCTCTGTACACGGCTCACTCACCTCTCACACTTGGCAAGCACCCCTTGGGGCCCCCGGGGCTGCATGCCAAGCAGTGGACACTCCTCCAAGCCTTCAGCTCAAGGCAGTAACATTGCAAGGCCTTTGGAAGAGGCTGAGATGAACTGTGAGCCCACCTTCTGGAAAGGCCTGAGAAGACCAGGCAGAGCCAGGCGACCCATTGGTCTGCACATCTGCACAGGGCAGGAGGCCACCTGGCAAGACCTGTGTGCTATGTTCAGGGATTCTGCTTCAAAATCTGCCTGGATACAGACCTCATGGCTTCCAGGCTCCTCCCCCAAGCGGCCGACGCCCCGTACGGTACCCATGCTCCGTGCCCCTTTCTGGGGCCCTGCAGCCTGTCACTGTATGCACACAACTAGCCCCACACCTGCGTTGGGGCAAGGCCCTGGCCAGATGGGGTACACAGTCATTCCTACAGGGCAGGCTGTGGCCTATCTGACCTGCAGGGCATGTGAGCGTGTGCGCTCACACACTGTGTCCAGACACTGCGCCTCAGCCCTATGAACACCCACAGCCGCTGGGGTATGGGGCGGTCTGCTGCAGACGCAGGTGCTATTTATGGCCCTGTCCCCATGCTTACTCTGCCTAGAAGGAACATGGCCCTGAGCCTTCCCTCAAGCGGGCCAGGCCCAGACCAGAAGAACCTGACGTGTGGCCTTCTAGAGTCCACAGCAGAAACTGATCATGCACTGGGCCCCAGGAAGCTATCAGCAGGTGGCTAACCTGTGCTGGTCCCAACCTCCGACTCCTTGCAGCAACTCAGGACCAGCTTAGCTTGTAGCACCCAACAGCCTGCTGGTCTCACCAGACCCAGTGCTGGGTGGATACGTGCTATGGGCACCACTCCCCACCCGCTCTCAGGAAGAACCCCCCTGGTCACAGGACAGCTGAAAGCGAAAGCAGCAGGTGCACGTGGCCGACTGGGGCCTGCCTGCCCTTGTCAGCCAGGGCAACCAGCTACCGTGGCCAGGGCCCCTGTGGCTCTTCTCAGGGCCTCAGTGCCAAGGAAGGGCTCCCTGAGGACCCCCTGCCCCAGTGCAAAGCAGGACGGGGCCCTCAGGAGATGCACGTGTCTGCTGGAGGTGCTGCGCTAGCCCCCACATACCTGCTGCCCCGAGGTGCTGCGTGGTGCCAGCCAGGGAGCTCTGGGCGCAGCCCTCCCCTGGCTAGCGGCAGAGCCTGAGGCACCACGGGGCCCGCGCTGGGCCTTACCTTTGGTGTCGTTGACGGGGTCCATGTGCCGGTAGATGTAGCCCTCCAGATATGAGTGGAACTTGGGTGTGGGCGGGAAGAAGGCCAGGCAGATGGCCATGAGCTCCCAGCCGCGGGCCAGGCTCTCCAGGCGGAAGTTCTCGGTGGTCTGCCGACACAGCTGGATGTAGAGCTCATCCCGCAGGCCCTGCACGCTCCAGCCCTTGGTGGCGATCTCCAAGGCCACGTGCAGAGGGTCGGCCTTGGCACGTCGGTCGCCCATGTACATCTGGATCAGCTTGAAGATCTCGCATGCCTCCTTCTTCACGTGGCGGTCACTGGTCACAATCATGGGCTTCTTGATGGGCTCACTGCTCCAGGCCAGCATGTTGGCGATGGACACCCTCCGCCGGAAGAGGCCCTGCGTGTGCTTGTTGAAATGCCTGGACGCCCAGTTCTCGATGTCGGTCTCCGAGGACGGCTTGCGCAGGGTAAACGTGGGGAACACACAGCTGGCGCTGGGCATCACGCTGCGTGTCTGCCGGCCGCTCTCAAACTGGGCACAGGTGCCGAGGTCCTCGGACTGAGGAGGGCAGAAGGGCTGTGAGGGGTGGGGCCCCACCTGACCAGCCAGGTGAGAGGCGCTGTGCCTCTTGCTCCACCCGCCCAGCAGACGTGCTATAGCAGTCTCCCCGCAGGAGGGGGCGCAAGGACCCAAGGAGGCCCTGCTTGCAACCTTCATCCTGGGGGCGCCACCTCCAGGACACGCCCTCCTTGCTCCTGAGACCAAGGGTTGGGGGGCCAGGGCAACTCTGGGGGCGGGAGGAAGCCTCTTCCTGTCTTGTTGTCCGCTGTCTTCCTGTATATGAGCCGTGGACAGGAATGTGCTCTGAACAGTCCAGCCTGGAGGGGCACTAAGGCAGCCCTGCCATGGGGGACACTGGATGCTCCAGGTCACTGGGCCCTTGGGCACACCTTCCCTGGTGGAGCTGGAAGTAGACTTGAGATAGCCTGACACTGTGAGGCCCTCTGGCCACCGCCAGCTCTGAGCAGATGCCAGGGCAGATGGTCCACCGAGGTTTCATGAAGCAGATGGTGTGAAAGATCAGGGGTCAGGAGGTGAAGACCAGAACATCGGCCCACACCAAGTCCTGGGGCACTGAGCTCCTGGCACATGACCTGGATGGCAGAATCTGACCATCATCTGTGCCTACTACTGCCTAGGGAAGGCACATCAGGCTGGGCCTCTGTTTCAGCCCCAGCTGCAGCCCGGGGCCCTGGGAGTCACTTGGGGCCCTTAAGTGCTTCCTGGTCCCTTCCCTGCATGTGGGAGCTATCTGAGCAGCCCTGGCACTCCACCTGCACAGCTCGTCACCCAAGAGCCCACTCACAGGCAGGAGAAAGAGGCCCCGGGGGTCCAGTAGAGAGCAGCTGCCCACCCACTGCCCCTGTCTCCGTGGCCTGGAATCAGAACATGGCCTGGCCCCTGGTGACTTGTCACATCTGCCCTGCCTCACTGTGGAAGGAGGTGAGGGCGCCCTGCCCTGGTGGTGTTCTCAGGGACATTGGCTGCCTGTCTACACCAGGTCTGGGGATGCCATCTGCCCCACCCGTGCCCCACCGACACCCTGGCTGTGCACCCCTACCTTACCTGTGAGGGGTGGAGGTAGGGCTCCGGCGACGCCAGGTTGGTCTGCACCGAGACACTCTTCTCGAGCAGGATCTGGGGGAAGGCGAGCCTCTCCAAGGCGCCCCTCTGCCAGTGCTTGCTCTCCTGCTGGGCCAGCGCCTCGTCCTCGCTGAAGGCACGCACCACGGGTCCGGGCATGGGGAGCGGCACGGCCCCGTCACTCTCGTAGCCGGAGCCGTCCTGCTGGGAGTCCCAGCTGGCTCGCTGCTTCATGTGGAAGTGGACCTGCTGTGCCTCCCACGCCAGCCGCGCATGCGCCAGGAAGGGCTCGGCCCCGCCCCGCGCCCCTTCGGCCTCGCCCGCCTTGGACTCCGGGCGCTTTGGGGCCAAGCTGGGCCCACTCGGGGGCCGCTCTTCGCCCAGGGCCTGCTCGAGCAGGTCGCGGTCCCCTGGGCTGTCCGTGGACGAAGCACTGGGGGCATGACACAGAGAGGGGTTCCTGCTCTTCCTCTTGCGCGTGCCCGGGGAGTAGCCCGTCGAGGACATGGTGTCTTGCTGGCTGGACCAGGACATGGCGTCGTCCTGGGCCTGGGGCAGCGGCGTGGGCGGGAGGGCGTGCCGCAGCTCGGGCCCCTCCATGCTGCTGTAGTCCCCGGACGTGACCCCCAAGCGCTGGTCCCGCAGCGGGCACGGGCTGGGCTGCAGGGAGAGCGAGCCGCCGCCAGGGTTGGGCGCGTACTTGTGCCGCGGGCCTGCCCGCAGCCTGGGGCTCGAGCCGGCCTGCTCCACGTACACCAGCTGCCGCACGTACTCTTTGCCCGCGGGGCTGTACTCCAGGCTCAGGAAGCGCTCCGGGCACTTCTGTCGCGTGAGCACCAGCTGCTGGAAGGGCGAGGCGGAGGCCTGTTTGGGCGACTGCGGGAAGGGTAGCGGCTTCCGACCGGGAGACCGCTGGGGCGAGCCAGCCTCATACTGCACGTCCATGGGGGGCTCGTCGTAGATGGGGGCCTGGTACTCGACCGGGGGCTCCTCGTAGAGGGGGGGCTCGTAGGCGTAGCGCGGGGAGGAGGGCTGTGAGTCGCTGGCAGGCTTGCGGGGCTGGGCCAGCAGCGGGGAGCAGCTGCCCAGCTCAGCCCTCTTCAGGAAGGGGGATGGCCTCCGCTCGGGGAAAAAAACTGGGCCGTCTGCGTCCGGGCCAAATGTCTGCAGGCTGGGTGAGTGCTGCCCACCGGAGGGTTTGCGGGAGCGGCCCCCAGGCTGGCTCTCCAGGGGGTACCCATTGCCCTGCGGGGAGAGGAAGCTGGGCTCCCGGTCTGCAACTTTGATGAGCATGCGCTCCTTGGTACCGGAGTTCCACCGGAGGGAGGAGGTCCTGGGGAGAGAGGGGGACAGGCACAGGTTACCTGAGGGACACAGGAAGTGGAAGGCTGGCCTTGCTGCCAGCCCAGACATATTATCCACCTGCCCTGGCTCAGGGTATCTGGAGGCAAGGCCCAGAGGGTCTGGTCATTTTCCATCTTATTCCTTGCCCCAATGGGCGCTGCAGCCTGTGGGGGCCTGGAGCAGCTGGGGTCTCCCGGCACACACACCTCCTGAGTCGGCCCTGCAGCCCCCTTCAGGGCGCTCTCTGGCCAGGGGCTTCCCCTTTGGACGGCTGCCATCATGACACTCCCTGCAAGGGCCTCTCCATGTGCGTCTGTGCCCTGCTCCCAGCCCAGCAGCAAGCATAGAACTCCTTGTATGTTGGAGAGCCGGCATTGCCCTCCCAGAGGACAGGCCTGACAGGACTCCCTCCCGCCCCGCTACTGGGCCCAGCACCCACCTTTGCTCCTACCGGCGGAAGGCCGCCGCGCCCGTGCACCTGCATCTCAGGCCGCTTTTCAACCAGAGGCTCCTGTGAGCTCTCAAAGGGCAGTGTCTGCCTGTGCCCGCCCTCGCCAGCACTCTTCCCTTGGACGGGGATGACAGGACTGCTCCCCGGTGCCTGCTAAATCCTGAGCCAGACTAAAGGCACCTGCGACCCCGGGAGCCGTGGGGCCCGAATCTGGGCCCCTCCACTCTGCGGGAGTCATGCTGGACTTCACCTCTTCTGAGATTCACTTGGTGACAACCCTGGGCGACACTACCCGTGGAGGTGCAGACTCAAGATCCACACCGCACCCTGCCTGCCTAAGGTCAGCACAGCGTCGGCGGGGGCTGGGGGGCAGGGAGCTCTTGCTACTTGCTCACTCCCTCAAGCGACTTCCAGCTGCTTTTAGGGTTTTCTTTTTGTATATAGTATTTTCATGCGCTTGGGATCCACAGCACTGTTTCAAACTGTGGCTTCATATGTTTTATGATTTTTAGAAACTCTTGACCATTGTTTTCTCAAGTATTACTTCATCTCATTTCTTCTCTCTTGTGGGAATCTACCTATTTCTGTCCTTTCCGTCATGTGCCACGTGGTCTCGCGCAGTGTGCCATGTTTCCCATCCCCAGCCTCGCCAGGCTTCACGATGGATAGTTTCTTTTGATCTACCTTCCAATTTACTAATTTTCTATTTAGCTATGTTTAATCCGCTCTGACACCCATATACTGAATTCTTAGTTTTGTTATATATTTTGGTTTAAGAATATTTATTCCTTTTAAAAACAAAATTTTTAGAGTACTTTTAGATTAATAACAAACTCGAGTGGATATATTTTCCTCACGTTTCCCGCCTATATTCACGCCTCCCCAGTGATCAACATTCCACACGAGAGTGGTACATTTGCTGTAATCAGTGAACCCACATTGACACATTGTCATCACCCAAAGTTCTGTCTACATTACAGTTCACTCTTGGTGCGGTATGTTCTATGGGTTCGGATAAACGTATGATGACACGTACCCCCCATTATAGTATCATACAGAGTATCTTCCCTGCCCTAAAACGCCTCTGTCCTCTGCCTATTCTTCCCTTCCTTCCAGTCCATGGCCAAATCTGAAGCCAAATCAAGGAGCAAATCTTTCGCCTCCAAAGAAGCCAGTCTGAAAGAGCTGCATACCATGTGACTCCAACTACTTGACGTTCTGGACTCACATGGTGTGCAGCCGTTGCAGACTGGCTTCTTTCCCTTGGTAGTATGCCCCAAGGTCCCTCATTGTCTTTTTGTGGTTTAACATTTCATTTATTTTCAGTGCTGAATAATGTTCCACTGTGTGGATGGACCACAGCTGACTTACCCATCAACTGCTAGAGAACATCTTGGTTTTGGGGATTATGAATAGAGCTGCTATAGACATCCGTGTGCAGGTTTTTATGTGGACGTGTTTTCAACTCCTTTAGGTGAATACCAAGGAGCATGACCGCCGGTTCCTATAGCAAGAGCATGTCTAGTTTTATAAGAAACTGCCGCGCTGTCTTCCAGAGTGGCTGTGCCCTGTGTGCTCACGCCAGCAGTGACAGCCCACATCCTCACCTGTATCTGGTGTTGTCCGTGTTCTAGATGTTGGCCGTCCTAATGGCTGTGCAGTGGTATCTGACTATTGTTTTAATTTGCATTTCTCTGATGACGCGATGTGGGGCATCTTTCATGTGCCCAAGCGGCAGGCTGGGAGCGGCCTCCAGCAACCAGAAGCAGAATCCCCAGGAATGGGAACTTGCATCCTGAGCCCTGCTGCTGTCTGACTTCTCCTTGGGGTGGGGAGGTCGAGCTGCTGAGACTGTCGCTGAGCAGCAGGGTTTGACCCTGGCTGTGCCAGGGGGGCCACGTGCCAGCGCGCTGGAGTGGGCTGCCTCGCCGCCCATTTCGGGCCCTCTCACCCTGAACTCACGCCACTGACCTTGTTCTCCAGCTCCCAACTCACCCACCCCTCACGAGTAGGACTTGTGGCCCAGTGACCATCAGAGGACAGAGGGAGAGGGACCAAAATGCACAACTGGTTTCTTGAGAAGCTTGAGATTTCTACTTCCCGTGATGAGGAATTAACTCATCTTCCCACAGCCCCCTGCCCTGCACCCCCACCTGACGCCACTGCTGTGCCCCTCGGGAGTCCTCCCTGAACTCTCACCTCCACTTTCCAGGCCTTGCATCTGCTTCTTATCCAGAGTCCCTTAAGTATGTTCCCCTGGGACCACTGAGTGGCCCCTTCTAGTCAGCCTCCCTGGTCTGCCCACGGGCCTCCGCCTCTGTATGGCTCCGCAGACCAGGAAGCCGGTCTTTCTCCCCAGCCGTTCCCCAGTTCCTTGCCATCTCCGCTACGGTGGGAGGCACCAAGGTGGGGAGACACCACTGCTCCTAAATAACAAGGGACGACTGCCTGGGTGTGGCTGTTCGGTGGACACTTTCGAATCATGGGGGAGGAGACCCTCGCCCTGCCTCCGGAAGTGCTGGAGGTCAGGTGGACAGGGGCAGGGGTGGGCGTTGAAAGGGCTGGCACAGTGACAGGGCTCCATGGAGCTCAGGACGTCTCTCTGAGGGCCTCCTTTCAAAAGAAGACTGGAGAGCACTGGGCACAACCGAAGCCAGGGGAAGCACCGCTCCGCTGCCGCCTCTTCAGACGGCCGCCTGCGCTGCATGTGGCACCTGGGCCTGACACCACGAGCTGCAGTCTGGGACGCAGCTCCCAGGGGCATGCTCACGTGCACCAGCAACAGACTGCACATGCGAAGGGGCGTTGGAGGGACAACTTGAACTACCCCGTCCTCCAGCTGAGTGCACCGTGAGGCTCACGGCCTGGGCCGCAGCGAGACGGGCTGCTTCCTGCCTCCCTGCTCCTGGCAGACCCACCTGCAGTGCCTGGGGCGGGTGGCGGCGTCTCCTCCCCAGTCTGTCCACAAACATCAGCATCTCTGTTCTCCCCGCTCTGCCTGAGTGCACGCACCCCCCAGAACGATGTCCAGCCCAGCCAGCACCCGGGATGGCAGGGCCGTAGCAGCAGTGGGCTACCAAAGACTAGGTGGGCAAGGCTGGGGACCTGACCTGACCTGCCCATTAGGCAATGGTTCCCAGTGCTTGATGTGACCGATGCCACCCTAAGAAGCAAGCTGTGCTCAGTGACCAGTTCGCTCCAGGAGGGCTGGGTGGTATCGTCGCGAAGGAAAGTTCTTACAGAGGCCGTGGGCGTGGACTTGTTTACTGCCTTGGATCTCACAGCCCTTAAGCAGCGGTGCCACCTGGCTATGAGCTGCCTGTGTCCTTGAAGGCCACCTGTGCCCAGACCCCGTCCCCTGTTGGTGCAGAGACCCGAGCCCTGGCTTCTGTCCACAAGCTCTCTCAGGAACTTCTGTTTAGCTCTGGGTCGTCAGCTCCCATCTTTGGTCTCTCGGCCCCACGCGCCTTTGAAAGTTGGTCCCAGGATGGCCGCAGTGCAGAGGCCCCGTCCAGTCACCACCCACACCCCACTTTACTGATGGGGACATGGATGCACAGGGAGGCTGGGAATACTCCCAGCCACACTGCTGGACCCAGGACAGGCTCAGCTCCCCTTCCTGATGTGTCGAGGTGCAAACCCAGCTTCCATTCTCAGCTCAATCTTAGACCTGTGGAGCAAACTGCCACAGGCCCTCAGATCTTCAAAGTGTCCCCTAAGCCTGGCGCTACTCCTGGTCTGTGCTGGGGGCACCCAGGCCACCCAGAGGCACAAAGGCTGCCTAGACCCCACAGGCAGAGGAGGAGGTGCTTGCTCCAGCCAGACACACAAATTGGCCAAGGGATGGTCCTGCCCAGCCTAACGGCTGCTGCACCCCAAAATCCTGAGTCATTCTAGAATCTTCCAAACCCAGGACCAAGAGAGGCCAAGACTCCCTCCCTAGGACTAAAACCAGTCTTCCCCTCCATCTGGGAAGAGCTCCCAGCAAGGCTATGTGCTGAGGACCCCCAGGCCCTCGTCCCTCCGCCACAGGCCTGGGCAGCACCACGGGCGCCATGATTCCCCAGGGTGGGCAGTGACAAGGCTTCTGTTCAACGAAAAGCTGCCACCTGAGCCCAGGGGCCACTCCAGGAGGCCTCTGCCCAGCTGCTCACGCCCCACTGCCCCGCGCAGGGCCCCGCGTGCTGGGCGTGTCCAGCTAGTTGCCTCCTGCCGACCCAGACTCTTCCAGCTGAGCCAGGAATTGCCAAGAAAACCACCCTCGGGTCAGAGCGGGGCCGAGCCTGAGATGACGGGTCCCACCTGTAGTGAAGAAGCTGGCCGTCCGCATTGTAATCCCGGTAGATCTCGTAGTCCTTCTCGAGGAACACTCCTGGTGGTGAAGAACTGGAATGAGCAAAGTGGAAAAATGATATGAACGTAAGTGCAATAACTTAAACATATGGCACATTTAAAACACACACCTCGCCCTTTCAGTTTCTCAGAAATGACCTCGGTGCCCTGGCTTCTGCCCACAAAGCTGTCCCCTTCATCAGGTCAAACAGGTACTTCTCCTGCCATAAGCCCGCCTCCCAGAGTGCCTGAAACATCGCCTGCATGGAATGGACTGGGACCCACCTGCCCTGCACAGGGACAGCCCCACCGAGGCTCTGTGCAGAGGCAAGGATGCCGACCGCCTGCCCTGGATTATAGGAGCTCAGGTAACTGGAACGGGGGCCTCTATTCTAAGGGCACCACGAGGCGGTCAGTGAGAATCACAGCTCTGTCCAAACATGGCCAGGTGCCCCGAGAAGAAACCAGGGGTGGAAACACCTTCGTGGGGACACAGCTTCCTGGGGCAGCTGTGTCAGGGAAGGGCGTCTCTCACCGCCGATATGTAACAGTTCTGGAAATGTAGTCAACGCAATGAGATTTTTAAAAAGCAAGAAATTTAAATATATGAACGAGATAAAATTATCATCAGTAGCCAACCTAGAAAAACTAAAGACTCAACCACAAAACTGAGTTCACTCGCAGAATGGATGGGACTCACTGTGACCCAGGAGTAGCACGGGCTTGCACTTTGAGCCCACAGCAAGCTAAGGCCGTCTTAACTACTGAGAGGACCAAGGGCCTGGTGGCACCCATGCAAGAGCAGATGGACGGCAGGTGTGCCGGAGGGACATGTGCATCGTGAGCAAATGCAGGCTTTGGGGGATGAAGTCGGTCCCTCCTGGCTCCACACGAAGGTGGCTCCAGACAGATTCAGGCCTCAACATGAAAGATAAAACTATAAAGCTAACACAAGACATGTAAGATGATATCTTTGAACCTAGGCCAAGGAGGAACTTTTTAGACAAAGCATTATAAACATAAACCACAAGGCAAAAAACTAGTAAATTTGGTTGCATCAAAATCAAGGACACCAGGAACCAGATAGCAGGCAGATGACCAAGTAGAAGATCTTCACAATGTCTGAAACCAACAAGAAAATGACATCTGGAATGTGTAAGGAATTCCTGCAAGCACAGAAAGTAAGCCAGCAGCTCCAGCAGAAAAATGAGTTAAAACAAAACAAAACAAAACAGGCAATTCACATCAGAGAGAACTCACAGGATAAATGTTCATGACAAGAGAGGAAAAATCTTGGCAAACGAGGAAAATCAGAGCATAGGTGAGACCTACTCAGCTGATCAGACCCGCTGAGAAAGTGGGTATTGGGGCTGCCCACACCGGGCCGCAGCACAAATCCCAGGCCCCCTAGCTGCCCCCGCCCCGCCAGCCATGCCCCGGGGCTGAAGGTGCAGAGAAGGCAGGATGGGGCCACTGGGAGGAAGGCAGGCCCCACAAGATGACACTCCACAGGCAGGACACCTGCGGACACAGACATCAGAGGGGCTGACGATGAAAAGCACACACCTGGACAGACAGTGATGATGAGCGAAATCCTCTCCCTGCAGCAACGACCGTAGTAAATATAATATGACGTTCAGAATGGATGAAAAAGAAAACAAACAGCTACCCATTATTTATAAGAAACACACCTAAAATATAAGCAGGAAGGGTTATCTTTTGGGAAAGGATGTTGAGAGGCAAATACTCATCAAAGAGAAACAGTGGCACCGCTTTAATGTCAAACAAAGTCGGCTTCAAGGCAAAAATCAGGAGGGGTAAAAGGGCAACTGTGTAACAGCAAAAGGAAAACTTCAGCAGGGAGACAAGATTCCAAGTTGATATGCAGCCACTCCATGGCTTCTACATAGAAGGAGGAGAAACAGACAAATCCCACCATTCCAGCGGGGGGCTTCACCTCCCAGAATTGACAGATTGGGCAGACACAATTAGTAAGAAACCTGATGGACGCAATGAACAGTTTTGACCTAATTGACAAAGAGAGAACTCCAGACCTAACAAACAGGATAGAGATTATTTTTTGAAGCAGTCATAAAAATCATTTATAAAAATTCAGGATTGAGGCTACAAAGCAAGTCTCAAAAAAAAAAAAAAAGAAAAATCATGCTTTCAGACCAAATTGAAATTCAGTTGGCAATCAAGAACAAGAAAGAAAATAACCGACGGTTTTGGAAAATAAGACATTTCTAAGTTACAAATGAGTCAAAGAAGCAGGCTTAATTAAAATTCGAAAGTATTTAAAACTGAACAATGATGCCGAGTCTACATCGCAAAGCCGTGCAATGGAGCTGAGGTCGGAAGCTGAGGGAAGTCCGCGCCTCGCCAGTTCACTGTAGAAAGAACAGTGGGAACAAAAGAGTTAAACTTCCAACACTTCCAACACAGTCAGGAAAGCGGCGAGAAAACAACACCAGAGAAAGTGGAATAAAGCCCAATAAGAGCAAAGACATGAAAGAATCACTGGAGCCAAAAGGGTTCTCTGAACACACCAGTGAAACAGAAACCCTTCTACAACCGAACGAGAGAGAGCATGCGCACACAACCTCAGGTGACAAGGGACACGACAATCTCAAAACAGAAGCACACCATGAGTAGCTTTATGCCAATGTGTTTATAAACAGGTAAATGGACAACTTAATAGAAAAACATTTTATAAAATTGGATTTAGGTATTAAAAAACCCAAACATTCCTGCAAGCATTAAAGAAATAGAATCAATAGTTAAAACTCTATCCGGACCAGCCCTGGGCCTGACGGTGTACGAGTGCCACACACCTGGAAGCAGACGGTGGTTCGGAGGACAGAAGACACGCCGCGCTCTCAGAGCCAAAACGAAAACAGCCAAACACAGAAAAGGAGTGGGCAAGCACAGGCCGCTTTTTCTTACCAACGTGGAAAAAAAAATCCTAAATAAAACATTAGCAACCTGAGTCTATTTACAAAATTACACAAACCAAGTATCCCAGGAATGCAAGAAACACAGAATAATTTTTTACAATACCAGCTGCAGTGGCATCCCGGTACACAGGACCACGACTGGGTGCTCATGCTCTCAGAAGTCCAAGCAAGGTCCAGGTGTCAACAGGGCTGGTTCCTTCTGAGGCCTGTCAGGGACACTGTTCCAGGCCTGCCCCAGCTTCTTGGCTTGTAGACACATCGCTTCAATCTGTGCCTGTAGTCACATGGCTTCTCGCTGTGTCTCTAAGAGCACCAGCCCCACGGGATCAGGGCCCACCCTATCCAGGTGACTGCACCTCAACTAATCACATTTGGAAAGACCCTACGTCCAATCGCGGTCTCACCCTGAGGTCCTGGGGGTTAGGACCTCAACATCTTTTGGAGACACAATTCGACCAGGAACACTGACAGCAACAGACTCCGAAAATACACTCCATCAAATACTACACCCATTCATGAGGAAAGGCATAGCCACCGCATCACAGGGAAGCAAGCCTGCAGCCTGACCGCTGGGACAAGGCCAGGGTGCTGGTCCGCCCTGGTCTGGCCATCGTGGGGCAGTGGGCCAGCATCTCGGGAGAGAGATGACGAGTCTTTAATGAGATTAATGAGAGCTCAACAAAAGTGTAAAAACAAGCCTGACATATAAAAACCAATGTCTATTTACCAGTGACGATCAAAAAATATGACTTTAGAAAGATAATTTACAAAAGCCAGTGCTATAAAGTTGATACAGCACCTAGAAACAAACCGTAAAATTATGCAAGTCTTTAGTTGTGGAAAGTATAAAAGACACTATTTCCATATGTGGGAGAAGACAGTGTAATAGACGTCTGCCTCACCCAAACTGACCCATGAATCCAACGCAATTCTAAGTCAAGTCCACACAGGGCTCCTGGTGGGAATCCTGATCCCGCAGATCTCATAACCCTCCTTTATGGCAGAGCATCTAAGACGCTTTTGGAAAAAAGACACTCCATCCTCTAGACAGGGCGCTGGGCAAGGTGGGGCACTGGCTTCTCCAGGCCCAGCCCCAGCGTGTGGGTGACAAAGACATTTGGCAACTGAACCCTAAAAGAACCCAGTCTCTTTACCTAATTACGCAGATGAGTAAAGAACTATAAAGAACTCAAAATCATCACAATCCAATAAAAATGAGCCATTCTCTGAGCCCTGGGTAAGAAGGAACAGAACAGGACACCAGAGGTCACACCCAGCACACGTGCCATCTGCTTTCTCCTCCTGCTCATCCCTGGGGCCGTGGCTCCCGTGATGGAAGGTCCACTTTCTGGGGACGACTCCAGGTGACCCCCGGAGCCACGCAGACCCACCGAGCTGCGGACATCTCCTTGGCCTCTGATCCCGTGTGCGCCCTGCCCTCCCCAGCCCGAGCTGGGGCACCATGGCCAGCTGTGCAGTCCCCAATGCACCAAATCCGCATGCCGTCTGCAATGGCCCTGCCACTTCTCGGTGGCCAGTTTTGGTGCCAGGCCCTTGTGTGTCATTCTCAGAGGAGCAAGACGGGCCCCACAGCGCAAATCGGGTCTCGGGCACTTTGCGGTTTCCACCGCCTCCGGTAAGAGGCGGCCTGCGCCGCACCTGCCCTGCGCCGCACCTGCCCTGCCCGGGCCTCACCTGCCGCTGTCCTCCTTCACAGCGCCGAAGGCCGCGTGCCGGCTCCTCCCCAGCTGCTCCTGCGCCTTCTCGCCAGCGTCGGGCTCGGGCTCCAGGGAGGAGCTGGTGCTGCCGTCGCGGCTGACGCTGCTGCCGCGCCCCGGGCTGTTGTCCGCCGAGGCGCGCGGGGACTCGGTGTTCTGCTTCAGCGTCTGCAGCTTGGCTAAGGGGATGATGTCGCAGCCCTGCGGCCGGTGCCACACGGTGCGCTGGGTGGTGGCGCTGTAGTAGTAGAAGCGCGACGTGTTGGGGTCGAAGAGCTCCCACCACTGGTTCTCGCTCGTGCGCTTGATGCGGACGCCGGCCGGCGGGTCCCACACGCACTCGCCGGTGACCAGGTTGGCGTACATGCGCTCGCGGGTACGCGGCTCGATGATCTCCACCCACTCCAGCCTGGGAGAGAACGGCAGGGTCAGCGCGGGCGGAGCGGGCAGGGGCAGGCTCCGCACCCCTGGCCCTGCACCTCCTAATTTGGGGTTGACACAATCAGTCCGTAACAAAAATAATTTCTGATTTACAGAAAAGTTAGAAAAACAGTCTTCCTCCTGATTCCCCACATTGCACCTCACACTACACATGCAAAGGTCAAGGTCTGGCGTGAGGATGCAGAGGAGCAGAGGGGGGTAGGGGGAGGAGGCGGGGCTCGCTCTGTCCCATAGCCGACAGCCCCCTCCTCCCCGTTTCTCCAACACCGCACTGCTGCTCTTCCTCCAGGGGCGGCAAGGGTTGCGTGGTGAGACACTGTGCGTGACTGTCCTGCTTCTCACCACGCTCAGCATCGGGGACCAGTCTTGCCTGCAGCAATCATTATGGTGCTACCGGCCAAATGCGATGACCTGCTTCCGTTACCCCCCCACATGTATGGTCGGAATTCTGTCCTGAGTGTCCTACAATAAAGAGATGGCTGCTGCGATGTGACAGCGTGACATTTTTCTGCTTTGCTGTAACTTCCAAATTTCTACAATGATTACTTTTGCAATTGGAAAAAAATTAAGATAAATTATCCCCTATTAAAATAGTGTATTTTTTTGAGGAGCATTTTAGATCTTGCTCCCTAGCATATGTCATCAGTTTGGCTCAAATAAACTCTTGTAAAAATTTTAAAAAATAATAGTATATTTTTCAATTATGGCATACAATAACATTTTCGGTATCAGTTTTTAAAGTTTTAAACACTTAGTGCACAATATTTCCATCACCTACACACTCTCACACTGGCCTTGGTCTTTCCTTGGCGGTGGGGTCTCTGGGTGTCTCCTTGGGGCTGCGGTCAATGGTTCTGGTGAGGATGCGTATTTTAATGTCAGGGAAGGACATCCACAGTTAATGATTAAATGAAGCTATATAGATCCTTAAAAAAAAAGCCAAGTGTTTATATATTTGTATAGAAATTTGCGGGAAAGGTCACAGCAAGTATCAGAAGGGGTTGTCCAGGACTAGTGGGACATGGTACAATTTTACACCAAATTTTTTCTCTTGTAATGGAAATTTTCGAACATCGTAAAAACCGATTAGCATGATGAATTCCCATGCATGCGGTTTCAAATGTTCCCTGATTAATGAGGTCAAGCACCTTTCTCATATTCATGAATTATATATATTTTTCATTTAATAAAAACATGTGACTTTTGCCCATTAAAATTTTTTTTCTAATTTGCAGTTGTATTTTTTTAAAATATATATGTATTCTCGATAGCAATCTCCTGGTTATATTGTATTACAAATCTCTCCTGCAGCTTACCTTTTCATTCTTTATGGTGGCTTCGCTCTTTGATGAAAAGTTTTTAATTTTAGTATAGTTGAATTTATGTCATTTCCTTTATGATTTCTCTCCTTTCTACTGTGTTTAAGAATCTTAAATCTTAAGATTTCCTACCTGTTAAGTCGAAAACATTCGAAGCTGACTTGCAAAGTTTTATAGCTTTGCCTGTCACGTTGAAGCCCTAATCTGCCTGGGTTGTTTCTGTTTACCGGGTGACATTGCACACTCCCCACGTAAGAAACCAGGGCACTCCATGATGGACAGTGCCAGTGCACCTGTGTCTGAGCTCTCTGCTGGCTCTGCTGGTCAAACCTTCTCTGACCTGCACCTCGTTGTCTTAATCATGGTAGCTTTGCACAGTGTGCATTTCCCAAGTCCCCACGTCCTCTGCTTCTTCAGTCATGTCTTGGCTATTTGTGTGTGACTCTGTTCTCCCCTACAAACTGCAGAATCAGCTTGTTGATGTGCACAAACTCTGTTGGCACCTTTGCTGGATCTATTCCAGGAGAAAAGAAAAAAGCCTTTGTCACGATTTAGTCTCCCACCCAAATCACAGTGTATCCACTCATTCATGTCTTCTTTAAAGGGTATGAACGTGTTTTGTCAGATTTATTCCTAGGTTTTATATATACACACACTTGTGATTGTAAATGGTACTCTTATTATAAATGTAAACAACTCTTTAAAAATAATACCATGACATATACACAGAAACATGTACAGGACATGAAGATAAGTATAATGAGCAATTATGAACTGACACTTGTATAGCCATCACTCATCAAGAAATAAAATAAGGCAGCATCCCAGACACCCCCTACATCACACGTCTGCTCACCCCAAGGGGACCGCCGAGTTTGAAAGCAGTCACTTCCTTGCTTTCAAAGTTTTACCATATTTGAGGGTAACCCTAAACAAACCAGTTTAGGTGTATCTAATTTTGAATTACATATTCATGCAGGAAAACTATATTTTTGTGCTTTGCTTCTTTCACTTAAAACAAACTCGTCCCTGCTGGTCAGCCGTGCTGATGGACATCTGGGCTGTCTGCCTTTGGGGATTATTTCTCACAATTGTGCTGTGAACATCCTGTATGTGGACTCCGGCTGCATGCACAGAGGTGGGGCTCTGGGTCCCAGGAGTGGGCCCCAACTGTCCAGGGGACACCGACTTGTGTTATTTGGAGCCGTGCACAGCACTGCCTGTCACTCCACATCCTGGCCTGCCTGTTGTTTCTCAATTTTTGCAGTTAACTTTATAGATAATTTTCAGATTGTTGCTGGTGTACAGACATGCAGTTTATCTTGTGTATTGGTTTTATAAGCAAGCTTAGTGAGTTTTCTATCGACTCTAATAATTTACTACAGATTCACTTGTGAATAAACAAGGAATAACTGACTTGTTGCCATTTGCATATGATACTGTTGCGAGATTCTCGAACAGAGAGATGGGACACTGAGGCTGTAAGCAGGAAGCAGCGTTTATTGACGCCGGCACAGGCTCAGCGGATTCTTATCCAAAGGCTGGGCCCTGATTGTAACACTGCCGGCTGTTTTACACAGTCCCGCACTTCCGCATTCGTACAGCTTGATATAAGGAAGGAGAACATTGATTGGCTGCCAAGCTATGCGAAAACTGACGTCAGCCAGAGAGTCCTGGGGGGTTAGTCTAGAACTAACTTGTTCGAGCAGGAAATGGCCAGGCAGGGTCAGGCTGCCACAAAACAATGTAATTATCGGTAGAGCAAACACAAACTACTTGGCAGATGAATGGTTAAAAAGAACCACTCTCCTTTTGTGTTCTATAGTTTCACTATAATATCGAAATGAAGGACTTGTGGGACTCCTGGATCCGAGGGTTGGAATCTTTAAACAATTTTTGGACAATTCTCCATCTTTTTAAACATGACCCCTCAACCCCTTGACTCTTTTTCTGGAACCCCCACATTAAGCCCGACAGACACGCTTTTCATAGGATCCCCATGCCTCCATGTGGCTCACACCCCCCATCTCCAGTCATCTGCCTCATTCCAGGTCATTTCTGTAGTTCCTCTTTCTACTTCATTAATTCTCTCTTCAGCTGTGTTTAATCTGCTGGTTCTTTTCCAAATCTCCACTCTCATTGTTTAGGGTCTCCTGCTCTTTGCTCACATTGGTAAGCCTCTCTTATTTCTTTAAACATAGTATCCTGTGTCTGATCATTCCAATGCTGGCATCTGTATGGGCCTGTTGCTACTGGGTCTCACTGGTCGTGGCCATTTCCTGATACGTGGCCCTTTTGTGGCAGGGTTGCTACGTACTATTGGGGGAACTCACGATGGGGAAGTTGGGCGCCGGTGCCCACCCCGTCCACAGTACAACGCACAACGCTCGGCACCCTTGAAGCCTCACACCTCCCTCTCGTTTCCTGTCCACAAATGTCCCAACAACTGCCTCAAAGAGAACCTGGAGAGCAGCGGGGGTTTCCGTAACAACAGCTTTCCCCTGAGACCCTCAGTCAGTGTGTGGTTCAGCCCTTCACCCCGTGCCACTCCCCCTCTGCTCCCATCGACGAAGCCTCAGACCCCAGGGGACTGGCAGGACCCCGGGAGTACCCCCTTAGGGAACTGCTGCTTCTCTGGGTGTCCTTGCCCTGAGTCTCAGCCCTGTGTAACCCGGCAAATGTGTCCACTCTATAAGCTGTTCCCCTCCACCTGCGTCACACTGGGCCGCTCTTGGGGGAGCTCTGTGCCTGCCCACAGCCACTGTCCGTCACACACTGGTCCTCCTGCAGAAGGAAGAGCAAGGCTGGGTGGGCATCTGGGACAGAGGCTGGGAGAAGGTGTCCTAGAAGCACAGGACAGGAGGTAGACCCGTCAGCGGTGTCATCAGGACACAGCTGTCTCTGGGCCCCTGGGTCTCACTAGTGAACCTGTAAGGCTGTGCAGAGGTGGCAAGAGCCCCCAGTGGGAGCCCAGGGCCCTCATCTCCAGGGACACACCTTCCAAGCCCGGCCTCCACAATCGCCAACCCGATGCTCACTTAGGATGGCTATGTAACGATTTTTTAAAAACCATAACAAAAAGTATCGGAGAGGATGTGGGAACACGGGAACTTCTACGTATTGCTGGTGGGAACGTAAAATGGCAGAGCCACTTTGGAAAAGTTTGGCAGTTCCTCAGAAAATCAAGCACGGAGTTACCACAGGACTCAGCAGCTCCACTGAGGCGTCTACCCAAGAGGAGCGGGCGACTGTGCGTCCGCACGAAGCCGTGCACAAACGTTCACAGCAGCTTGTTTACGACAGCCACAGGGGAAACAACCCAAACGCTGTGGCCTGATGAGCGGAGGAGGAAATGGCTCTCGGTACAGTGGAGTGTCACTCAGCCGTAGAGAGAGAGGAAGTGCTGACACGTGTCACCACGTGGATGAACCCTGAAGACACTACTACAGTGAAAGAAGCCAGACACAAAAGATTAGTATTATGCGATTCATTTATTCAAATTGTCCAGAAGAAATTCAAAGAGAGAAAGTAGATTAGTGGTTGCTGAGTAACTGTGAACACAGGACCAGGCTCTGCGCTCCCGTTCTTGGGTGGACTGTGCATGTGGGAGGTGCAAATAAATCCCGAACTTTCAAAAGTGTGTGTGTGTGCACACTGTCGCAGTGGAAGGGGCGAAGCAATTCTGAAACGGCTTTGGACGCATCACGAGAGAAGCAAACGGGTCAGTGCGCTGATGCTCCTGGGAGCAGGGTTCTCGCCACAAGAGAGAGGACACAGCTGTGCACCAGAAGATGGCCAGAAAACGGCCCCTGGGAGCACACTGCCATCGACGGTGTCAGTGAAAACTCAGTGTTTCTAATGCATGTGAATTTTGCGTCCACGTGTGTGCTCATGTGCACATTCATGCACACTCTCTACTCTGCCTGCTGAAAGGTCCAAGAAGCGAACACGCTGCTGGAGCCACAGTGCACCGAGCAGCCGGCTGGTCTTCCAACACGCCTTCCCAGAAGGAGGCAGGGCTCCTCGAGAAACAGCTGATTCGGGGCAGGGCTGGCGGTACGAGATGTGCCTGGAGCATGTGGTTAGGCCAGAAGGAGGAAGGAATCCAAGAATCACGCGCACACAGGCGACAGGAAACAGCCTGAAGGAACCTCACCGGCCCAAGCCGGGGCGGCAAGAATGTAAAGCGACGAAGTGCAGGAGTGAACCACAAATGTGTAAAACAAAAAGGAAATCCCGAGTCCAAACCGGGAACGAATGAATGCGTGCAGGCACAGGGAGGGGCTCATGTTCTCGCACGGTAACGGGGTGCTAGGGTTGGGACGCTGGCATTCTGCACCTGTCCCCGGAAAGATGGGAGCACGAGAGAAGTGATGAAAACACCGAAGAGCGAGGGGAGCGCGGGGAAAGCAGTCACGGCAGCCTGGGGCGCGCGGCCGCGGGCCGGGATGGGGCGTCTGCCTGCAGAGGGGACGGCTGAGGAGGACGCGACACCAGTGCGTGGCACCCGGCTAAGAAGTCCCTAGACAATCCCAAACCGAGCGCTCTGTTTAAAAAGGGCAACTATTACCTTTAAAGGTGTTGGTGTCACGAAAGACACAGAAAGGCTGTGGAAAGCCTCCAGATCACGGAGAGGCGAGCAGACGTGCGGCGGGGTGTGCGCCCGTGGGGGAAGCGCATGCCGCAGGGCCCGGGAATGCGGCCAAGGCCGGCAGGGGGCCAGCTGCCGAAGCCAGGCGGGCGGCAGCAGGGAGGGAGGCCGCACTCGGCACAGGTTGACTCACGGTGCTACCTGTCCTGGGTGCTGTGAGCCAACACTGGGCCATGACATCTGCGACCCTCCCCAAGGCGACTTGGAGAACAGCGTGTGTGTGGGGAGGTGGCTGCAAGCCCGGGGACATGGCTGTACAGTGCACTGTTCCTGTGCTTGCGACTTTTCCGCAAGGGCAGAATTGCTGCCAAATAAAGTTAAAGATCAGAAAACCAAAAACGATGAACTGCAGCTGGCGTGGATCGATGGCCAGAGGGGGCATAAGGGATTGGGCCCATGTGACCAAATCCACCTGCGTGAGAAGGCCTTCCCTCTGCACTGCATCTGTGGCCGGAAGTGGGGGCCGCCCCTGGGGACCTGGGCTTCTGTGGGAGGATGCCACGTTCAGAGCAAGCACAAGTCACCTCTGAAAGGAAAGCGGCCCCAGTCTCGCCACGTGCAGGTGGGAGAGCAGCTCGTCCCCGACACAGCCGCTTCAGGAGCCCCGCCCCTGTGAAAGGGGCACATGCCCCACTCCACCAGTCCCCTGACGACCCAGGCGCGCCTGCCATGACTTCTCCTCACCTGGTGCTCGATCCCGAAAGCCGAGGCTCCTGCACGCCGGCATTATGGCTCTCGCATTCGTAATCCTGTGTCTGGGACATCGCCGTCTCTGCTGAGGGCCCAGGGCACAGTCTCAGCTGCTCATCAGGGCGTCCCCTCCAGCGTCAGTCAGGAAGGCAGCGCCCTGCGAGAGAGCAGAAGTGTCTAAGCCTATAAGTTCAGCACACAGCTTATTACGCCTTTGGGATCTGAGAACTGGTAACAGTGCAGGCCAGTCCCTCACGGACCCATGCGATGGCGAGGATGAGAGATGGCACCCTAAGTCGGCATCTGAGCTCCCTGTACCCCGCCCCTGAACCCCGGCTAGGATCAGCCCCTGCCAGCCCACAAGAAGGCAGCCAGACCTCTCGATCGCTGACCCCAGGCAAGCTGCTTGTTGCCTGAGACGTGGTGTCCTCAGCTGTCCAACAGGCACGGCACCACACCCCTGGCAACACCGGAAACCTGGGCGAGGCACAGGGCACCAGCTCTGACAGAGTAATGCCCACGTAGGGTCACCCAATTTATGCCGAAGAGCGGATTTTTCAAAAATAGTGTTGTATCCATTACGTATAAACAGGAAAAAATGAACCTGACCCAAACCTCATCCAATACACAAAACTCAATTCTAGGTAAACTGTCTATCTAAGTGTTAACAGTAAAACAATAAGGTTTTCAGAAAAGATGCAGAAGAAAATCTTTGTGGTCTTAATCAGACACCAAAAAACGCCAACCACAAAAGAAAATTTAATAAGTTGAGCTATAATAAAGTACAGCGCCTCTGTTTATCGATGTTGCATTATGAATACAGAGGCAAGTCCACGATGGGGGGGTACATGCTATAGAGTGTGCACCGTACGCCACAGAGACACGCTCGTGCGTCTAATCTGACAAAAACTACTTCCAGAACACATCAAAAACTTCTAGAAATAAATAAGAAAAAGACATATAATCCAATAGAGAAATGGACAAAAGACCTGAACACATACTGCACACAAAAAAATATCCAAATAGCTAAAAAACACACAGAAATGAACTCGACCTCATTAGTCATCAGGGAACTTTTAATTACAAGCATAATGGACACTAACACACCCACCAAAATGGCTAAAATGGAAAAGAGAACCCGTCACGTGCTGGCCAGAGTGTGGAGGCTCGTCCAGGGCTGCAGGCTGCTGGGACAGCCGGCCCGACCGCGGGCCGCAGCGTCTCCCGAGCGGCACACCGCAGCGCCACGGCCCGGGCTTCCACGCCAGTGATGCAGGCCGGGGAGGCCAACCGACGCGCACCGACCCCACACAGCGTTCCCTGCAGCCCTGGTCGCCGTGTCCCAAAGGAGAAACTGCCATCTGTTCCTCACAGCAGAAGGACACGCAAGTGCGCGTGGGAGGTCCCCACGACGACCTACTGAAGCTGCCAGGCAGAAGTGGGAGACAAAAGCCAGACGCCAGCAGATTGGTGCAGCCGCTGTGGAAAACAGTCTGGAGGTTTCTCAAAACCTTAAAAATGGATCTACCTTCTGACTCAGCAACTGCACTTCTGGGTATTTATCCAAAGAAAACCAAAACAATAATTCATAAAGATCTATGCGCCCCAATATTCATGGCAGCACAATGTACAATAGCCAAGATATGAAAGCAACCTAAATGCCCATCAAGAGAGGACTGGATAAAGAAGTTACGGTTCATATGTACGATGGAATATTACTCAGCCATTAACAAAATGAAATCCTACCATTTGCAATGACATGGATGGACCTAGAGGTTATTATGCTGAGTAAAATAAGTCAAAGATAAATACCATATGATTTCACTTATATGCAGAATCTAAGCAACAAAAAGAACAAACTAATCAAAAACAGACTCAAATACAGAGTACAATTTGGTTACGGACAGAGGAGAGGGGTTTGGGGGCTGGGAGAATGGGGTGAAGGGTTAAAGAAGTACAAATTAGTAGTTGATAGATGGTCATGGGGATGGGGAACAGGGCATAGGGAATGCAGTTAGCATTAATGTAATGGCTAGATGGAAAACCAGAGATAAAAAGCAATTAGGGGGATTGTTTTATAAACTATATAAATGTCTAACCAATGTACTGTATACTTGAAACTAAAAAATATTTTAAAAAGCCAGATGGCCAGATGAACGCAGCACAATACCGGGCGTCACGTTCGAGACCGGGGGTCACCTGTGCTGTCGGTCACCTGTGAGGCAAGGTGTCAGAAGCAGCTGCCTCTGGGCGCCAGTGGCGGACGCCAGCCCGGGGGAGCGCGCAAGCACTAACCACGGGCTTCCCACTGGCCTAGCAGGTACTCGGAGGGCTCCCTCTGGAAGGGGCGGGTCCAAAGAGCCCACTGCCCCAGGCTGGGAAATCAAACAAGTCCGAAGCAGAGGCCGGGCAGCGGCGCCAGGAAGAGAATGCAGGCCGGACACACTCCAAAAGGCCAGGCGACTGTGGCCTGAGCCCCACAGTTTGCAGTGGGAGATGCCCCTGGAGGAAAGCTCCCACTCAAACGTCCACGCCACTACCGACGTAAATGCCCTGGACTGCAGCGTCCTTACCGTCAACGGGTCTGTGACTTTACTGTGGCAAGGTGCATAGCAAAACCAATTTTCCCAAGGGCTAACGGATGCAAACAGAAGTGCCTACCTAGGGCATCGTATCAACGTTATGACCAAGCAACACTGAACGAGTCGACGTTATCGGAGGCCCTGCTGCCCTAGGAATGCCATCTCTAAAAGTGAAACTAAAGTACTTCTCATTTCTTATTTGAGAGAAAACAGACGACCTTCTCATATGGCTTCCACATTTTAAAAAACAACAACAGCAGTGTTAGCGAAATTGTGAGAAACTAAAAAACATCTACCATAACCCAAAAGCAATTCAAATCAACCACCTGTTCATCTCTTTTCAGTCCTCATCCCGCCCTTCAGGCTGGTCAAAAGCAGAGGGCTCGGTGAGTGGCAGACTGGTCCTCTTGTCTCCAAGTCAACTCCTGCACCATCTCTTCCAGAAGGCCTTCTCCGATCTGGGACAGACACCACGTCTTGGTGACCCCAAACATCCTGGGTCTGAATCAGCTAGTGTTCATCCTCCAGCTTTGCTCTTCATTTTTGAAGTTGTTTTAGTCTAGGTCCTTTGCATTTCCACGTGAACTTCAGAATCAGCTTCCCAGTTTCTCCCAGATGCCCTGCTGGGGTTTTGACAGAAGCTGTGTCACGTTGTGCATCAGTATGAGAACTAACTTTACAACGATATCGAATTTTCCATCTACAAACATGTCACCTCCCCCCACTTAGACCCTTTCAGCAGTGTTTTGCAGTTTTTAGTGTGCTTGTCTTGTACATATTTAGGCAAATTTATCCATAAGTATTTCACATGTTGATGCTAACAATATAGAAAACAATTTCCAATTGTTTGTTGCCAGTCCAGTTTGCATATTGGTCTTGTACCCATAACCCTTCTAAACTCACTTCTTTGTTCTAATTGCCACCCCCCATTTGGGGGGGGCAGATTTTATTAGAATTTATACATAGATGATTATGTCAACAGTGAACACTGACAATTTTACTATTTCCCTTCTGATCTGGATCACTTTACTGAGTTGGTGTAAAATTGCTATTATTTCTTCCTCAGATGTTTGGTAGAACACACCAGTGAAGCCATCTGGGTGTGTAGTTTTCTTTGCGGGAAGGTTTCTAATTAAGAATTGAATTTACTTAAGAGAGAACTAACCAGACTTTGAATTTCTTCTTGAGTGAGCTTTAGTGGTCTTTGTCTTTCAAGGAATTTATTCGTTTCATACAAATTGTCAAATTTATTAGCATAAAGTTGTCAGACTATTCATTTATTATCCTTTTAAGATCAACAGAATCTGTAGCGATGGCGCCTCTTCCCTTTCTGATCGCTTTGCTGACATCCCACAAATTGTGACATGCTGCATTTTCATTCTCATCCGGTTCAAAAGCTAATTGCCCTTTTGATTCTCTTTTAACTCACGAATTATACAGAAGTTTTTTTTACTTTCCCAATACCTGGTGATTTCCTAGATATTTTTATTGGTTTCTAATTTAACTCTTTTGTCAGAATATCTATGGAGCAGGAAAACGGTCTGTCTTGGTAAATATTTCACATGCAGTGGAATAAACATGCTCTTGGGCGTTCTACAAATGTTAACCAGGTCGGGCTGGTAGACAGTGCCAACACTAACTTCCTGATTGTTCTACCGATTACTGAGAAAGGGGTCTTGGGAATTCCAACTAAAATTGTGGATTTCTCCATTTCTCTTTGCAATTCTATCAGCTGTTTGCTTTATGTTTTATAGCTCTGCTATTAGGTGCATAAAATTTATGGTGTGTTCTTGATGAATTAATCTCTTCAAGAAATATCTTTACCTGGTACTTTTCTTGGCTCTAAAATCAGCACATTTGGTATTATAGCAACTCCAGCTTTATTTTCCTTAGTGTAAGAATTGAATGTCTTTGCATTCCTTTTACTTTTAACCTGCTTGTGTCTTTATATTTAATGTGGATTTATTGTAGCCAGCATATGTTTGGGTAGGGCTTTATTATGCAGTTTGACATCTGCCTTTTTAATTAGGGTGTTTAAAACATCTAGATTTGTGACTGTCGGCATGGTTAGGTTGAAGTCCACCACTTTGCTACTTGTTTTCCGTTTGGCCCATCCATTCTTCGTTCCACTTTCCTCTGTCTCCTCCTGGATTACGTATTCCACGATTCAGTTTTATCTCCGCTGTTATCAGCTGCATGTAATCACTGCTCAGCTATCTCAGTAGACGTCTTTAGGGGCGCAGTGTCCACATGTAATCTATCACGGTCCAGCAGCGAGTGAAACTGCTCCACTTCAGGCACGAGTTTGCCATCTCTCCTCTCTGGGCCTTTGTGCCATTTTGTCACATCTTATTCAGTGTATGTTGTACACCTCCCCCACCCACCCCCCGACATACTCCACTACATTGTTATTGCTGTTATTTAAATAATTACCTTTAAAGAAGCACTCACACTGGCACCGAACTCCAGGCTGACAGTCTTCGTCTAGCACCTGCACACACCGCCCCCCCCACCCCCCCACTTGCGCTGTCTCTAGAGAAACCTGCGGGCGTCTGCATGTGCTCCCCTGGGTGTAACACAGGCACCTCCCACGTCCTGAACGTGCACTTCACGCCGCTTCCTTTCTACAAAAGACCTACTACATCAGTGCCTGTTCGCTAATGAGAAGGAATCCGAAGAGGACTGTCTCCTTCACGAAAAGAGGCAGGCCAAGCAGGGAGAGGGGCCCCGCCCGTTCCTACCCAGACACGGCACTCAGCACCGCGGCACTGAGCTGCGGCACTGAGCTGTCTGCAAGCACCTGAGCCTCACCTTGATTGACTCTGTGCATCCATCTGCTGGCAAGCAGTGCCCTAAGGCAAGCCACGCCGTAAGGCTGCCTGTCCGCTTCATGCCGGAAGGTTTCATGCGCGGCTGAAGTTTTGGACAGCAGAGGAAACCTTTGTCTTTTTTTTCTGCCTGCTTTAAGACTTGTCTCTTCATCGCTGGATTTGAGTGATTTGAATCTGATGTACTTTGTATGATTTCATTCATGCTTCTTGTACTTACGGTTTGTTAAGACTGTTCTATCTAGGTTTACAGTTTTCATCAAATTTGGAAGCTTTTTAGCTATCATTCCTTCAAGTAGTTTTTTGGTCCCTCCCTCCTCCTTTGGGAACTCCAGTTACACAAACATTAGTGCTCTGCCCATTGTCCCACATCTCAGTCATACTCTTTTGGCTTCTGTTTATTTAAAGTTACTTTTCCTCTCCTTGTCTTAGAGTTTGGATCGTCTTACTGCTTGTCTTCAAGTTCACTCATCTTTTCTTCTGCAATGCCTAATCTGCTGTTAATCCCACCCAGTATGTTTTGCATTCAGGCAGGTTAGTTTCAACTCTAGAAGTTTAGTTTGGATTGTTAACTGTGTTTGCTTCACCATGTCTTTACTTAATGTGGTCAATATTTCCCTTAGCTTTTGAACATATGGACTGTAATTATAACTGTTTTAAGGACCTTGTCTGATCAACCCGTCATCTGTCCTCAAGGAGGAGCAAGTGACCCCCACGGCACCTTCTCTCCAAAGGTGCAGCGTAGGGCACCCGGCAGACTCACCTCAGCCAGGCAGGACGCCCCATCCTGAGGCTGGGCTTGGAGTGAATCCCCGGAGAGCGCTTCTCTCTCCACTCGCCGCTTGGCTTGGCTCTGCTGCCTTCTGGAGCGGGGAATGAGGCAGATGGGTCTGCCAACGGGTTCGGCTAACTTACCAGGTCCTGTCCTGGCGCTGGTCATTTCGTATCCAGTTCTTCCAGAAACGTGATGTGCCCTCTCCATGTCACAGTCTCCTCGCCATCATTCCAGGGAGGTCCTGCCTGACTTGTCCCTCGATCCCTGGACACTGGCTCTCCTCCAACTCTGATGCCCGCGGTGGCCGATGGGTCTCCCCGAAGCCCTCCGGCTCTGGTCTTCTCAGACCACATCTGTCTGTCTCCCTCTGCGCAGCATGTTTCCCAGGCAGCTGTCCTCTGGCGACCACTTCTGTTCTGGTGGTGCCTGCCCGTTATTCGCTGTTGCTAACTGGGCCCCCAAGTTTGTAGCAGGTTTTTGCCTTTAATTTTCTCTCTCGCTTCCGCCAGCTCACTGCCTGTCCTTCTGCTGTCGTGCCTTCCGTTTGAGCTCTTTTCTCTTTATGTATTTTGAATTTGTATTTTTTAGTATACAGAAAAGGTTCTCTCTCTTCTGCTTCCGGGGTTGATTCTTTTAAATGTCTTCTTCACCAGCGATTTCACTGCAGCCATTGTCCTTTTTCTTCTCTTTCTCTACATCAGGGTCCCATGTTGGCTCCTGGTTATCGCTCGTTTTCAAATAAGGAAAGGGACAGGAGTTAGGGCGGACTCAAATCAAGTGCATCATTCTAGAATGCTCTGTTGCCAAATTTTCTTCAGGCTCTGCTCCGGAAATGAGTTTCTGCTATTAGGACATTCTTTCGGTTGCAAATGACAGAAACTCGACTGAAACTGGAGACAGAGCCCTGCATCCTGGCCTGACCGGGCGATCTGGGGGAGGTCCTGTGAGTGCTGGACTCGGGGGAGGGCCGAGGCTGCCTGCTCTCAGGGCTCTGCTCGGGCCGCGCGAAGCTCCGTTCCTCTGGCTCCAGCAAGAGGGTCCCTTTAAGGCTTCTGAAGGGTGCTGCAAGGTAGAGGGGCAGGAAGGTGGGCTCCGGCGGCATGCAGAAGGCCCCCCTGCAAGCCACAGCCCCTCGAGGGCAACTGTCCGCCTGCAAGGTGCCTCCCTGGGAAGCCCTGCCCTGGGACAGCACGGGCCCCAAATATCCTGGTGACTGGACCTGAGGCGCTCCGGAGTTGCGCCTGCCCGTCTCTCTTTCTGCATCCCGCCTGGGCTCTGGGTCGCGTAGAAAGGCCGATGGAGCACCTGAGCTCCCCTCCCTCACCAGACCCCACACACGCTCTCTCTCAAGGACCACCCACACCACGAGCCCCTCTGTCCAGTCGATGGCATTAGCTGTGTCCCTAGAAATCCTCTTTGTTCAGTGCACTGAGTCCCACTCAGGGCTCTGGCCTTCGCCCCTCCTCCCCGGCTGGCTGACATCCTCCTCTGGCTTAAATCTTGTTCCCTATTTTTCATTTTTTGTTCATTTCAGCGAGTTCCAGAGAAGGAAACAGAATAAACAAGTCTTGACTCAGCCATCGTGTCCAGAAGGCCCAGCCCCGCTCTCCGGCTGTTTCAACAACATCTCCAGGTTCTGGACAATGAGCGTCTCTCAGCTTCACGTCTGAAAGCTCAGCTCTGAGCGGCAGTCACAATGCCCCATTCTCCGCCTGGTGACCAGGGCAGGCTGGCATTTCCGCATCTGCGCCTCTGCAGCAGCTGTTCTCATCAACTGCCTCCTCCACAGGACGGCCGTCGTCACGGCTGAAACTGTGACCAGAACTGTCAGCAAGCCATGGAATCAGCTCGCAGGTCAGGACCAGTTTTCCAAACCTTTCTGAGAGTTGGTGTCAGACCTCACCCCGCAAGAGAAGGGACATGCTGAGAGCCACGCTGGACAGTGGAAATGGATTGATGGCAGTGCTGCCGCTCTGAGTGGCACCTGGCTCCTGCCTGGCTGCCAGAGGTCATGTGACAGGCAGTTGGGGTACACAGACCCCCTGCCTGGGCCCACGGCCCCTGCTCTTCGCACACACCCACCTCAAGCAAAGGCGCGGCCCTGCCCTCCCTGCCTTCCTGGGCTTCTCTCACCAACAAAACCGCACCGGGGGCCCCTGTGAGACTGTTTAGAGAGAACGAAATATCTATCTGTTCACATGCCAGTGGTCGGAACAGAGAAGTTGGCCTGTGACCAGGAACAGCTCGACACCAGGGTCCTGGCTTGTTCCCAAAACCAAGAGCGTGGTGCCACCCTACGGGGCTCAGAGAGAAACGAGGACAGCCATGACACAGACAGCAGCTCTCGGTCCTGCAAGACTGCACTGACGTGACCACGAACACTCCTGTCACCCCTTCCAGTGCCCACAGGGCCAGTGTCCAGCCCCCTCCTGCCCAGCTCCCCCAGCCCCCAGGTGGTGGTGACACCACCCGCCTCATGCCCACATGGCGACTCGGGTGCTTAGGCGTAGTGATCTCAGATCCCAGGACAGGGAGACCCGGGTCTCCACGAAGGAAGGAAGCAGAGCGCAGGCAGCACTTTGCAGTAGAGGATGTTTTTATTACTTAAATCTCATTGTGATTCTTTGAAAATATACTGAGCCAGGATAATGCTTTCTGCGCAATGCTGCGGCCCCAGGGCCCAAACCGCTGCTCCGCGCATCACAAGCGCTGCTTGATGTGACTGCCTTATTTCCCAAAAGCCCACTTTTGAGTGAAGAGATGGCTTCAGGATGTGATAGGCAGAGGAGTGAGGGAAGTGCTCAGGCCAGTCAAGGAGGGCTGATTCAACGGTCACTCTTCTTGGGCCAGGCCCAGTGGGAGCCGACAGGGCAGAGAGGCGCCCAGCAGGAAATGGAGGGTCGGGAGGAAACGAAACTCCTAAAACTTCACGGGCTGGGACTATAGACAAGGCAGTCACACTGCACGCGCTGCACGCACGCGTGCGTCGGGGCTGGGGACCCGAGCGGCGGGGTCTGGTCCATGCTGCAGCGTGCGGGATTGCTCCCGCCCAGCCCTTCCTGTAGCTCTGTGCTCACCTCTGTTCTCTGCCCTTACTTTTAAACTGTATTTTTGGTGAAACAGAATGTTTTAATTTCTATTACTGGTTACTACAGCTTTTCTCAGAAAGTTCCAACACCTGTGTTTCTCCAATTCTCAACTGTTGCCAGGTCACTTGCCACTTGCCGCGCATGTGGAGGGCAGCGCGGGCTTCCAGTGGGGCTGCAGGGAGCAGAAGGGCGCCTGCCCTCCCTGTCCCCCTTCTGCTTCGTCAAGCCAAAGGGCCCTGCAGAGGGAACCTACCTCGCACGTCCTGATGTGGATTTGCCGCCTGCTTCCACGAGCAGCTTCATGGCCGGCTGGGAAAGAAAGCTCCCGGCCCTGCCACACCGCCACCCTGCGTGAGCCCCCTGCACCAGGCCGGCCACTTCTGCCACGATGCAACACGCGGACCCCTCCCTGGAAGGAGGTCTGCGACCTTAAAAGTCACCCCAGCAAATGCCCCTCAGATGACGCAAGGGAGCAGCCCTGACCTTCCTGGCCCTGAGGGCTCCAAGCCCCCAGCACATAGCCCCTCTGCCACTGGCTGCCCCTTGGGGACCCGGGCCTCTGAGTGACAGGCTCCCTCATAGGGAGGTAGCAGAATCTAGAACCCGCGTCTGTGTGAGACACAGGGCTCAGTGCTCACCAAGGGCAGCAGGGTGGTGTGTGCCGCCTTGGACGCCTCTCGGGGGCGGGCCTGTGGGTCCCACCGGCCACTCTGCACCCCCAGCCCCCATGACTGTCTCACCTCTTTCTGTAGCACCTGCCTCCTGAAGAGCGCCTGGCACACACAGGGGACAGTCAACGTGCAGGGAAAGTTCATGTGATAGGACACCCGCTGCCCTGTGCTGAGCACCCATCATGCTCTCAGCACCGCACCCACGCTGGCCTCTCTGTGGTCCCCTACTGCCTGGGGCTGTCCAGCTGCCCGCAGGTGGGATGGCCTGAGAGCTGGCAGGTGAGACACACGCCCAGAGCAGGACGAGCCGCCGGCACGTAGACACCGTGGTTGTGGGGGGCCCCAGATCACCTTCCAGGCCTGCGCCGCCCCCCACCCCCACTGTGGGAGAGCTCCTGTCATGTGTGGGCGAGCGGGCTCCTGGTTCCAAGCTCCTCCGTGGGTCTGCAGCATAGGACGCTCTGTGCGGAGGACGGGCCCCAGGAGGCCGCAGTCTGCTGCCCCATGCCCCTCATGCCCAGCCCCACCGCCAGGCCAGCCACCGGCGAAGAGCAGGATGGCGCCCAGGAGGACCTGCGGCCCTCCCACCACCAGGTGGGCACCGACATGCACGTGACAGCAACAGCCGCAGGCCCAGTGGGGTCCAGAGTGGCCCTCCCCGTGTGTTGTCCCTCCTCTCTTGGAGGACATGCTCCACTTCCTGGGGGCCTCTGCACCCTGAAGTCATGCCTGTGACCTGGAGGAGCTGGTGACTAAAGAAAGGGGAGGGGCCATGGCAATGAGAGGGTGTCCTGAGACTCCCAGCTGCCCCAGTGAGCACTACGTGGGAGACAGGAGCCTCCTTGCCCCTGCACACAGGACCCCGAGGCCAGCCCGGGGCAGCCTTTCTCTGGGGAAGGCTGCGCTCTGCAGCACAAGCCCACTGCCCCCCACCCCTAGGCCTTCCCGTCCCCCAGGGCGAAGGGCCAGCAACCTTTCTCAGACGCCTTTGACACGTCTCACAAACACAAACCCACACAAACCCAGTGCTGTACCAGGGACCCGGCTGCTCCCGGGGAGGCGGGGCGCAGTGGGGGCGGAGCCCGGGGAGGCAGGACTGAGAAGGACCCCCAGCAACGAGCGCTCAGCCGGCTAGGCTACTTTTCAGAAACACAAGTAAAATGAAGTCATTTTCCCACGCAGAAGCCACAGCAGGGCTTCCTGCCCGCGGACCCCATGAGCAGGAGGGCGGGCCCGGGAGCAGGAAACCTGACCTCCGGCTGAAGCGCTTCAGTGTTTTCAAAGGGATAAAACCACATTTTGAGTTGAAACCACAAAGACAGGTTGGTGGGATAAAGGGTTACACAAGTCATTCTCAGGTCCAAAAGGGGGACAGAGGCTTTGTTAGGGGGGTTCACAGTGAGGATATGATGGAATGTTAACCAAATGCCAGAAGAAAATAAAACAAAATAGAAATTTTTAATCCAACAGAAAGCAAGACAGAAAAACATCAGTAAAAGCATGTAGCCAGAAAACACAAAAGGTCTGAACCCTGCACACCTACAGGTGGCTCCAGCAGTCACAAGGTGACAAACCGCTGGGCCTGAAAGGCTGCACCCTTCTGTGAGGAGTGGGACCTGAGCGGGGCTCCCGCTGCCTCTGGGGGAGTCCGTTCCAGTTACTTCTAGTTTCCAGAAAACTGCTGATAAACTGGAGAATCATTTCACTGACTCTGTCAGAGGCTTTTCCTGCCAAGGCCCAGTAACAGAAGCGCCAGAGACTTCCTGGAAGGGCCGAGCCGGCAGACGGATGGCAGAACCAGGAAACACGTACTTTGGGAGTGAACACTTCCATTTCTGTCAGGACAAGAACTAGATAGCTTTGACCAGCTCTCTGGGAAAGAACAAACAATATTATGAGAGTTTTAAACTATTTTAAAAGAATGTTTAAGTCCCCAGGTGTGTTGGGAAGAAAGCTGAGAACCCCAGAGGGAAAAAACTCTAAGTAAAACCGAGAACAGGCCTCTGAGGGTCCGTACAGCTTTAAGGAAGTGGAGGAGGGATCACTAGGTTCACCGTGTCCTAAAGTCTTTGTATCATCTGGAGAAGAGAGAAAACTGTTCAGTTTAGATTTGATAAATGAATTCTGCATGTTAAAATATCCAGGGCAATAAATACATAAATAAAATAAAATATCCAGGGCAGTCAGGACAGAGTCAAGTGAATGAATTCCAATCTAGCAGAGGAGAAAAAAGAAAAAAAAAGAATCAATTCAAAAGGAGGTAAGAAACAGGGAAGAAAAGCAACCAGTCCCAAAATGACAGGACAGAGTACAGAGAGGGCAGAAATAAACTCAAATGTAATAATCTTAACAAACGTCAGTGGACCTGTGGTCCAGGTGAGTCCAACATTGTCAGACAAGATGTTTAAAGATCCAGACACGTGCTTCATACCAGACACACTTAAAGCGTCAAGGGTGTTCGCACGCTGGACGTCGAGGACGGACAAGGCGCGCTGACCGCGAGAAAGCCGGCGCAGCTCCTCCAGTGCTGGACGGGGCGCTGCCAGAAGCGGGGCGCCCCGCAGCCCGAGGGGGCTGGGCCTGGCCAGAATATGAGGAGACGGTGCGGGACCTCACATCTGTAAGGACAGAAGAGATGGCACGGCTAACCAGGCTTCATCTCAGGGGCATACAGGACACGAATTCTTACCTACCACCATGGAACATTCCTGAAAACTGACCACATACCAGGGCATAACGCGAGATCGCAACAAACGTCCAAGGAGGGACTGCCCAGCCTCAGTGACTGTCCTCGGTGCACACGCCGGCAGGCAAGCAGAGAGAAGTGACAAAACACCGCCCAGTCTGGGCTGGCAGTGAGCGAGACCTGGGCCCTGAATCGGTCGCCTGCCATCATGACACGGCCTGCCAAGTGGAAGAGAGAGGACCATGTAGGACTTGTGCTCCGAAAGCCAGCAGCCTCAGGGATCAGAGGCAGACAGGAGAACCCCGTGCCACAGATAGGCGAGGCCACAGCTCCTGCTCCCATGGGAGGGACCCAGCACCGTGCAGCTGCTCCAGTGCACCACCTGTGCCAGCCAGCAACTCCAAGTCACCCATCGGGATGGGTGTCTGCACCCCATGAGACACACCTGCCGGGTGCCGTGGAAAACATCAGACAGAGACAGCCTTTTGTACGTAAAAATAATTATGCAAACGGGGGGGCGGGCAGAAAGTGGGAAGGTGGCCCCTGGCCCCTCCAGTCAGCCAAGTCCCTAGTCTCTTTTGAAGCACCTGTGACGATGCACCTGCTCCAAGACACTGCCTGACTTAAGCATCTGAACTGGTCCAGCCCCCACCCCGGCCACGTCCTTTACTGAGCGCCTCCCGCATACAGTACAATGCTCGGGCAGAGCTGTACGAACACCATCCCACTTCCTGTCTGTGCGGCGGCTATGTCTGTTCTCACCTCACAGGTCAGAAAATGGGGCTCACAGGGCGGACCCCTAGGTCCCAGTCCTAAACACCAAGGCCTGAACTGGAGCCCCAGAGCTCCTGGCACTCTCACTGGGCCATCTGCCTAGGCTTCCATCGTCCCCCCTCCTCTCTGGAGCCCCTTCCCGGGGCGGATCCCCCCAGGATGGGCATAGCTCCAAGGCGGCAAAAACAACCTCTGCCTGCTGAAAGCACCTGCATGGAACTGGGACCTGTAGCTGTTGGGCCATTTTGTCCCCAGTAAGGAGAAGTCTTGAAAAAACACAAGGAAGCAGAAATAAAACCCAGAGAAAAGGAGAAACGCCACCTGGCACTCGGATGCAGCCATCCCTGAAGCCAGGTCCCTCATGAAGGAGCCATGTGAGGAGACGATGGGCACAGCTGGCAACCAGGAGCCCTCCCAGACTCTTCAGCCCCGTCACCTGCTGCTGTGAGGTGAGGGGCTTCAGCCCCAGCCACTCTCCAGGAGACAGGTTGGCAGCGGGCTGACCCGGAGTCCCCAGGAGCAAGCAGGAGCACACTGAGGAGCTGTCAATGATGCCGCAAAAGGCAGCACGCCCAGAAGCTGCTGCTGCCCCGAGCAAGCAGGGCTGGGGCTGGGCAGGCATGGCCCTGCGAGGCGCATGGGTGACGATGCTGGTGGCAGGCAGCAGGGCCGGTGTGGGAAAGATGGAGGGACAGACTCGCCTCCCAGGGCGCGGGTGGCCCGGCCTTGGCAAGGAGGCTGCCAGGAGCCTCTTCCTCCACGCGTCCAACCGCTTGTCCACGGCCATGCTCGGCTGTGGTTCCAAAGAGGTCAGAGCTCTGGATGCCAGCTTATGAGAAAGCAGCACGGGACAGGAGCTCCAGCTCCAATCAGTGCATCCACAGGCACGCGTGGTTGGGCTCACCGAGGGGCGGGCAGTGAGCCAGAGCAAGATGACGGCACAGATGCCTGGGGGGCACTTGAGGGCTGTGAGGTGGCACTGGGGGACTGCAGACGGGGGGGGG
>NW_006436294.1:7840719-7851159 GCF_000325575.1 Pteropus alecto
GGGGGGCGGGAATGACTCAGCAGAGCAAGCAGAAGGACAGCAGGCCCGAGACCCCCAGGGCCGGGGGTAGTAGCAGGGTGGTAGCTCGGGGAGGAGGACAAGAGCTGTGTGCTTTTAAGCTCTGAACGCGCAGCAGGTGTGCGCTGGTGACAGGGAAGGCAGCAGACGGGTGGGCAGAGGGCGCCGTGCGGGCAGGGGCCCGATTCCAGCTGGAAACTGTGCAGCACTTCTCCTGAGAGGCGTGGCTGAGCTCTGACAGCCCACAGCCTGCTGGAGGTGACGGCCGAGTCCCAGCCCCAGTGCAGAGAGGGGCCCAGAAGCTGCCCCACCACACTCCACACTTGCAGCGGCCGCGTCATCTAGCACTCTGCGCAGCCTGCCCACTCTCCACGCAACGGGCTTGCCAAGAACCGTCCTCCAATACCCCCAGATGAGCCCTGATGTCCACGTCCACCCGGCCTGAGCACGGGCAACACCAGGACATGGGCATCAAGCAATGCACTCTGCTCAAGGCAGCAAACAAGCACTGAGTGAGGCTGGACAAGGTGGATGGGTCAGCAGAGTGTACAAAGACCCGCCCTGGACGAGCCCCGCAAACAGGCACCCAGGTGGACGCGGGCATGGCTAGGGGCTCTGATCTCCGCCCGTGGGGGTGCCGTCTCCTCTGCTGTGACAGCCTTTCCTAACTTCCTGAAAAAGGGGAGGTGAGAAGTAACTTTTGAAAACACCTTTATTCCACTTGACAGTTGGCAGAATATTTGGCTGGGTTGGAGTTCATTTTGTCAGAGTTTGGGAAGTGCTTTCAAGGTCCCTGCTCCCATGTGCCGGCTGACAAGGCCACTTGTTCTGTGGATGGATGGCAGCCCTGCATCTCCTCCTACGGCTCCAAGGCTGACCTTCCAGATCAGCCCCCACTGCTCTTTCCACCCCTACTCTCCACCTCTTCTGCGCGTCTTCTGGACGTTGCATCTGCTTCAGTTACCTGCTAACCCTGCGGGTCTGTCACTTCTGCTCTGACGTCCTCAATCTGTGCTGTCCCCTTCTTCACAGCACCCTGTCCTGGCTGTCAGTCTTCTCGCATCCAAGATACCTCCCTGCGCAGCCCCTACTTCCTGCGAGCTGGTCCGTGTGTGTTAGAAGCTTGGCTCCGAATCCATCATGAAAAGGAGTGAAATTCTGCATACGTGCTGCGACAGCTCACTGAGAAGTGTGACAGCAGCACCTGGGACCCTCCACATCCAGCCCATTGACCTGACACCTCTGCTGATACACAGCCTCCTCCATGTTCACTCACCTGAACCTGTTTCCACACTCCTGCCTTCCCCGATTCACTCCTGACACAACAGCCATGGGGCAGCCTCCTGAGGTGCAGTGGCAGGCTGTGGCTGGCCGCCTGCCTTGCCCCACTTCGTACCCAGCCCCACGAGCTGATCCCCTTCCCCACGCTCCATCCTGCCCTATCATCTAAATAGGATGCCCGACGTGACGGGAGAGGCGCAGCCACCCAATCCCGCTCCCTCCTCCCACATACCGCCGTGACCACCCACTGTCTCAGGCTTGGAAGGAAGTGTGCAGTGTCACCCAGCGTCAGGCCACCAAGCTTCTCTGAATAGCCACTGAGGCTCTCCACTTACCAAGTGCCAACTCCAGTCTGCAAAGTCCCAACGCCGGCACTCTTCAAGGACATGTCAGGGTGCAGGTGAGGCAGTGAGCGGTCCGTGGGGAGCAAGGCCCATGCCATGCGTCTCACCCTTCATGGGGCCAGCACGCTGGGCGTGGAGGGAACTGATGGAGCCCTGCCTCTGGGCACTGCCCAGCCCACGGTGCGGTGCCGCCGCCTGCGTGTGACTGACTTCACCATCTACGACAGAATGGGTGCAGGGTGGGCGGCAGCTCCGCACGCACTCTGCCGTGTGCAGGGAAGGAAGCAGGCAGGTGAGGCCAGCTAAGCCCTCCCGCGGGACTGCTCGCTGCCTCACCTGCACCCTGATGCGGCCGGTGGGACCCCGGATGAGGGTGCTCCCCTTCAGGAGGTAGTCCACGCGCTCCGCAAACGTGCCCCCCACTCACCTGCTGACCTCTTGCCCTTCCCACCCTGCCTCACTGGACGTCCCAGCCACAAAGTGCTCCTGGAAGCTCCACACACAGCTGCTGCCTCCTGCCCTAGGCGGCCCCTTCCGCCCGAGGTGCACTGCTCCTTGCTGTAACCCCCTTGAAGACTCGGTCACAGATACTCCCTCTTTCTAGACGAGACACCCTTCTCTCCAGAAAGCCTACCTAAACTGCACACGCCCCTGCCTAAGGGTCTCTCCGAGACCCCACACATGCCTCTACCCTTGCTGTCCACGTCAAGCCATCAAAATCCATTCCTGTGTGTCCCCCTCCAGGGGCCCGGTCTTTCTCTATGTTGGGACACCTGACTGGCAAGTGGCTGGCACGTAGCTGGTGACAGCGGGATGAATGTGGACGGGCCTGGCGAACACACACCCAGAGGTCAAGACCTGCCAAACCAACGGAGAAGGGCTCCCTACATCCCTGAGCAAAGCCCGCCCCTGGCCCCAGCAGCCCTGGCCGGAAGGCCGCACTGTCCCGAGGCGGCCATGTGTGGTTTCCACACACGCTGTGCACCAGGGTCTCTAGGACACACAGCATCATACCCGCCAGCTTTTAGGAGGCTTCTCAGAGTCCGAAGCAGTAGGAATCCCACTAGCACGGCTGAATTTTGAATGTAAAAGGCCAACTCTGCAGTTACATAGAAAAATGATATCTAGCGTCCAAAAGCTGCTTCCCCTTTACTAGTGACGCATGGGATTGTGCACAAATAACGTGGGACCTGTAGCAGGGGCTGAGAGTCTGTGTGCTTCATCACCACCCTGTCAGGAAGGACATGCTGGCCACCACAGAAATATCAGGAAATGGCTGAAGGGACCAAAACAGAACACCACAACTAGTGTCTTAAACAAGAGTCCCTCACCCCCGGGCCATGGACCGGTACTGGTCCTGGTATGTTAGGAACTAGGCCACACAGCAGGAGGTGAGTGGCAGGTGAGCGAGGGAAGCTTCATTTGTATTTGCAGCCACTCCCGGCACCAGCACCACCGCCTCAGCTCCACCTCAGATCATTAGGCATTAGATTCTCATAGGAGCACCAGTTGCTGGTGCCAAAAAGGTTGGGGACCACTGTCTTAAGAGACAGTATCGCTGCAAAGCTCAACCATGAAGGAAGCATCCGCCACTCTGACAGGTGCTAGCGCCTCTGGGAGCTCCAAGAAAGACCAAGAGAAGAAGCAGAGTCACCAAGGAGCACAAAAAGGAAAAAAGGAAAACAGGCTCTAATCGGGGGCCAGACAAGGGGCTTTCATGCCTGAACCCCAGCACCCTGGCTGCCGGCAAGGGCTCTGAGCCGAGGTGACAGTTCTGCTCACACACCAACTCTGTTCGTGCTGTCTACACTCAGGGTTTGTCTTGTCTTGGACCAGTCTGCCAGAGAACAGAGAACGTGCTCTGCTGTAGGCTTCTCAGTGTTAAAATACATTTAAAAATTTTTTATACTCATATAACACTAATTTACAGGGTCCCCTGAAACTCAGTCATTATTCAGCCTCGTAACACCCTGGAAAACAAACGGGACAGATGTAATCTAACCCGCAAGAGAGCAGAGGCTCAGATGGGAAGTGATTTATCTGTGGTCAGCTGCACAAGTCAGGGACAGGGTCAAAGTTTAACTCAAGGCCTGTGCATCAGCCACACCCAGCAGCCCCTGACACTGACCGGGAATTTACCGCCTGCCCCTGCCCCCATGCTGCCCTTGGGACTTCTCGCCAGACCCCAGTACTGTGTCAACCACACCAAAGCCCTGACCTCCACCTTGGAACACTCCCTTCTGCAAAATCACAGTCGCTCTTGTTTTTAACAGCTTTGAGATATAACTCACATGCCGTACAATTCACCCATTTAAAGCGTACGATCCTAGTATATTTTTAGTATATTCAGTATATGCACAACCTTCATCACAGTCAATTTTAGCATACTTTCAGTACCCAAAAATAAACTCTGGGCCCCTTAGCTGTCATCCTCCAGCCCCTGGCAACCACTAATCTACTTTCTGTCTTTATGAATTTGCCTATTCTGGATATTTCATATAAATGAAATCATGCACGTCGATTTCTGTGTCTGGCTTCTTTCACTCGGCATGTTTCAAGGTTCATCCACACTGTAGCATGAATCAGCACTTCACTTCTTATTGCCAAACAATACTGCACTGTATGGATGGACCACATTTGTTTATCCATTCATTTGTTAATGGACATTTGGGTTGTTTCCACTTTCTGGCTGTTATGAATAATGCTGCTGAGAGTGTTTTTGTGCACATGTGGATGTGGATGTGCTTTCCGAGTCAGTCTTTCCCATAAGAACGTGTGAAAGGTGAGCCAGCTTCCAGTTGGGAAACTCACCGAATTCGAACACACTGTATTCACTGAGTCAACAGAGAGAGATAACTGGGAGAAATAAGTGAGTAAAAAAAGAACACGTTAAAGACCTCAAGAAATAAGAGCAAAATGTGATCTAACAGAACAGACAGTGTTTCAAGAAAGGTTCCGTTTCTAGGGATGGGTCCTATAGACACGTTCACCCATCCGCAGGCTTATTGGTGACTGCACAGAATATGACATTCCCGGTAGGGGCTGGTTAGATAAATTCACCACCTCCATACACCAAATGCGATGCAGCCATGAAAAGAAGGAGCTGGGTGATGAACTCAAATGGAGTGACTTCACAAACACAGTTTAAAAAGGCAAGGTTCAGAAACTTTTTGAAAAGCAAAGGGTAGGAAAAAGACTTTATATACACATTTGCTTACAGTTACAAAGTGTCTCTAGAAGATACAGTGGGTGCCTCCAGGGGACCAGAGTCCTGGGGGCAGAGACAAGAAGGAGTTGACCCTGTGTACTCTCCACACTTCTAACCCCCCACTATGCTATCTCTTCAAAACGTTTTAGGAAGCAACACTAAAGAGTATCTATGAGAAGTGAAAAATGATACTTAGGAAACTAGAGATGAGAATCGGAGGCTCTGGGTGTTTGGAAGCTGCAGGCAGATGACGGAGGCGCCGCTGCTCCTGCTCCTGGCCCTTCCCTGGGCCACGTCCGCCCACACCCACCCTGCTCTAGGCGCAGTGTGCGAAAATGCAAGGAGACACTGAGAACTCAAATGTCTGTCGCCCTCAAGGGCTCCCCAGGGCAGCGGCGGGACAACTCCTGGTAATGCGGTGGCCAAAGGCCTGGCTCAGGGAAACTTGCTGCGCCAACGGAAGGATCAGGACAGGCTGCGGCTGGGGCAGGTGTCCAGGAGGGTCAAAGGAGCTTAAGGGGCCACCAGGCTCATTTTGCGGGGAAGAAAAAACATGGGGCAGGCCTTGGCCTGGTGGCATCTGGCTGATGTCACTGGAGAGCAGAGTGCGACAGGGAAGGCAGAAAGGACACACACCGGGCCTGCTCCTGGATGTGGCATACTGGCCGTACGACCATCCTGCGCACTGAGGGGTGCCCCGCAGCCCCACTGGTGCCCGCACTCAGTGCCAACAGCACCCTTCCAGCTAGGAGCACCAAGTCTCCAGACAGATCACTCCTGAGGAGGAACCACTACTCTGCACACATCGCCAGAGCAGCTTTATGCACAACAGAAGGGCGGTGGCCCACCCAGGAAGCACAGCCATTAAGCAGAGGGGACCGGGTGCAGACCCGGCTTGGCCAGCGTCCCTGGTGAGGGAGGAATGACAAATTTGGTGACGTAATAGGCACAATGAGCACGACCTGAAGCAGAGGGGTGTGGTGAGGGGAGGGCCCGGGGCTGTGAGCTTCCAGGCGGCGCCCGGCCCAGCAGCTGTCATCGCGAAGCGCCAATGGCCGAGGCTGGAAGTGGGGGATGCAGGGCCTGAGAAGCCGGAGGGCTCCATCCGCAGAGGCTGGCTCCTGTGTCCGGGCTGAGCAGGGAGACCCGGGGAGACCACGCAGAGCACGGAGCAGGCTCGCTTTCTCCACGGTGCTGTCTGCAGTGACTTGTTCACCCTTCCCCATCAGAGCGCTGGGCGTCTTACACCCTGCCCAGGCCCTGGGGCTTGTGCTCCCTCTACGGAAACAGCACCCATCCCCTCCCTCTGGGGAGCTGGGCTGGGTGACCTGCTTCAGCCCATGGAACCCAAGCTGTCAGTTCTAAGCTGAAGCTTAAAGGGACACTGAGTCTCTGCCACTCTGCTATAACGGCATGATCCAAACAAGGGTGGGTCCCAGGTCCAGGAATGAAGACGCTCGGAGAAGAGCCACGAGCAAGTGAAATGTGAGCCGGAAATGAACGTCTGCTGTAGGGAGCCACTGAAACGCTGGGCTTTGCTACCTCGACCCTCCTGACAAAGCTGGCCCACGAACTCCGAGTGGCACTTCCTTCTCCGATCCGTCGTTCAGTGTTCCTGAAGCACTCTATCAGGGTCTCCCAGTCACAGACCTGACGTGGCCCTTATCAGCTGGAGAACTAAACCCTAACAGGGATTCTAAGCCATTCGCGCTACAGCCCTCATTTCCTCTTATTCCTTACATGACCTTCTAAGCTCCACAAACCACACACAACCCACCCAGCTTTCCACCTTTGTTCCCCAAACCTGAAACACCGTCAGTCCTAACTCCTTTTCCCACTCTCCTACTGAGCAGGTTTAGCTCGAAGACCACCACTTCCTTGACGCCTTCTCTCACGTGACAGCCCTGTAATCATTTCCCCTCTGAACCTCTAGAGCTGTTTTCTGTAAATGGGCCACACAGTAAATAGTTTAGGTTTTGTGGGCCACAGTCTCCGCTGCAACTAGTCAGTTCTGCCAAAGCAGCTACAATGTTTCAATAAAACTTTATTTATAAAGACAGGCAGGAGGCCTGCCAGTGGCTGCAGCTTACAGACCCTAGTCTGGAGCACTGTTTGGCCCTTGATCACAGAAGGGCTCAGAGCCTTAATGGACTTTCTCCTTTTCAGGCTCCTTGGAAGAACAGTGAGCCACACGTCTATGCTGCTACAAACCATGCACAACCAACTGAGCACAGATCAGATGTTCAGTGAAAACATACTGAATGACACTTAAGAAACATCTGTGCAGAACACTGAAACACGCTTTACATGCTGAATGGTATGATTTTCCCATAGAATTCCAAAGACGTCTAAGAAAGTAGGGAACAGCCACACCAAATGTTGAGTCAAGAAAAACCTTACCCGATGGAGCCTAACAACGGCCAACACAAACTGTGTCAAAGACCAGTTTTAGTTTTTGGGTTTAGTAATAAACTTATGGATTCGGGGGGTGGGGGCGGGGGGAGGACTGCAGGGTGCAACAACTCTCATTATCAGAATTCTCAGACATGTGATGGTCACACTCACTTGTGTCACCATCACATTTGGGGGGTTGGACAGGATAGCAGGGACTGCTACGAAACGCAAGTCTCAAAGAAATACAAAGCCCTGCAAAACGTGGTCCCAAAAAGCCGAGACATGAGCACAGCAGCAGCAGAGGTGGGCCAGGCCGCAGGCCCAGGTGAGGAGGTCCATCTCAGCAGCGTGGGACAGTGTGGCCAGGGAACAGGAGTCAGGGTCAGACGCGATCTCAAGGAGAAGGGCAGAGGTGCCAGGTAAGGTCAGGCGCAAGTCTCAAAGGCCGATGGAAGGCACAGCAAGGCAGGTACAGAAGGCAGCAAAGGTGGCCAATAACTGAGGGTCTGGACTTTACCTGGGGGAGCAAGAAAGGTAGCAGAAGGAACGTGGAAGCAGGCAGACAATCCAGGTCGGTTCTGCCAGAGGCACAGCCCAGGCCCAGCATGTCGCACATGACTGTGTGCCGAGGCTGTGCTTCTGAGACAGAACACTCACAAAGCTAACTTTGAAATGTATAAGGCCCACAACAAATGGCCATGTGACCATGGGTCAGTCAAAAGGCACAGCAAAAGGGTTTTGCTAAGAAAAGCAGGTATTTCAATATGAGAACATATTACACGGACATTTTTTTTCAAAAGCACCAAAGAACCAGGTAGAAGCCTAACACACTATACTCACTGGGATTAAATTGTTCAAGAACAGTCCACCCAGCATGCATGCAGGAGAGGAGGCTGGTGAACGTGTTAAACTCTACCTTGAGATAGATTTAAAATGTGCTCACAAAAGCTGTTTTGCTTACCATCTGTTATGAACAGCAAGTCTTCTCACTTTAAACCCCACAAATGCCAAAAGACTCTACTTAGAGTGGAGCATCCCTGGTCTTAGTGTCACACAAATCAAGGAGCCAAGATGGACTTGTCTGAGGTCAGTCTGGGACACTTTCACCAGATCAGAGAGAGAGAATCATCTTGGAAAACATGGGGAATCCTCTACTTCCTTCTAAAGCAAATTAAGTCTTATTTCTTCCAACAGTTTAGTAAGACAGTGTTACAGCACTGGTAGTTTCAAATTCTTGCTTTCTGTTGCTTACGTCTTCACTGTTACTTCAAGTTTGTTAATAAATTATCTTTTCTATTACACGAATGGCACTGGGAGTAGGACCATGTTGGCTCTCGGAGCTGAGCTCGAACGGAGGCTTACTCAAGAACTGCTCTAAGTCTCGTTTGTGTCGACAAACCCACCTGCCCCCAAGGACAGTAAGAACTGCAGTACTCCGGAGTGGCTCACTAGAAGCTTTCTTCTTCTAAAAATATTTTTTATAACAGTTTTGTGAGATTTGTTCCTCATTTACCTTTATAGAGACTTTGTTCTCCAGTTGGGACCCCACCTTGCCTTTGTAAGAAAAGGAAGCCACAGACTTCAAGTTAATGTGAAACAGACAGAGATGCTAGGGAACCTGACGAACCACGGCCCGGCAAACGCACCTGGAAACCAGATCCTGGCAGTGATGACATCCTAACTTTTTTGAACACTTAACAATGTACCAGGCCCAAAGCGTTTTACAGTCTTGATTCACTGAGTCTTCACAACCAGCGTAGGAGGCCAGTATTACTGGCGTTTCCATTTTACAGATGAGGAACCAAAGGCACTGAGGACAAAGCCAGTAAAGAAGAGTCACAACTCAAAGGCAGGTCGTCTGACTCCAGAACCCGCCCGCAACCTGCGGGTAAGATAGCTGACTAGACAAAGTGCAGGCAGGGAGACCGGCTGCCGCCTCTGCTCATTCACTGAGCAGCGTTTGCGGATCACCGAGCCTGCCAGGACGCTTTCTGGAATGAGTCTCCTTGCTTTACAGTCACACCTCCTATCAAATCTCCTTTCCCTTCCCCCAGCTACGAGAAACACACCTTGCTCACTGAGAATGGGGAGCCGCTGGCTGGGAACCACCTGCTGTTTACAGAGGCACCCAGGGCATACAGGCTTCAGTTCCCCGCACCGGCTTCAAAGACAAATCTGCTATTGTCTGCGCCCGGGAGGAACAAGAAGCCCGGCAACTGTAGGTTTCTGCAGAGGTCACTGGAGGTTTGGTTAAACCACACGACACTGGAGGATGGGGGAGGAGGGGGCGCCGCATTTTTGCTGCTGAAGGCTGCGCAGCGCCCACAGCAGCTGCTGGTGGGAGCAGCACGTAACACACCCACAGCTGCCGCGGCCTCGCTGCCGGCTGCACGTTTTAAATTGAAAGACGTCCTGACCCTCAAGATGCACAGCCTGCCTCGCTCGCTGCCCTCGGCATGGAACTGCTTCCACCCACACCAGTCCCGCGACCGAGAAGCGACCGAGGGGATTCCACCTCGGGAGGGCGACCGGGAGGGGAGGCGGAGCGCCCCAGCCCCCTTGCAGCAAAGGCCAGGTGCGCGGGGCTGGGGGCCACGGCCCGCGCCCGGGGATGCGCGTCCGACTCCCCGTGCCCGGGACAAAGCCTGGCCCGACTCCGGGCCCCGCAGCCCGCCCCGACGGCGCCCCGGAAACCGCGCGGATGCCCCGAGCTCAGGCCATGCAGCCGGCTCACGCCCACCTTCGGGCCGCACACTCACGCCCAGCCTTGGGCCGGGCACGCTCACACTCAAGCCGACCCTCAGGCCGGGCACACACGCATGCCGACCCTCGGGCCGGGCACACTCACGCCCACCCTTGGGCCGGGCACACTCAGACGCACTCCGACCCTCAGGTTGGGCACACACACACGCTCGGGCCGTGCACACTCACACTCACACTCACGCCGACCCTCAGGCCAGGCACACTCACTGTTTTATGAACTATATAGATGTCCTGACGCACTCCGACCCTCAGGCCAGGCACACTCACGCCCACCCTCAGGTCGGGCGCACACACGCGCTCGGGCCGGGCTCACTCACGCCCACTCACACGGACCTTGCATCCTGCTCCCGCGCGCCCGCGTCGCCTCCTGTCCTCTCGGTCGCCGCGGGCCCAGATCCTCGCGCGGCCGGGCGGGGGCCGCAGCGCCGGCCA
>NW_006436294.1:7851512-7851770 GCF_000325575.1 Pteropus alecto
GCCGGGGACGCTGGCTCCGCCCACAGGCCGGCGTGCGGGCCCCGCCCCCGAGCTTCCTCCCTCTCCGTTAGGGGCAGTGACGCTGACGTTTATCTGCCTGTATAGATTTGGGTAATTTTGCCGACTCAGACCATATTGCACTTCCCGAACCTGAGAGTTCGATTCCTCAGTTCGGGAGCGTTAGCCATCACCTTTTCAAATACTGGCCCCGCTCATTCTGTTGTAGCAAGAGAAAAATTCTGAGATGTCCCCAATTAG
>NW_006436294.1:7851825-7855636 GCF_000325575.1 Pteropus alecto
TTACCTTCCCGCGGCCGTTTCCGTGGTCGCCCAGCCCCGGTCGTCACGCCCCAGGAGCCGCCCTTCTTGTTTACACAGGCGCTTTCCAGACCTTGCCCACAGCCCGTCCTCACGGAGTGTGGCCTGTCCCACAGCTGCCCCCGCGCCACCTTCGCCCAGCCCTGTATCTGCAGCCGAGGAGAGTCTGCCTCAACACCTTCACTTTCTCCTGTCAACTCCAGGACAGTGGACATGCTCGGCTTCCCCACCTGGGGTTGGCCACGCCCACACTCAGAAGACGTCCTGTGCTTGGGAGCTTTCCTCATGCAACAGGAGAGGCCGACCATGAGCAGGCCAAATAAGTCAAGCAAATCACAGGACAGACGTTAAACCAAATGAATGTGACGTCAAATTCCCTATGAAGACACAAGAGCAAAGATTAACTGAGGGAGGTTCCTTGAAGGGATCATATTCGAGTTGGCCTGCAGGAAAAGAAGAGCGGATGAGAATAAAGATCAATGCAGGAAGAGTCTCGGAATTGAAATCCAGGATGCCTGGGTGGTCAGGCCATGGAGATAGCTAGTCCGGTGTTTCTCAAACTTCCCAGTGAGACTCTGTAAATAGACACTCATTGCTCAAATCACAAAGAGGGAAATGCAGATTAAAACCATGAATGCCACTCCACCCCCACTAAAAAGGTTAGACTAAAAAAAGAAAAGACAATATCAAGTTCTGCTGAGGATTCAAATCAACTCATATGTTGCCAGTGGGAATGTAAAATGGTACAACTACTTTCAAAAACAGTTTGGCAGTTCCTTAAAAAGTTAAACCTGAGCTCACCATGTAACCCAGCAACCCACTCCCATCTGTTTCACCCAAGAGAACTGAAAAGAACTGTCGTAAACACCTACAGCAGCTTTGTTCACGCCTGCCCCAGACGAAGCAATCCAAACACCCTCCAATGGGGGAGCGGATAAACTGCCACACTCACACATCCGACGCAGCTCAGCAGTAAGCAGGAGAGGCCTGCCGGTACATCCAACGTCACCGATGCTCGCCGATACGTGAAGGGAAGACAGCCAGATTCGAAAGGCTACGTACTGGATGATCCTGAAAACACGAAATGTCTGTGAACTGTCCAACGCAGAACAAGGTTTGTGCCACTGCTGAAGGCTCTGCTACGTCGATCACACAATGTTTCTCTCCAGTGTGAATCTGTCCATGTGGCCTAAAGCTAGAGCCATGAACAAAGGCTGGACCACGTTTTCGTGTGCCTGAGGGCTCTCCCCAGGATGTGTTCCCCAATGCTGAGTGAGGGCTGACCTCTGGCGGATGGCCCTCCCACAGTCAGCACATTCATAGGGTTTCTTTCCAGTGTAAGTCACTGGAGCAGGGCGAGTTGTGACCTCTGGCTAAAGGCTATCCCACAGTCAAGGCTTTGATGATGTCTCTCTCATTGTGAACCCTTCAATACTGAACAAGAACTGCACTCCGGCTTAAGGCCCTGTACACTCTACAAACGGGGCTTCTCCTGTGTGAACCCTGTGATGGAGGAAAAGGCTTGAGCTGGGCTGAAGACTTCTCACACACACTACACACACGGTGCTCCTCTCTTGTGTGGAGCCTCCGATGCTGAATGAGGCCTGAACTTCGGCTGAAGGCCTTGCCACACTGATCACGTTTGTGGGGTCTCTCACCAGTGTGGGTCCTCTGAGGCTGCATCAGCTGTGGGCTCTGGCTGAAGGCCTGTCTGCACTCACCGACCCTATAAAGTCTCTCCTTAGGTCTCTCCTGTGTGAACGACGATGTTGAATAAGAGCTTAGCTTCCCACATTTCATGACATCCAAAAGGTTTTTCTCCAGTATGAATTCTCTGATGGAGAAGGAGGTGGGAACGGAGACAAGTTTCCCACATTCTTTGCACTTAAACAGTTTATTTCCAGGCTTGAGTCTATTTAAGGCTTGAGCTGTGAGTAAAGGCTCGCCCACACTGACCTCATAGGTTCTTCCCCACCGTGACTTCTCTGGTGTCGACTTGGGTCTGAACTACATTTGAAGATTTTTCCACATTTATCACATCTAAAGGCCATCGCTCCTGTTCTATTTCTTTGAAGCCTAACATTTTTGTTCCAGTTCAAGTTTCCATAGCCAAGATATGGAAGATATGTGCCACAACCCTGGGTTCTTTCTCCTAGAGGTCTTTCTCTAAACATGGCCATTTCTTTCCTAAAAACTCTCTTGTTAAGAGGGAGTTTCCTCAAACTCTGCCCAACAGAACTTCTCAGGTGTCCTTCTCATTTACCCTCACGGTCCCAGGCTTCTTACAGCTCAGGTGCCTGTGGAATACGCCTTGAGAATCTTCTTGATATCGATTCTGTTTTGACTTCCTCAGAACATCTCTAGTTTACAAGGGATAGTTCCTTTTCGGTCCCAACCTCAGAACCTGTTGTATAAAACATAAAGGAGTTTAGTTATTAGAGAAAACCACCCATCAGGGATAATATCCATAATGTATTAAAAACTCCTATAAATCATTATGTAAAAGGCAGATATTCCAGAAGGAAAATAGGTGACAAGCAGAATTCAGAAAGATGGCCAACCAACAGGATAAAAATATTTAAGTTCATTAATAATCAAATAATTGAAAATTAAAACAAATTATAATTCTTTGCCTATCAAATTGGTAAAGTAATCCACTCAATAAATATTTAGAAGATAAGGCATCTCCTAGGTAAAGAACAAAACAGGAAGAGAAATACAGCCTCTGACCTCACGAAGCTTAGATTAAGTAAATTTTTAACAAGGACAATAAACCAGGTGACATGAAAACTATACAGAAATATGGGAAATACTTAATGGCCTGCAAGCTAGTCTCCATGGTCAGAGAAAACCTCTAGGAGGAAGTGAGCTTTAAGCTGTAACCTGAAGATGACACAATGAGCAATGGCAGATCCAAGGGCCTGAATATGACGTATGACAGAAACAAGTTCAAGAATGAAGAGAATCTCACTCCGACTATAGCAAGAAGTGTGAGGAGAGGAGAGTGGCGAGAGGGGACAGGGAACGGATCCTGGAGTCACCAGAAAACCTCACGTGCCTCTCCATCCCCAGGCCAGGCCTTTTAGAGTCACCAGAAAACCCCAAGAACTTTAGACCTGATTCTCAATACTTAAAAAATGATAATCCCCAGTGTTGATGAGTAAAGACTCCACCAAAAAAAATTAGAAATAATAAATGAATACAGTAAAGTTGCAGGATACAAAATCCATATACAAAAATCTACTTCATTTCTGTATGCTGACAACAAACTATCAGTGAAGAAATTGAGAAAAGAATCCCATTTACAATCGTAGGAAAAAGAATACTTAAGAATAAACAAAGCCAGAAGTATCATGCCCCCCAATTTCAAGCTCTATTATAGACCTATATTCATCAAAACAGTATAGTATTGGCAGAAAAACAGACCCACAGACCAACGGAACAGAACTGAGAGCCCAACGAACTTTGTCCACTTTGTCTTTCTGTGTACAATTTAAAGATTTATACAATTTTTATAAATTGACGTTTCTTATCAGAAAATATCAAATGTTGGTGAGGATGCGGAGAAAAGGGAACCCTCATACATTGTTGGTGGGATTGCAAATTGGTGCAGCCGCTATGGAAAACAGTCTGGAGGTTTCTCAAAATAATTAAAAATGGATCTACCTTTTGACTTAGCAATTGCTCTTCTGGGTATTTATCCAAAGAAAACCAAAACAATAATTCGTAAAGACCTATGCACCCCTATGTTCACGGCAGCACAATTTACAATAGACAAGATATGGAAGCAACA
>NW_006436294.1:7860696-7861816 GCF_000325575.1 Pteropus alecto
CATCGAGCCCCCTCCCCGGGCCACATCGAGCCCACCTCCCCGCTCCAGGCCCGGGAGTTGCTGCTTGAGCATAGTTGGACCCGCCTCACGTGCCTCTCCATCCCCAGGCCAGGCCTTTACAACCCTTTCCTCTTTCTTGGGAAGAAAATAACCTGTCTGCATTTCGCAATCTGTTGTGGAAACCTCTCCCGCTGTAGGGCCTGTTACCGAGATCGTATGTCCAAGACAGTGATGACCCCTTAGGTCTGAGCTCCCGTTTCAGTCATTTTTAGACTAGCAAATCAGCTATCAAACTTCAGATTGTTTGTTATGTCCTTTTAAATTTTGCGCTGCATTTTCTTGCTGTTAAGGTCTGCACCTGTTGCAAGTCAAACCTGGACATGAGCGGTTTTCAGACCATGCCTTTTTCCTGCAAGGCGGACACATCCTAGAGGAGTCCCTTCCCGGCATCACGGGACAAAACTTTCAGTTACAAAATAAATAAGTCATTGGGATGCAAAGTACAGCATGGGGACTATAGCACATAATACTGTATCAACTTCGTATGGTGACAGGAAAACCAATCTTATTCTGGTGATCATGCATCATGTATGGAAATGTGGAGTCATGATATACTCCTGAAACTAATACTGTGTGTCAATTATACTTAAATAAAATTAAGTGTACAACAGAGAGGCTAAGTACATGCACACTGTCCTGCGGCCATAACCACGGAGCTGGGCAGGAGGATGCGGCAGGCCTCAGCTCCGGCTGGCCGAGGACGCCCTGGCCCCAGGACCTGGGTCCTGTCTCCCTCTCCTCCTGGTCTCTCCTCCCCAGCCCCTAGCCGAAACCAGGGCCCATCGGCTCCGTAAAGGCCTCAGATATCATCGCGGAACAGTGACTGTAAGTGCATCCCGCGGGCTCTGACCCACGTAGCGGTTCCGCCTTGGTCCCTTCGGAACAAAGTCCTGGGACCTCAGCGGCGTTCCTCCGGCCCGCGGATCACAGAGGGCCGGGTCCTCCAGTGTCCTAGAGCTTCCCGGAAGTGTCTGGGTCGCCTCCGGGGCCAGATCGCGCTTCCGCCCGGGCTGCCGCGCTGCTCTTCGCCCGGCTGTTCCACGCCAGACCGCGCACGCCA
>NW_006436294.1:7866463-7867233 GCF_000325575.1 Pteropus alecto
GGTCCAAAGAACTTGGGTGCTGAAGCAGATTTAAGGTTGAAGCCTCTGGCCCTCCCTGCCTGACCCGAGGTTCCTGTCACGGGAAAGACAGACTGTTGTGCCTGGCATGGAACCTGGAAGAATCCATCCTTTTGTCCCTTGCTACCCCGGGGTGGGGGGCGTGGTCCACGGAGAAGCCTCTCCAGCACACAACAGCACCTAGTGCCAGCAGATGGCGGGAGTATTGCCTGTCCACTCAGGACCTTGACTCTTGTCCCACTGTTGGATGACCTAAGAAACTTCCAGCCCATTCAGGTGCGGCTCCCCCGGTCCAGGAGCGTTCCTCCGGCCCGCGGATCACAGAGGGCCGGGTCCTCCAGTGTCCTAGAGCTTCCCGGAAGTGTCTGGGTCGCCTCCGGGGCCAGATCGCGCTTCCGCCCGGGCTGCCGCGCTGCTCTTCGCCCGGCTGTTCCACGCCAGACCGCGCACGCCAGGTGTGGGGAGGCTCTTGCCTTGGGGGCGCGGTGCGTGGGGTCGCCCCGTCCGGGAGGGGGCAGCGGGTCGGACGCGGCCCCTGGGCCACCGCGCCGGGGCGCTCCGGAGCCCAGAGGCCTCTCCGCGACGGCAGCGCGCTGCTTGGCAGATCCCGTGCAGCTTGGGACGGGGCCAGAGGGCGCTGACCGCGGCGAGGGCAGGACTCGAACCCGGCCCGCCTCCGTCGGCTCCTTCCTCAGGGCGGGTGGCCAGGAAAGGGTCGGCAGGGGGCAGCACACTGGCCTCCAGGGAGCAGG
>NW_006436294.1:7872687-7878507 GCF_000325575.1 Pteropus alecto
GGGAGTAGTGGCTGTCCACTCAGGACCTTGACTCTCGTCCCACTGTTGGATGACCTAAGAAACTTCCAGCCCATTCAGGTGCGGCTCCCCCGGTCCAGGAGCGCAGGTGCTGGCCACCTGGCTGAGCACAGCAGCTGAGGCGGAAACACAGTACGTGTCACCTCTGCACAACTTACAGAGGTCCCTGGTCCTCTTGTACTGGCCCTTCTGGACATGTTCTGGGTGGCACAAGGACAGCTGGAGGGCACAGTCACTGCGACTGAAGTGGGCATGTAGATTTCACGGCGCCCGCGCCAAGTCTGCGGACGACCACAGAGAGCTGCAGCGGCGAGCTAAGCGGCAGTAGGCGCTCAGGCTGACCTGCTGTGGGGCTGACTCCCATCCACGTGCTGGGAACAGAAACGCACGGGACTCGGGGTCTTGAACTCTGCTGCTTCCAATGCCACCGGACAGGCCTGGAACCCTCTGGTGCAGATGCAGGGACCATCACTCGCTGTGCCTGATACAAAGCCATGGTTGGCTATGGGCTGTGCCATGCATGGTGACAGTCTGCAAGGTCTCGGAGACCTGTCAAACCAGTGTGAGTGACCCTAGTCGAGTGCTGCAATAGATGCTGAAGTGACCTGTGCCCTCTGGGCTACCTGTTTGCATGTGGGAAAAATGGGAGTCTTCATCGGGTTGTATCTCTAGCCGCTGTGCTTACTGTGATGATACCAAGGACTGGCTGGTCCCGAGGGGGTAGTACTGGGCAGTGGTCTGTGTGAGGGACTCCAGCCTGGAGCTTGTTCACAGTAGGTGAGTCAAGGACCCTGGGCAGGGCCAGGGTCAGTGAGGCAGGTCAGCCTCACGCTGCGGCTTCGTGACCTATAATCAGAGGCTCGTGAGACAGTGAGTAGACGTGGTCCCAGTCTGCCGGTTAGGTTGGCCAGGGTGGCTAACCCATGTGAAGACTCAAGTTCGGCCAAGAAAACCTCAGGCTGCAGTCCCTGTACACTCTACTGCGCGTGCCACGAATGCCAGGTAGCTGTGACTCATTACTTTGGTCACTTCTCTAGGCTGAGTTGGCAAAAAAGAGTGGAGGGGTGAGGTAACACCCTCACCCTACCTGCTCCCAGCAATCTGCGCGCTGTTTCTCAGCGCCCGTGGTGCCTGAGGCGAGGGGACAGATGTGGCCCTACCAACTGTGCCTTCAGCCAGACTCCCAGCCTAGCAGCCTGGGTGGGAGGAGGCTTTTGAGGAAACTGGGCAAACAGTGTGAATGAGACACGCCCTGGCCCCTGGGTGGCGTCTGTGGACTACTGTGAGCGGTGACCAGGGTCTGGGTCTCAGCGAGGGGTGACACAGGGAAGCCTCCCGGCAGTGTGGTTCTTAAAACTACCCTGGAGCAGCACTCAGGCAGCAGGCTCTGGGTTCCAGGGAGGGTACGTGATGTCCCAAAGTCATAGATCAAATCTGAGCTCCTTAAACGGACCTGCACTGACCAGCGTCTATGAAGAAGCTGGCGCCGGGGCCCTGTGACCTTGGGTGGCTCTGATGGGGATGAGGTTTACAGAGGAGGGGCAGGTGAAGCAGCAAGAAGGGTTCTCGGCCCTCCTCTCTGCACTTCCGCAAACGCGCGCTCACAAGTGCTCACCCTGATGCCCACCGAGGAGCTGGGGCTGGAGGAAGACACTGGGTGACCTCCCTCCGTGAGCCAGGGGCTGCACGTGCGCAGCGAGGTGTGACATAGGCTTGGCTGAATGGGACGAGGTTGCACATTCAGCAAGTATGCCCACTGCGAGTCCAGATCGCACTGAGTCCGTGTCACTAGAGTCGAGGCTGAGGGTGGCTTCGTGCCGCACGGAGGGCGGGGCCTAGCCCACGTGCGTCTTCTGGTGCTGCGTGAGCCTCGAGCTGCGGTTGAAGGCTTTGCCACACTCGTTACACTTGTAAGGCTTCTCTCCGGTGTGGATCCTCTGATGTATGACCAGGTGTGAGCGCCACCGGAATATCTTCTCGCACTGGTCACACCTGTGCAGCTTCTTGGCGGTGCCGACCTTCCTCCGGCCGGCAGGGGCGGAGCCCTCCAGGGCGCTCCCGTACTCGTGGCACCACTGGGCCCGGGTGTGGATGCGCTGGTGCTCGATGAGGTAGGAGCTCCGGCTGAAGGCTTTGCCGCAGTCGCCGCAGCCGTAGGGCTTCACGCCGGCGTGGATGATCTGACAAATATAATGGCTAGGCAGAAGGCCAGGGGAGGGAGGGAGCAAATGGGGGGATTGTTTTATGAACTATATAGATGTCTAACCAATGTACTGTATACTTGAAACTAATTTAAATAAATTTTTTAAAAAGTTGATGTTTCTTTAATGATTCTTAATGTTAATTTTGTATTATATTTTGTTAGTAATGTGGGTATTTTTTCTGTTATTCTTAAATGATTTGAGGATCTTAAAACTATTTCAAAACTGAGGTAATGAATGCCTATATTTATACAAATTTTTATTTAATTGGAGTCCAACTTAAAGCTTTTATGAAAGTTAAAAGAGAAACTAGGGGAAAAAATAACATTTTTCATGCCATTTTTTTCTATATTCTCATTTTAGCAATCATACAAAATTCCTGTTACATTCTAGTTTCCTCCTTGATGGCCCGCATTAAGGTAAATGTGAGTTTAAAAATAGATCTCGTGCTGTCATAGACATCTTACCTTTTTTCTTTGAGACCACTGAGACATGTTCTCAACTCTTCGGGGGTACAGCTAGTGCCACCACAGGAGCCTGTCCCGGTGGGTGGCCTCTCCCCTAAAGGACACTCACAGTCCTCAGCGTTATAACACCCCGCAGAACCTTTGCATCACACCACCAGAATCGGCTGAAATGTGCCAAAACAGAACTCAGAAAACAGTAAGTGGACAGACAGGCCAAGCTCCACACCCCTGGATTCCAGGACCTTCCAGGACTTTCCAGATGCTCCACCAGCCCACCTCCCCACCACCTTGGAGGCAAAGAGCAGCAGGGGTTAGGCTCTGCTGCCACCCAGGGGTCGCTCATGGTAGGACAAAACACGTAAACGGACAGAAGTCGTACAGAGCATGACGGCTGTGGAGGCCTGCCAAGAGTGTTGAAGACAGCCTGGACAGAGGCTGCCACGGGGCAGGGGCCCCCCAGGAGACACGTCAGGTGCAAGGCAACCTCCTCTCCGTGCATGGAGCACTCACGCAGCTCAGCCTGGGCACCCCGCTCCCAACAAACTTTGGTGAGTTTGGAGTAATTACGTCTAAAGCAAGGCACCTGTGCTTAGCACTGGTCATCTCCTTTCCCAACCTACCTGGAAGGCCTCCATGGTGCTTGGACACCAGCCCCTCTCTGGGAGCTGCTGGGCAGAGACACCATCGCACCCTCGCAGTCTCTGCGCTGCCCTATCCGTCCGTGGGACCAGACAGGACTTGTGTTCCTGACTGGAGAATTTTCTCGTGAGCACTGCAGGGAGCTCCTGATGTCACATCTCACCTGAGATAATCCACATGACAATGGGACAGAAGATGAGTATCTTGTTCTAAGTGTGGTGTTGACAACATGTGGCACCTTGGTTCTACTACAAGGTTAGAACAGCTCAATCAACACGTTAGTCAAAACCACCACAAAACAGTGGCTACGAGAACCATGGCTCTATACAACTGCTCAGCTCCTAATTTTTCTCTAGCCAAACGAGGCCTGCATGCCCTCAATAAAATGGACTGCACACCCAGGGGACTTTCTGGGTGACGATGGTGTCTTGTATCTCAATAGAGGTTTGGTTGACACAGATGTTAAAACTCAGCAAGATCACGTTACTAGAAGTTAAATCACGCAACCATGAGATGATGGAGACGATTTTGCTGAACACATCGGAGTAAAGCATTAACACTCTGAACCGCAGATCTACGGCACTGACAAAGGCAGGGACATGACTGATGAAGTGACGAGAGTGAGGATAGCAGGGAAAGGTGGAAAGCAGAACAGTCACTGGTCGTCTCAGTAGCTGGGAGCCCAAGATAACGCTTGGGGTTGACAAGCCAAGTAACAAAAGTGTGTTCAACGGAAAAGGTAAACAGTTTTTTAAAAAAGGAATACTATGACTAAAACTGGGAGATGGAGGAGAAGAAGGATGGAAGCCTAATAAGTAAGTAACCAATAACTACTGTCTACAGAGAGGAAGAGGTATCATACAAAGATGGAATGAAGCTGTTATCAGGTTTACTGTAGAGGGAACCGCTGAATGCAAACTCCCCTAATGACCTGAAGAACTGTTGATTTTTAAAAGGCAGCCCAAGCGAATCAGTAAAGGAATCTTAAAAGCACGTGCGTGTCCACGCAAGTATCCAGCGCTGTCTGTCTGAGACTGCCCCCAAGGGCCTATGGCAGCAAGCCTCTTCACCTAATCAGCCCCCACCCATTCTCACCTGTCCTGCAGCTGCTCAAGGCCACCGGTTTCTCAGCTCCCAGAAGATCCAGGACCTACAGCTCTTCATTTTTCTCCAGCTGGGAAATCAGCCCCGGCTTGGGGACAGGGAGTTCTGTTGGGTGAGGGTCCTGGGGAGTTGGCGCAGGGCACTGTGTGCTGCGTCCTGCAGGCCAGGTGTGTGTGTTTGGGGAGAGCAAAGGGCTGGTCAGGGGAAGCAGGGGCTGAGAGTGAGTGTGGGAGGGAGTTCACGCATCGGTTCTCCTGCCAGCAGCGCAGAGTGAAGTCTGAAACTGGGAGCAAGGCAGGAAACCCATGGGGACGTGCACAGACCAGACTGCTGCCTGGGGACAAAGGGTAGGACCCTCTTCTCTGGGCTCAAAAGTGCGGAAGCAGCTCCCGAGCCTCCGCCCCAAGCCCAGAGGAGAGAGGCCACCTGCTGTCGTTCTCCAGTATCACGTCCCTCAGAGGCCACTGGGCCGGCCCAGCTGCTGCCCTGCCGCAGGAGAGCAGCACACGGCCACGTCCTGGAAGGTCACTAGTACCGAACCCTGCAATCACAGGTGGCAGCTGCCTGAGGCCATGCCTCCTTCAGCCAGCCCGAGGACCAGTTGCACTCGTCAGCCATGGGGACCCAGATGAGTCCCCAGAGCCCCTCTCCCTGGGGGAGGGCATGAGTCCTACCCCAGAACCCTTTCCTTGAGCGCCAGGACTCCAGGCCCCGCTCCTCCAGGTGCTGGGCTCACAGCTCCAGAGGAGGGGGGGGCAGGAAGATGAACTCTGGGGGCCAGAGTGTGGCTACCATCCTGGGGAGCAGGATCAGAAGGAAGAGGCAGGACCTGAGGGGGCCGCCCTGGCCTCCCCCAGCTCACCCTCAGAGGGAGGGGCCCATACTCACACCCATTCACTGGTCAGGGGCTGGACACTCTGCAGCATGACTCATGCGTGCCCGACTGCTCAGGGTCACACAAAAAGTCCCTAGAACAGGCGGAGCCAGGGCCCAGGTTGGGCTGGGAGCTGAGGAGTGGAAGCTGGCAGCTCCACGGGGTTAGCTTCCCGGGCCCAGCAGGCGCACAGCCGCTGGAGACACGCCCCCGCCCACAGGGCCAGGATGTGGCTTAGGGTGGGTGAAGCTGAGCGACTGAAGGCGCAGCCATAGGCCTGCCGACCTTGTCATCCCTTCGTACCCGGTGTCCTGGGTCGGCATCCCATATCCTCGCACCCTCATTCTCCCAAAAGCCTCCCTGGAGGCCTCCTCTCAGCCCTGCGGCCTCGGGGGCTCCCTGGGCCAGCGAACTCTGGCCGTCCAGAGCTGCAGACACAGCCCGCAGCTTCTCCCGCGTCCCCAGGCCGGTCGGGGCCCGCTCGCAGCCCGCCCGGGGACAGAGAGCGCGCGAGAGC
>NW_006436294.1:7886437-7887471 GCF_000325575.1 Pteropus alecto
ACTTGTAGGGCCGCTCGCCCGTGTGCACGCGCTGGTGGATGGTGAGCTGAGTGCTCATGCTGAAGGCCTTGCCGCACTCGGCACAGCCGTACGGCCGCTCCCCGCGGTGGATGCGCTGGTGGTAGATGAGGCTGGAGCTCTGGCTGAAGGCCTTGCCGCAGTCGGCGCACGCGTACGGCTTCTCACCCGTGTGGATGCGCCGGTGCTGGATCAGGTGTGAGCCCTGCACGAAGCCCTTGCCGCACTCGTCGCACTTGAACGGCTTCTCCCCGGTGTGAGTCCTCTGATGGCGGATGAGCCGCGAGCTGCACCCAAAGGCCTTGGCGCACTTGTTGCACTTGTACGGCTTCTCGCCGGTGTGTGTCAGCCGGTGCTGACTGAGGCGGGAGACCCACCGAAACGCCTTTCCACACTCGTCGCACCGGAACGGCTTCTCAGCGGCACGCACGCCCGGCCGCGTGGCCAGGCCGGCACCGCCCAGGGGCCTGGGGCCCGGCGGGGGCTCCCCCGCGTGCACCCGCTGGTGCTGCGCTAGCGCCGAGCTCTGGCTGAAGGCCTTGCCGCACTCCTGGCACAGGTAGGGCCGCTCGCCCGTGTGCGTCCGCTGGTGCCTGACCAGCTGGGACTGCTGGCTGAAGGCCTTGCCGCACTCGGGGCAGCCGTAGGGCCGCTCCCCCGTGTGCACGCGCTGGTGGTGGATGAGGCTGGAGCTCTGGCCGAAGGCCTTGCCGCACTCGGAGCACCGGTAGGGCTTCTCGCCCGTGTGCACGCGCTGGTGCTGGATGAGCTTGGAGCTCAGGCGGAAGGCCTTGCCACACTCGCCGCACTTGAACGGCTTCTCCCCGGTGTGGATCCTCTGATGCTGACTGAGCTGCGAGCACAGCCTGAAGACCTTCCCGCACTCCGCGCAGGCGTACGGCTTCTCGCCACCGCAGGCGCTCCGGGGTGGGCCCTGCGGGCAGCCACAGACCTTTGTCTGGCAGTCCCGACACCTGGGAAGCTCGGCCCGAGGCAGACCGACACCCGATGTGGCC
>NW_006436294.1:7888402-7889004 GCF_000325575.1 Pteropus alecto
ACCAGGGAGCACCGGGCCCGCCGGCAGGGGGCGGAGCCAGACGGAAGGGGCGGTGCCGGTGGAAGGGGCGGGGCCAGGTGGGACCCGCCCGGCTGAGCTGCGCCGGAGCCGGGGCGCTCCTCCCTGCACCCGCGTCTGGTCCTCGAGACCTAAGGGCCGGAAACGGCTCTGCAGTCCAGCTCCCGCACTTCCTGGGCTGCTCTAGGACCACAGAGGACTCCCGCCATCTGTGGTCGACCCAGGTAAGGGGCGCCTAGGAGTGGAACCGGTGGCCAGACCAGACAGGCTGGACCCCGGACATCGAGCCCACCTCCCCGGGCCACATCGAGCCCACCTCCCCGCTCCAGGCCCGGGAGTTGCTGCTTGAGCATAGTTGGACCCGCCTCACGTGCCTCTCCATCCCCAGGCCAGGCCTTTACAACCCTTTCCTCTTTCTTGGGAAGAAAATAACCTGTCTGCATTTCGCAATCTGTTGTGGAAACCTCTCCCGCTGTAGGGCCTGTTACCGAGATCGTATGTCCAAGACAGTGATGACCCCTTAGGTCTGAGCTCCCGTTTCAGTCATTTTTAGACTAGCAAATCAGCTATCAAACTTCAGATTA
>NW_006436294.1:7897414-7906324 GCF_000325575.1 Pteropus alecto
CGCGCTAGGATCCCCAGGCTGCAGCCTGGCCAGCTTGCTTGGCAGCCTGGCTGACACTAGAACGAGGACATTTTCCAAAGGCTCAGGCCCTGGCTAGCGTTGCTTTTTCATTTTCCAGCACTGGGGACTGATAACTCAGGCTTAGTACCAGGGAGATCTGTCTGCTCGTGGATGAGGCTGGAGTGCGCTCCAAAGGCCTTGCCGCACTCGGAGCACCGGTAGGGCTTCTCGCCCGTGTGCACGCGCTGGTGCTGGATGAGCTTGGAGCTCAGGCGGAAGGCCTTGCCACACTCGCCGCACTTGAACGGCTTCTCCCCGGTGTGGATCCTCTGATGCTGACTGAGCTGCGAGCACAGCCTGAAGACCTTCCCGCACTCCGCGCAGGCGTACGGCTTCTCGCCACCGCAGGCGCTCCGGGGTGGGCCCTGCGGGCAGCCACAGACCTTTGTCTGGCAGTCCCGACACCTGGGAAGCTCGGCCCGAGGCAGACCGACATCCGATGTGGACATCCTGCCACACACCGCACACCTCCAGGCCACCCCCTCTGCTGTCCCCCCTCGACCTCTGCCAGGCAGACCGCCCAGCACGCCAGGCCCCTGCGTGCCCTCCTCAGTGAAGGGCGTCCTGGGAGCCACAGTCCCCGAGTGCACGCGCTGTCTCTGGAAGAGGGAGCTTGGCTGATGCTCTGGCCAGGCCCCAGAACCAGAGGCGTCTCCAGTGGCAGAACTCGGAGGGAGACCCTGTGAGGGGACTCTGACTTTCGCTGCATGGGATTCTGACTGTGGACCGTCCATGTCCTCACAGGCCCGCTCGCTCTCAGTGCTATTTGCAAAGCCTGAAACAAACAGGAAAAATGGCGCCCCTCAGTCCGGTGCTCCGAGGAAGGGCAGGCAGGGGGTGGGGTGGGGCCGTCCCTGGGAAGTGAGCTCCCTCCCAGGACACCCCACAGGGAAAGACATCCAACTGGGTTCCATCGTACTTGTGCTTGGTGCTGTCACTCAAGCCATGTACCTGGCAGAGTGCTTAGAGCCACTGTCCCGCAAGGGGCCACGTCCCTGCTCGCAGGTGCCTCCTGCGGGGACGTGGGGGCAAGGAAATGCCATGAAGCAGCAGCAAAGCATGCCTGGGGGCGGGAAGCTCAGTGAGAGGTGGGTTAGGCTGAGGGGTCATGGGTCCCCGGACACAACGTTGGGGTGGAGGAAAGAAGCGTTTACAGCCATGGGCATGGGCTGTGCAGGTGCCAAGAAGGACAAGGCACAAGAACTGCTGAGAAGTGACAGCAGCCAGCCCTAAAGGGCTGGGCACTAACCTGTCCACTGGGCATGCTTCTGGGGGGGACCCTAGGCCTGAGCTCAGCTCCTGCCAGCTGCTGACAAGCCACCCCCTCCAAATCATGCCTGACCATGTCCCTTACCCAGCTGTCCCTCAGCTTCTGAGTGACCACACCCATTGGCCCACCTGGACTTCCCACTGTGAGCTTCTGGGGGTCTGCCTGCCCATGCCTGCCCCTCACCTTCCCTCTGGACTGTCCAAATAAGCATCACCTCCTTCCTCCTCTGCTGTCCCAGGAGGTGCCTTTGCTGAGGTTGGACTTGTCATCCCTGTCACACCCAGGGCCACAACCAGGGCAGAGCCACCCCGGTGCTGCCCCACACTGAAGCCCAGGCCCAGGAACAGTGCTCTGCTGGCCCGCCACGTCAGTGTCAGCTACAGGGACCTGATCTGTCGGTCCTGGCGAGCAGAAGGGGCTGCCATGCACTGGCCCTCTGCGCACGAGGCAGGTTCCCGCTCGTTCCTCCCTTAGTCCTCACGATGACCTGATGGGGTCAGCAGTAGAGTCGCCACCCCACAGATAAGGGGCTTGTGGCTCGAAGAGGTTAAATAACTCACGCACAGTTGCATAGTGAATGTGAGATTCAGGAATGGACCAAGTCTGGTCCCCCAAACACACGCCCTTTCAATGTCTCTGCCCTTAAGACGTGGGACATCTCCCATCTGGTCCTCACTGTGTCTCCTTCTCTGCAAACATGACGCTGGCAAACCTGCCCCTTGACAGGGCAGGGTGGCCATACGGCGCTGGCTGGCTCAGCCCTTTGCCCGGGCCGCCCTCTGCTGTACAGGTGAGAAAGCAGAAAAGCACTGCCCACTTCTGCCTGCAGCGTGGATGCTGAGGCCCCTGGGGACAGTCATGGGAGAGCGGGCAGGACGCCTGCACAGCCGAACCAGCCTGGAGCTCCGGCCTCTTGCTGCACGAGACAGGAGGTGACCCCATGTGCAGAAGTGGCCACGGCGCTGCTGCAGGGGGAGGGCATCACGACCCACCAGCTGCTCCGGCTACTGGACCCAGCGGCTACGTGACGAAGGTCCCACCTGTACACCAGGCCCCAGCACCAGCCGTCCATGGCTGGAGGCCTCCCGTCCGGCTCAGCTTGCCACTCGCTCCCTCCCTTCAGGCCACGTCATGCCTAGACACAGAACAGCCCGCTTCTTCCTGTCTCACTCACCAGAGTTTCCTCTGACAAAGACCCTCCCTGACCAGGCCTCACCAGTGGTCTACAGCAGCTCAAAGCCACATCCCTAGGATGACGCCTGCCCCTAAGCAATTGCCTGAAGAAACTCAGGGCCACCACAAAAATCTACTGCTTGTCCTGGCCACACCCAAGGACAGGCTGTCGCCCAGCCCCTGTAGGAGGGCAGGGTCCAACTTCCACAAGCACTGGTCTGCAAGCCCCGGTGGCGCCGCATGGCCCTGGCCTGCCGCTGCTGAGATCCATCACACTGCAGGCTCTGTTGAGCCCCTCCCCGCGACAAATGGAGGCTGAGTCAGTTCAATCCCTGTTGCGGTCATTAGTGCTTTAGCTATGACACTGCGCACGGAGCTCTCGGGGGCTGTAGCGAGGGCAGGGCAGTGCACGTTCTGGGGACAGTGGTGGCTGTGACAGGGGCAGCCGCAGGCCCTGCCCCCTACCACCACTCCGGGCCGATCCCGGGGTATCTGCTGCACCAGCCCGGCCAAGTCTCTGGGCACGGGCATGTTTCTGACGTGTTCCACACGCCTTCGTCCCTGGGACTCCGTGAGCAGCTCTAGGTCTGTCTCGTCTCTACGAAGAGCATCCGCTGCATGGAAACCCCCGAGCTAGAGAATTTGCCGACCCCATCGGCTTTTCCCCATGGCGCCCACTCTGAAATCTCCCCTCCACCCGGAAATATTTGATGGGGACTGGCTTTTAACTGGGCGACACCTTTACTTCTTCGCAAGAAGGGTCAGAAAGGGGCCTGAACAGAAAGGCAGGCCCTTCGATTCTGGAGCCAAAGATGCTGGAGAATGGGCTGAAGGTTCCTGGCACACCTGCGCTCACCTGCGCACACCTGCGCACACCCGTGCTGCCTCCCGCACACCAGTGTGAAGAGGCCTGAGACAGTTTGAGTAGCCGGGCGGCCCCGGGCGGAGAAAGGCAGTTCCTGGTACTGACCAGGCAGTCGGGGAGAACCCAAGCGTTTGGCCTTTGATGGTCGTCGATAGCCTGGGTGAGGGGGCCGGCCTTCCTGGGAGAATGGGGTACCATGAAGCCTGTGGGAGCCGCCTGTACTCCCGGGCTGCCCCAGCGCATCACCGCGCCCATCTCGCTGTGCTGCGAGGACCTGGGCCTGGTGGCGCCTTGCGGACGGTCTGTGCTCTGCTCCATCACCTGGCACCGCGGAGACGTGCGGTGTTCTCTCCTGCGAAAGCAGGTGTATGGGCCGGTCGTCTGAGACCTGCCTTGCTGTCGTGCTGTCCCTTCCCGTCACGTCAGCCTTTTTCTCCAGGTTCCACACGTACCTCTGCTGCACGTGCCCCTCTGCACCTCCTACCTGTGGGGCTGTGTCTGGTCGCCCCTGTGCTGTGATGAAAACAGCAGGAACTTCTGAGCAGACAGGCCTGGGTTCTAGCCCTTGACTTGGGCCGTTGCCTTCGAGCCTCAGTTTCCTTGTTGGTGAAGTGAGAATAATGAGGATTCGAGGTTGAGTAGTGAGGTGGTCCCAGCGTGGTTGGTGGCAGCAGCAGTGGCTGTTGTGTCCTTGTGGTCTCTGGACCCCTGTCCTTCATCTCTTCGTCCCTTATTTATTTGAAGAACATGCATGTGCTCTCCTGGTTCTCGCCTCTACGCTGTCTCCCTGGCCAACTCCTTCCTCCCCTCTTCCTGGGACTGCAGTGGGCCCCTGCTCCCGGGTGCCTCCCGCCACATGGGAGTCATAAGTGGTTCACGCTGTCAGTGTCTTGAAAGCAGAAACCACGTCAGTCTCAGAGGACACGGGAGTCACTGGGCTTCTCTGCACCCTCTCCAGGCATTTGCAGCTGGGACCTGCCTCTGGGCTGGCTAATCAAAGAGAAGGAAGCAGCAATGTCTGCCGTGGGGGCCGCAGCTCCATACCTGCATCACCCTGGTGACAGTCACAGTGGCCGGGTGAGTTTCCTGGGAGCCCAGCTCCCCCCAGAGGTGGCAGCAATGCCTCGGCTCCTGGCAGATCTGGACAGGAGCACGTTCAGAAAGTTGCTGAAGCTGGTGGTCAGCGGTCTGCAGGGACAGGACTGCCGCGAGGCCGTGCAGCGCCTTGGGGCTGGCGCACACCTGCCGGAGGAGCGGCTGGGTGCCCTGCTTGCTGGCATGCACACGCTGCTCCAGCAGGCCCTCCGGCTGCCCCCGGCCAGCCTGAAGCCCGACGCCTTCCAGGATCAGCTCCAGGAGCTCTGCATCCCACAAGACTTGGCTGGGGACTTGGCCAGTGTGGTGTTTGGCAGCCAGCGGCCTCTCCTCGACTCCGTGTCTAGGCAGCAGGGGGCCTGGCTGCCCCATATCACCGACTTGCGGTGGAGGGTGGACGTGGCCATCTCCACCAGCGCCCTGGCCCGCTCCTTGCAGCCAAGCGTCCTGATGCAGCTGAAGCTTTCGGATGGGTCCGCGCTCCGCTTCGAGGCCTCGACGGCCAAGTTCCAGGAGCTTCGGTACAGCGTGGCCTTGGTCCTCAAAGAGATGGCTGACCTGGAGAAGAAGTGCCAGCGTAAGCTGCAGGACTGACCGCACTTGCCGGTCCTGGTTTGGTGACCTGGGGACAGCTGCTCAGAAACCTTGAAAGCGAAGTCCCCCTGCCCAGGAGGCAGCCAGCTCGAGAGTGACTGCTGCCATGTTCTCTGTTTGATTGAAGACAGTTGTGTCTTTCCTGTATTTGGAAGTAAATCAACTATCGGAACGTCTCTTGGTGGGCGTCCACTTCACGCCCTTCCCCTGCTCCAGTGTGGCCACCTGGGGCCCGGTCGCAGTCTGGGGTCCAGGCCGAGGCCTTCGTGCAGACGCGGAGTTCCTCCAGCTTGGCTGTGTGGCATCTGAGCTCTGCACCCTTGCTTTGTGAATCCCGCTTCACAGTGCACGCTTCATTGTCCTGCTCTAGCTCCCTGACCCCACTGAGCCAGCCTGCTAGCGGGGAGGGGAGACATTACGAACGGGTAACCAGTGTGGCTTGTGAGAGGGGGGCCAGTGATGCAGAAAGCAGACCAGACCCAGGTGACGGAAGGCAGGGTTGTGGAACTGGGCTGTCATTTTAAACTGGGTCACAGGGTGACCCTCCTTGAAGACCTAGTATGTGAGTTCACTTGGAGGTGGGTAGCAGGGGTATCTGAGTGGGGGACTCCAGACCCGGGGGCCTGATGAGCATTCTGAAAGGGTAAGGCTGTTCTGCATTGGGAGCAGAGCGTAGGGCACACGAGCAGGAGTGGGGAGCATGGCGGGGTTGGCAGTGACAGGAACCCCGATGCCTGCAGGGTGGGCGTGTGCAGGGCCTGTCACCAGTTTTGCACCATCCACAGAAGGCTTCAGGGGTCCTGTTCCCCAGACTTTGCAGTCGGGCTGTTCCGTCTGGTGTCCCTGCCTCCTTGGCCCGCTCTCTACTGGGAAACCAGTGCCATCTGGGGTCTTTCGAAAGGGCACTGACCCCACCCGGGGGCTCCGCCCTCAGACCTAAGCACCCCACCTCCTAACCCCATCACAATGGGCATTAGGGTTTCACCGTATGAATTGGGGGGGACACATTCAGACTGAATTTTTTTTTTTGCTATTGAAACCAGTTGCTGGTGGTGAAGCATTTCACACATCAGACCTGCGTAGAAGTAGGAATAGTCGTTTCTCAGTGTCCTTGATGGGCCACGCCTGGCCCCACAGCCACAAGTACAGAGAAGCCACAGGAGACACCAGCGGGTATATGCGAGAGCTCACCACTCAGGTAGTGAGGTCCAAGGTTTCCCGTGTCACGGAGAGGTAAGCGGCTTGCCCCGTGTCACACAGCTGATGACGGAGCCGGTGTTCTCTTCGCTCCCCGCGTGGATGAGGCAGTGCGTGTCCCCTAGGGACAGTACGAGCTTTCCGGTGGTAACCGTTCTGTCCGCTCAGCCACCAGAGCTGAGATCAGCCAGGCATAATACGCAAACAAATGCGCACGATCACATTCCAACAGAAATTCCTTACAGGTACCGAAATTTTCATTTCAATCATTTAAGACCCATTCTTAGTTCCAGAGCTGGACAAAACCAGGTGGGGGTGGGTGGCTCTGCTAGCCCTCGCTGGGCCAGTCAGTGGGCAGGCACTGTGTGCCCGTGGACTCCCCCAGGCTGCAGAGGGACTGTCCACGCCCTTCTGTGGTCAGGTTCCACCATGGACCTGAATTTGAGGGCGGGCGCCAGCCCCGTCCACTTTTGTCCCCAGGCCTGCACAAGGCCTTGCAGAGAACAAATGTTCGCACCTGGAAAATCACCCCATTTCGTAGATCCCGATGCTGGCAGTTCGTCTTGCGTGGGTCTCTGCTTCCCGCCTTCTAAGGCTAGGTGCCCCCAAATGCACCATTCGTTCTCTCAACCGTTTCTTGGGCTGAGTGGGAACACGGGGATGTGCAAACCTACCTGGGGTCTGCTCCCCACCCCCAACAGTTCATTTGTGAAGCTTCCAGAAAGTTCAGCATAGCTCCAGTCCAGCATAAGTCAAAGATTAACCTGTGATTCGGAGCAGATGTAATTTCAGGTCAAAATCATGGGTTTAATTTATTGGTTCCAAAGTATTTTTAAACCTACTCTGAAACAGAGTTCTGGAAATTCTTAAAACAAGCCTACTTTTGTATTCACTGAAGGCCAAATTGGAAAACATATTTGAAAGAACGGAACACTCCAGCACGTGCACACCACCCCAGCGGCCCCAGCACACGTGGCACGCATGCCTCCCGTGCCTTCCGTGGGGCCACGCAAGACCAGGCGGCGCTTACGTGGACGCAGGCAAGGGGCCCCCTCCTGAACTTCTGCAGCTGACGACCTTGCCCGGCTTTGAGGGAGGGCCTTGGGGTTACTTCCACTGGACTCCCAATGAACAAGCCATACTAACAGTGGAGAGGAAAAATAATTTCTCAAAGGCTGGAGAGCACAAACGCTTTACCCAGGTCAACAGCCACGGCTGCGTGGTGAACTTGGCTCTTGCAGCAAGAAAGGAGGCGACATGCAAACAGGCGAGCTGGCTGTGCCAAAACGTTTTATTTCATCACACTGAAATTTGATTTCAGTATAATTTTCAAATGCCACAAAATAGTATTTACCTCCCAACCACTTAAAAACGTAAAAACCATTCTTGGCTCTTAGGTCTGTTAAAAGATAACCGAAGTCCATTGACGTTTTGAAGTTTGAGCAAACATGGATTGGAACCGGGCAGCCACACCCAAAGGGGTCTGCACGCGGCAGCAGGAGAGCTGGCTGCTGCACCGGGAAGCCGGGCTTGGGTCTGGGGCTGGTGAGTCTGCTGGGACGGGCTGCTTTGGTGCTGGTCTGTGTACAGGTGTGGACATCAGAGCCACTCAGTTTAATGGCCTGTGTCTGATGCACACGCCACACAAATGCATTTGGCCCACAGGCTGTCACTTAACAGCCCCCAATCTAAGACAACACGGTCCAAAGAGACTTGGGTGCTGAAGCAGATTTAAGGTCGAAGCCTCTGGCCCTCCCTGCCTGACCCGAGGTTCCTGTCACGGGAAAGACAGACTGTTGTGCCTGGCATGGAACCTGGAAGAATCCATCCTTTTGTCCCTTGCTACCCCGGGGTGGGGGGCGTGGTCCATGGAGAAGCCTCTCCAGCACACAACAGCACCCAGTGCCAGCAGATGGCGGGAGTATTGGCTGTCCACTCAGGACCTTGACTCTCGTCCCACTGTTGGATGACCTAAGAAACTTCCAGCCCATTCAGGTGCGGCTCCCCCGGTCCAGGAGCGCAGGTGCTGGCCACCTGGCTGAGCACAGCAGCTGAGGCGGAAACACAGTACGTGTCACCTCTGCACAACTTACAGAGGTCCCTGGTCCTCTTGTACTGGCCCTTCTGGACATGTTCTGGGTGGCAGAGGGACAGCTGGAGGGCACAGTCACTGCGACTGAAGTGGGCATGTAGATTTCACGGCGCCCGCGCCAAGTCTGCGGACGACCACAGAGAGCTGCAGCGGCGAGCTAAGCGGCAGTAGGCGCTCAGGCTGACCTGCTGTGGGGCTGACTCCCATCCACGTGCTGGGAACAGAAACGAACGGGACTCGGGGTCTTGAACTCTGCTGCTTCCAATGCCACCGGACAGGCCTGGAACCCTCTGGTGCAGATGCAGGGACCATCACTCGCTGCGCTGTATACAAAGCCATGGTTGGCTATGGGCTGTGCCATGCATGGTGACAGTCTGCAAGGTCTCGGAGACCTGTCAAACCAGTGTGAGTGACCCTAGTCGAGTGCTGCAATAGATGCTGAAGTGACCTGTGCCCTCTGGGCTACCTGTTTGCATGTGGGAAAAATGGGAGTCTTCATCGGGTTGTATCTCTAGCCGCTGTGCTTACTGTGATGATACCAAGGACTGGCTGGGCCCGGGGGGG
>NW_006436294.1:7911203-7927756 GCF_000325575.1 Pteropus alecto
TGTGGAGCCCCTCCCCGCGACAAATGGAGGCTGAGTCAGTTCAATCCCTGTTGCGGTCATTACCACTTTAGCTATGACACTGCGCACGGAGCTCTCGGGGGCTGTAGCGAGGGCAGGGCAGTGCACGTTCTGGGGACAGTGGTGGCTGTGACAGGGGCAGCCGCAGGCCCTGCCCCCTACCACCACTCCGGGCCGATCCCGGGGTATCTGCTGCACCAGCCCGGCCAAGTCTCTGGGCACGGGCATGTTTCTGACGTGTTCCACACGCCTTCGTCCCTGGGACTCCGTGAGCAGCTCTAGGTCTGTCTCGTCTCTACGAAGAGCATCCGCTGCATGGAAACCCCCGAGCTAGAGAATTTGCCGACCCCATCGGCTTTTCCCCATGGCGCCCACTCTGAAATCTCCCCTCCACCCGGAAATATTTGATGGGGACTGGCTTTTAACTGGGCGACACCTTTACTTCTTCGCAAGAAGGGTCAGAAAGGGGCCTGAACAGAAAGGCAGGCCCTTCGATTCTGGAGCCAAAGATGCTGGAGAATGGGCTGAAGGTTCCTGGCACACCTGCGCTCACCTGCGCACACCTGCGCACACCCGTGCTGCCTCCCGCACACCAGTGTGAAGAGGCCTGAGACGCGCTGACCTGTTTTAAGGATGCAGCCTCTGGGCCCTTCGAGGCAGGCAGAGCGCAACTCTTCACTGTCACAATTCTGGTTCTCCTATTTGCTTCCAGACGTCCCGAGAGACGTGGCATACGGGGACAGGCCCTGCGCTGCTGCAGTGACCGGGACACAGCAGTGAGGATAAGGATTTCCTTTCTGTGGTCAAGACGCGTGCGAACCCACCTCCTTGACCCAAGCGGGCGACATGTCTGCCAGGGGGGCTCAGACACGGCCAGAGGCAACAGCCTCTCCCTGATACAGGAGCTGATGCCACAAGCAGGCAGATGCCCACTGTGGGCTGACTGTGCCCCAAAAGGGTATGCTGACACTCCAGCCCAGGACCTCAGAATACGAACTTATTTATAGACAGGAAGGCTGAGATGGAGTTAAGATGAGGCCACACTGGGGTAGGGAAGGCCCGAGTCCAACATGACTGGTGCCCTGAATAACGTGCTGTGACAACGGAGGGCTGGAGTGGTGCGGCCGCGAGGAACACCTGGGCACCCAGAAGCTGGAGGAGGCAGAAGGGTCCCTCCACCACAGGTTTTGGAGGGACACGACCTACTGAAGCCTTGACTTCGGGCCTCTGGCTCCAGGACTGTTGACTCAAACCTGCGGTTTGCGGTGCTTCGGCAGAGCACCCCTGGAGCCTGACCTGAGAGCTGGGGTCACCTGGGGTCCCAAGAAGTTCTGGGGGCTCTCAGGGAAGGCGAGGATCACCTGAGGCTGCTCGGAACCAAGCCTACTGCTTCCCCTACGCTGTGTTTGCACCTCTGCTTAGTAAGAGTCGTGGTGAAATTAGAAATCGAACACGATGTGGTCCCGCTGTAACACACAGGAGTTCTGTGTCCTTCCTTTCCTGCGGTTTCATCACTCCTGAGGCAGCTCTGTGACTGGCTGTGGCCTCCAATGTGTACAGGCAGCCCAGGGTCCACGGCCAGCCTCCCACCCTCCGCCCTCGCCGGGCACAGGTTCTCGGCCACACGGCCCAGCCTCACCTGTCTGGGGGGTCCTTGGTGCCTCTCTCCTCTCTGCTCCCTGCAGGTCGAGGACCCACGGCTCCTGCCCCTGCTCCAGCCGGGAGATCAGCTCAGGCTTGAAGACCAGAAATCCTGCTGTCAAGGTGGCAAAGAAGGACACCACACTGGCGTGGCTGGGGATGCAGCTCAGGGCTCAGACCCCCTGGTTTCCAGGAGTAAAGGGCCAGAGGCTGCTGACACAGGCAGAGCCTCTGAAGAAAGCATCAGAGGCTGAGGGTCTGGGCATGGCGGTCCTCTCTGGCTCAGTCCAGCTCCTGAGGCTGGACAGCGAAGGATGCCTGGACTCTCAGCCCATCCCCGTATGCCTCAGGGCCAGGATCCCTGAGGACCCTGCGACCAAGGAGTCTGCAAAGAATAGGCTGCTCCACCCCAGGAAGAGAGAAGCCAGGCACTGCCAGCATGCGCCTCACTGCAGGGAGCAGGGACACTCCCAGGGGTAGGGGTGGTTAGGGAGCAAGACAAAAGCAACAACAAAAATCAGCCAACAAATGAAACGGATTTGCAGTCAGAGGCACTCAAGTCCAATCCTCACCCCGCTGCCCCCAGCCTCCCGCTCTCGCACAAAGCCCTGGGAGCCTGTGCAGGCAGGCAAGTGGTGGAGACCTGTGGGTGCCCACCTGGCACCCATCTTCCAGGGCCAGCAGCCCCGTGCTGTGGGGCAGCAGTGTGGAGTGCTCCCAGCCCACCCACGGGCCCTCTGGCTGGAGCGTCCCTCAGGCTTCCGGCCACGGGGGTAGAGCAAGGCAGGCAGAGAGACCCTAGGTCAAGGGCCTCACGTGTGGGCAGGACCCCCACACTCGACGGGAGACACGTGTTCTCTGCAAGCACACAGAGAAACAGAGGGAGACCTGGTGTGAGCCGCAGAACAGCACCACCACAGCCTGCACCCAACCCAGATGGAACTGGACACCAAGGCGACCGCAACAGGTATCTCTGAACTATGATCAGCTTGGAGACCAAGTTATGAGTCACTAAGTTGCAGCCATATTCACTAGCAGTCAAAATCTGCAGGAGGCAGTTGAGGCAGTGCTTAAAAACAAAACTTTACATTTTAAAGTAGTTACTACAAGTAAAAATGTAAAAACACAAGTGAGGTAATATTAAATTCAAGAAGTTGGGAACAAAACAGTACAGCACACCCAAATAAAGAAAGAGGAAAAAAATAGTAAAGGCAGGGCAGGAGCCAACGAAACCGAGAACAAAGACATACACACGCCGCCACCACCCAAAACGCCGAGCAAGACCAAAAGCTGCTTGTTTGAAAAGATGAACACAGCAGTCCTGTGGCAAGACCGATCGAGACCCGCTTAAAAAATAAATAAATAAATAAAAATTGAGGACAAACACGGCAAAAAGATCCTGCCAAGAATTTAAATTCTTGAAAAGGAAACATAAAAATAGAACTTAAAAATAAAGAGAATTGTAAACAAATCCATTTATAAAAGCTGAAACTTTAAATAAACAGATCGATCCACAGGAAAACTAAAAATGACAGAACTAACACAAGAAAAAATTCAAAATCCTGACAGACCGGTAAGCATTAAAAAAATGAAAAAATGTTAAATGCTGGTGTGAGACCTTCTGTCCCCAAGGGCCCTAGGCCAGGAAGGTGGTACAGGTGAGTTCCGCCAAAAACATAAAAGGTTCAATTAATTCCATCTATACAAATTCTTCCAGAAAAATAAGGAAGAGAACAAAGAAGCTATTTCTAGTTTGAATTCTATTTCCTACAGCAAGTTCGTCTATTAGCCCAGACAAAAAAGGGGGCTTCATTACCTCCCAAAAGTCCACCTACCCGTGAGGATTAAACCATGTTCCGTGTGCAAAGGTCAGAGCCCGCCCGGCTCACCACAACCCCTCCCGGGCTCACAGGCCCAAAGGCCCCATAGCCGGAGAGGGCTTGACTGCATGGCCGCCATATCCCCAGCCTCTCGCAGATGCCTGGCAGGTGGGCGCTGATGGATGACACAGAGCGGAGAGGGCCCCGAGGTACAGGCTCACCTAGTCCGGCCACACTGCTGTGGTTCTCCAGCATCACCTCCTTGTAGAGGGCCCTCTGGCCAGGGTCCAGACACTGCCACTCCTCCCGCGAGAAGTGCACAGCCACATCACCAAACGTCACAGCCTCCTGAAAGGACATACGCCAGCATCCCCGGGTGCCAGCCCCATTGTGGCGCTGCCTCATGGTGTCTCAGGCATGCGCACCACAGGGCTGGGGGAGAGAGTCACCAGGCCCCTGGGCTCTAAAATCAAGGGGCGGGGTGGCACGGAGGAGGTGGAGGGACCCAGACCATGGAGACCTCCAACCCTCCCCTGAGAGCCGCAGGAGGCCCCAGTCCGGGCCGGGGTCTGTTCACTGTCTTAGGCAAGGGCCTGAGCCTGGCAAGGGCCGCTGCGAGGGGCCGAGGCAGGATCTAGGCCCAAGCCCAGTGGGTAGGGGGTGTACCCAAAGGAGGCAGAGACCCTCACAGGACGTGGGAGGCAACGAGGCAGGCAGACTCCTACCATGAGGCTCGGCTGGGGAGCATCCACGCGTCCTAGCCAAGAAACCTGTTGGCAGTTATGAGGGTCAGAGGTCAGGATGCTGGAGGCCCTCCCACACTTGTTTCCAGGCTAATCCAGGGGATACTGTGTTCTCCAATCCTTTACCTCCACCCCCAGATGTTCTCTAGCAGGGACATAGAGGGTGGGGGCAAAGAGGCCACAGCACTTGGGCGTCTGCTCCGAGGCTTCCTTCATCTTTCAGAGCCTGTGGCATTTGTGACTCGTACCACAATACTAAAGAGGTGGTTGCTACGCGTGCCAGGTGCTGGACTAAGCAATGAGGATGCAGCAGTGAACGCGCAAGCACTCTGCCTTCGTGAAGCAATCTACTGGAGGAAAAAACTGAGTAACCATAGGAATAAATGCAAAATTACAACTGTGATAGTACCTAAATACAAGGAACTCTGAAAGCATTTCAACTAGGAAACTTAGTCAGATGGGTCACTTCTCAGAGGCGCTAACTAGGCCAAAATGATGGAGGTGGCGAAGGCACTCCAGGCAGCAGGAACAGCATGTGCAAAGGGTCTGAGACAGGAAAGCATGGGGCTGAACGAGCTAGTGGGTCTGGATCACAGAGGCTGGAGTAGACAGGAGCCTGACAACGCATCGCTGGGCAAAGAGGAGCGGATACGGGAATTCCAGCCGCCCCCCCTCACCCCTATGTATCTCCCTAGTAGGTCAGAATGAAAAGTAGACTTCCCAGTAGAGCTTTCGGCTCAAAAAAGGTAGATAGTGGGCGGACGGCCCAGGCTGTGGGCACACAGCGAGGCTGAGCCGGGCAACAGTGACCACTGTCGGGTGGGCCCCCACTTGGGCTTTGCATCCTGGGTCCCCAGTAGAGACCGGCAGGCCCTGAGCAGCAGCCAGAATCCTATGCACCCAAGGCACAGTCTTTTTACCGCTGTCACTAAGTCTAGCTCTTCCAGGGGCAGTAAGTGAGGGAAAACGGGGGCCCTAAAGGAGGGTGGCTATGCAGGAAGGAGAATCAAGGATTCCCCTAGAGCAGGCTGGAGGGAAGGCCGCGGCTGGAGCCTGCGGGCAGCGAGGCTAACCACGCGGCCAGGCCTGCGGGACTCGGCCTGACGCCTCCCGCCTCCACCGGACAAGGCGGCCGCTGCTCGACCACCTTCCCTGCCAGGCGCTCACGGCCTCTGCAAGCCTCCCTCGCCACCCGAGCTTCCCGCTGAGAGGCCCGGGGAGCGCAGGACCCACAGCCCTAGAGGAGGGGAGAAGCGAGGACTGGCTGCGGCCAACCCGCCAGAGGGCGCGGCCACCGCCCGACTCACCGTCCCCGAGGACCGCGGGTGGATCGAAACGCGCGGCGACGCCGGAAACGGGCCCCGATGCTCGCGTCGGCTCCGTCCCACAGACTTTCCGGCCGTTCTGGGCGGCCTGGAGGCTCGGCCGTCTCGGTGGTCCGCAGGGCGCCGGAGGTGGGGCGGGGCCAGAGCGAGAAGGAGAGGACAGAGCCCAGGGGGGCGGAGCCGGGGCCAGAACCTGGGAAGGGCGGAGCTCAGGAAAGAGGCGGGGCCGGAGCCGCTAGGGGCGGGGCCAGGGCCCAGGGAAAGGACGGGTTTGGCGTCCCAACCCGGTGCGGGAGTGGGCCCTGATTCGGTCTGGGCGTCTGGCATCATGGGAGGTTGTGGCCCCGGAGGCCAATAGGCGGAAGGGGCTCTCGGCGAAGCGTGCGTGGAGTCAGAGGGTCGCCCGCGCCAGGCCCCGCGCAACTCGGATCACGTCTGTGTGCGCCGGTCCCCGCACTGGATTTGTGCCCGGGCCTTTCTGCAGCAGAAGGCACCCGCTGGGCAAGTTTCAGGTACGGGGACTGCGGAGACACACCCTCCTAGGCCCTGCTCCGGGGCGGAGAGGCGGTTGGGGAGAGCGGCCAGCTGTGGGGGTGGGGTCGGAGGGGCTGTGTGGAAAATGCAGGTGTTCTCGGGGTGACGAGGCCTGCGCGCAGTACAGAGACCTCTTAAGCACCACTGCTGGGCTGTCTGCAGGGCGCTCTTCCCGAGGCCCCACCTCCTCCCGTTCCTGACCCGTATGCGACTTTTCTCCTACTCAAACCTGAGATCAAGACAGAGCCTGCGATGTTTCCATCCTGTATCTCTCTTCTGTGCTCAACAAAGAACACAGTGCTCCATAGACAGAAACCTGTGTGAAAGACCGACTAACTTCCGGGTCAGCAAACTTATTTTTCTCCAAAGGAAAATAAAAGCTTGAAAAACGGGATTTCCAGAAATGAAACTTTCCTTTACTAAGAATGGAAGTACAAGCTTCACAGTATGGAACCAAATATGGAAAAATATGGCTGAAGTGGGATTCGGAGATGCACCTTTTACAAAATTCACTTTATCAGATGTCACTAATATTTTGGGGGTTCTTTTCCAAGAGGAAAGCTGCTTCCTATTAGTGTCCATTTGAATACTGCGTTTGAAAATGTCAGGGCTCACAACCTTTAGGATGGCTACTATAAAAAGAAAAAAAAAACCAATTAACAGCATTAGCAAGGATGTGGAGAAATTGGAACCTTTGTGCACTGTTGATGGTAATGTAATGGTGCGGCTACTGTATGGAGGGTCCTCAAAAAAGTAAACAGAATTACCACATGACCCAGCAATTCCTCCTCTGACTATATACGAAAAATAATTGAAAGCAGAATCTTGAAGATGTATTTATACACCCATGTTCATGGCAGCATTATTCACACTAGCCAAAAAGTGGAAGCAATCCAAGTGTCACCAGATGGATAAAAGGATAGACAAAAAGTGGTCTTAGCTATGCAATAGAATATTGCTCAACCTTCACAAAGAAATTTTGTAACGAGCTACAACGTGGATGAAACTTGAAGACATCATGCTAAGTGGAATAAGTCACAAAAGGACAACTACTTTATGATTCCACTGATATGAGGTATCGAAAAGAGTCAAAATTAGAAAGCAGGATAATGGTTTCCAGGAGCTGGGAGAGGGGCGAATGGGTAGTTATTGTTCAATGGAGACAGTTTGTTTCGCAAGATGAAGAGTTCTGGAAATGAATGGTGATGATGATTGCACAGCAATGTACTTATACAACAATATACTTAGTACCACCAAACTGCACACCTAAAAGTGGGTAAGATGACAAATATTGTGTGACACATATTTTACCACAATAAAAAAAAAAATGGAGAAAAAAGTCAGGGCTGAAAATTGGCTTTCTCTGTGATTTTATCCTTTCCCTCACACCAGCCTCCTGCTTCTCGCCACTATCCCCTTTCAAATTTTCTGAAACTTAGAGTTCACCTTTATCAGCGACCACTCTCTAGCTCCATATCCTAAGAATCGCTCTATCGATTGAACCCTTAGCTTTGTGGCACATTTGTCCTCAATGGTCCCATGAGGTGAGGGTCACCATTACTCAGATGAGAGCTCTTCCACCTGGGTCAGACCCCAAATCCCTGTGCCCTCACCTGCCCCACAGTCTCCAGATCTTGTTGTAGAGTCCAGTGTTTCTGTGGGCCCTTTACTTCCCTACCTTCTTGCTTTCTTTTACCCTATTTTCTCGATTTGGGGACAACTGGAGAACTTTCAAATTCACAGACATTGATGTAAATCTGAACACTCCCTTACCACTTAAGTATTTCCATTAATTCATAACAGGAAGGGTGCTGTCTGTGTCTCCCGGTTTTGTTTACCCCAGTGGGGACTGATACGGACAAAGCATCTCTAAATACCCCAAGCCTGTACAGCTGGGTGGGGATGGCTCTTGAGGGAGTGACTTTGGAGCCTCTGTTTGCTCAAGTGCAGGAACACAAGGTCAGGTCCCAGGCGGGGCACCTCCTATAGCAAAGCAGGAGTCCTTCCCAAGGAGGAAAGTGATGAAATAAGACACACTGATATGAGTGAGTCTGGGACAGGACACTGGGGAGAATTGAGGTGGGCGTCATTCTTTGTCACACATTCAACCATATTGTGGGGAGGGGCTCAGGAACTTGGTTTGTGAGCAGCCATTCCCAGAACCCCGAGACATTGTGGCAGCAGAGCACCTGTGCAGCTTCTTTTTGAGGCTCTGATTTATAGTTTCCGCGAGGAACAGGTTTCAAAATCCATTACTGGAATCCACAGGCAGGGAAAGGCGAGGAGGTCGTGACGGGTCCTAGCTGCACCACAGACAGGCTCTCAGGGGAATGTCGGGACAGAGCAATGGGGGCGGGCAGGAGGCGTTGCTGGTCGCTCCCGTGGCCTTGAGACCTCCACTCTCCCGAGAGCTGGGGTGCCACAGGACCACGTGCCAGCAGAGGAAAACCCCAGTTCTCTCCACTCACCTTCCGCACGGAATCACCCGAACACTCTCTTGCTTTGCACTTTGAGAACGCAAGACCCTGGCGACGGCCCCGGCGCACACTGTGTGGTACCACACCACTGGCCTCCTCGCCGCTGGGCCTTCAGCACTGCGGACAGCGCCTGCAGCCTGGGCGGCGTCCCGCCCCAGAGGGAGGACAAGGTGCAGGGTCGGAACACGGCTCTGTTCAGGCCCTATGTGGAGTGCAGGAACTCGGGGACACGGAGAGAATGTCAGGCAGCCTAAGGGAACTTTCACGTGGCATTCCGGAAACCAGACTATTTTCTTACTTTTCCCCTGGAGTCTTCGCAGGACGACAGCTTATAGAGCAAGGGCTAACTTTCAGACCCGCAGTTGGAGGAGCGGTGTGCAGTATGGCGCAGCGGGTTCAAAGTTAACGAGAGCACAGCGAGCAGCGTTGGGAGAGCATGCTGGTCAGGCGAGGGGATGCATCCCGCTCACGCTTGCTGCTCCAGGTCCACTCCTCTCCCACCTCTGCACCCCATCTCCGCCCAGGTCCACTGTCAATGGACTTCCATGACTTCAGACTTTCAGTTCCGTTGGGCCAACGGAAGCCCCCGCAGGAGACTGGAGGGTGGGAAGGGAGTGAGGTCAGGGACCTGGAATCACCTGGACACTGAAACCTCGCAAAAACTCCAGTCCTGAGAAAAGAACCAGCGTCTCAACCTTTGGCTTTCAAGTTTACAGAGAACGCTAACAGGGATGAACGCCCTGCTCATCCCTGCGTGGAAGGACACTTTCATGTACTTGTGGAAAAGCCAAGGTGCAGAAAGTCGTGGTTCAGTCAGGGTCCACCTGAGAAGCAGAACCAGTAGGAGGTAAGCAGCTGCAATCATGAGGGTTGCTAAACAAATTCCAGGTCCTCAGAGCAGTGCCTCAGAAGGGCAAGAGCACCAGCTGATGCTTCTCCACAGGCAGGGGTCTCAGAGAAGCCTAAGCTTTTAAAAGCCTTCTGACTGATTAGGTCAGGACCACCAGGATCATCTCCCTTTAACTTAAAGTCGATTGGTTGGTCTGTTAACCACATCAGCAAAATCCCTTCACAGCAGCACCTACGTCAGCATCTGACTACTGGGGAGAAGGTGTGCGAGCTACAATCTGCTGTCACCCCCCTTTCCTTCCTCATAACTGTTTCTCCAGAATCCACCAGAGAGAATTCTGGTGGCCACAATTCAGCCCAGCAAGTAGATACATCAAAGCCATTGCAGACACGTGTGAGAGAAACCTGTTTGTAAAAATGAAGGCACAAGTATATTGAGTGTTTGAAATGCAGAGGAAAAAGCCAGAGTTAGCCACCCAAACTATTCACGGGGGTGTGTCTGGGAGCTGGGGAGGGGGAGAAAGGAGAAAAGAAAGGAGAGGGGCTTTTCCTATTTCTACTGAGGTTTTGTTGTTGTACTATAAACATGTGTTGTCTACAGCCATGCCACCCTGAACGTGTCCGATCTCGTCTGATCTCCAAAGCTAAGCAGGGTCGGGCCTGATTAGTACTTGGATGGGAGACCATCTAGGAATACCAGGTGCTGTGGGGATTTAAATAAATAAATAAAGGTGTTACTTCAGCAACTTAACCAAAGTAAAGAAAATTTTATAAAATTTTGGAGTGTGAAAGGCCTTTGTAATTATATCAGAACAGATGGTCTTGGCTGCAGGGGAAATGTATTTTTGTATTAAAAACCTTATAAAAACCTTAAAAGTGAAGAAAGAACTGGGGAAATAATTGTAACATATCACAGCCTCAATTCTCATGCAGCTCTCTCCCAACACCTGTGGTCGCATTGCAACGGAGGGGATGGAGATATTGAAGGGAAAGGGGTTGGAATTCAACAGGGAGGTCTGGTAAACCCAGTAACAGTGGTGCAAGAGCGTACTGGGAATGGCCAAGAAACACAAATAAAAAAGAGAGTGGCATTTTTCATGATTAATAACAGACTCTCCCCTCCCCGAGTACCCTGGACCTGGAAAATCCAACTCAACCCCTAAGAAGTAGTCTTGAATATAAGCAAACATGCACACGTTGCTGTGGGGTCAACGATAAGTGAAAATGTGGGGAATATGAGATCTGACAACTGATGAGAGAGCTGCTAAATAAACCATATAAGGTGGCAGACATACATGGACATCGTCCAAGCAGTAGGTACAAAATACTAAGGAACGTAAAACCCCAACTGGCAAAACAGTAACTATACACGTGCATTAGAAAGAGTCTAAGAAAATACACCAAAATCACGGCATCGATTTCTAGAGAGTGAGACAAATGGCAATTTCTTACATTCCTTGTTTTAAGATTTCTGCATTTTTCTAGCCCTCTATACATTAACTTTATGTTTAGGGAAAAAAGTGTGTTGATTAAAAGCTACACAATCACAGATCATGCCCTCAGCTTGGCTCAGGGCTTGCAGCTCCCTCCCCAACACACGTCTTGTACCATGCCACAGAAGCCTGTCAGAGTTCTTGGTGTTGCGGGGAGGCTGATGGAGAGGAGGGGCTGCTAAGATGGCCTCCATGGACAGCAGGCCCTGGGGGGCGGGGTGTCTCCCCAGTGAGTACCTTCTGCCAACAAGCCAGTGAAGGCAGGTCACACCCAGCCTGGCTGGGGCTCCAGAGGTGCTGCTGGGGAGCCTGTCCGAGTCCTGACACCAGCCACCACCCCCCCTCCTGCTCTGTCTCAGTCCATCCAAGCGACTTCCCAGCATCCCCTGGCCAGGCACTGGCACACCTGTACGCCCTGTCCCTTAAAGGGGCCCCGAAGGGGAATGCACTCAAGGGCCGTGGGCCTGAGGGGCCGCTGATCTGACCCACCCTCAGGCCTGCCCTTCAGTTGATAACTCTGGGTCCCCTGGGGAAGGCACCCCTCAACCAGGCCCCACAGTCCTGCCTGCTTAGAGGACACTCTCTTGAGAGAGGATTGCTTGATTCCTGCCTCTCTTGGAATCTGGAAGAATAAACAGAACAAGGAAGGATCATGCTGGAGAGGCGGGTGAGGGGCAGGAGGGGGAGGGCACCCGCTTGGTCTAAGGATTGTGGGGGTGGGCTGGGTGCAGGAGGAAGACCTACAAGATGTGGGGTGCCTCATCCTTTGCTCCCCTCTCCCTCGGAGCACTCACCCGCAGCTCATTCATTCAGGACACAGCGGGGTCCTGCCTGTGCAGGCCCCCTCTCCAGCCCCAAGCCAAGCCCTGGCATGCCAGCCACAGGGGACAGGGAGGATCAGAGCACCCTCCTCACACACCCACTGTTCCCAGAGCTGGTCCTTGGGGACCAGCAGTATGGGAGCTCACGTACTTGGTCTCCTTGGACAAGTCAGTTCTGGGTGACCTTGGACTACAATGAAGGCATTTGGTAGGAAATGTGGCCCTGCAATGAGGGGCCAAATGACTGCGTGAGCACCTAGGGCCTGCAAGAGGCTGTGTGAGGGCCAGGCCTCCCTGTGCCTTGCACTCACCTGGGCTGGCTGGCCTTGGTTGCTTGTTCGCTTGCTTGTCAGCCAGCTGCACAACCGATGCCCCTGGCTTCACCCCTTGCTCCAAGAGGGAGATCATCGCTGGTCTGGCAACAGGAAAGCCTACACCCAGGGAGCAGAATGGCATGCGTTAGTGGGCAGGAGGGAGGAAGGAGGCTATTGTTTGCCTAGAGGCCTCAGGGCACGCAGCGCGGGAAGGTGCTGGGAGGAGGTCGGGAACACCTACTTGCCCAGGAGCGGGGCAGCTAGGTGGCCATGGGAGACAGAGTGGCCTTCGGCGTCCCCTCCCAACATGTCTGACCTCACATTTGGAAAGGAAGCTACTCCCCGATGCAGCTGGTGGAAGAGGCAGGCTTGTCTCTGAGCCCAACGCCAGGACCAACAGGCGTCTCACAGAAGCCGCCTGCACGTAGCCCTGCAGCATCGCGTCCCTGTACAGCGCCTGCTGGCCGGGGGCCAGGAAACTCCGCACTGTCGTGAAGTTCGCGGCGCCGTCTTCGAACGTCTTGGGGAGGCCTCCGTGAGGGCGGGGCGCCCGCCACCCTCCTCCAGGGCCCGCCCACACGACGATCCCGCGGTGGGAGAGCCGCTGGCTGGCCAGACTTCCGAACCTCTCAGGTACAGCGGGCCCAGCCCCCCAGTGCGCCTGCGCAGAGGCTCGGCGGCGCGGGAGGACTACAGGTCCCGGCGTGCACTACGCTCGCGGCCGCGGCGCCTGCCGGGGAGGTCAAGTGGCTTTGGCCCGGCCCCGGAAGATAAGGCCGCTCGCGGGCGGTGCGTCTTCTCTTTCGGTCGCGCTAGGCAGTAGGTAAGACGCGATTTGGTCGCGGCCGTCCCGGTGCCATCCGCCGCCATCCGCCGCCCTGGCGTCCCCGAAGGACCCAAGCGGACTCCTGAGAGGACACCTAGGCGCACGGCCGGGGATGCGGCGCGGAGGGGACCGGGGACTGGAGGGAGGAGCCTGGGGAAAGAGGGCCCTGAAGCCGGGTGGCGGGGGAGCCTGGGCCGCCCGGGCGCTGACAGTGAGCTGCCCCTAGACTGCCACCATGGGCCGCGTGATCCGTGGGCAGAGGAAGGGCGCTGGCTCCGTGTTCCGCGCGCACGTGAAGCACCGCAAGGGCGCCGCGCGTCTGCGCGCCGTGGACTTCGCCGAGCGGCACGGCTACATCAAGGGCATCGTGAAGGTACGGGGCGCGGTCTGCGGCGGGTGGGCGTACCAGGCGGCCCCCGGGAACCCCCGCGCTCACGCCGCCTCGGCCCGCAGGATATCATCCATGACCCGGGCCGCGGCGCGCCCCTCGCCAAGGTGGTCTTCCGGGATCCGTACCGGTTTAAGAAGCGGACGGAGCTGTTCATAGCTGCTGAAGGCATCCACACCGGACAGTTCGTGTACTGCGGCAAGAAAGGTAAGCCTCGCACCTGGGATGGAAAGTCGGTGGAGTGGGGACTGGGTCGCACGAGGAGACTCGCCCTGAGTAAGGGCAGGGGAGGCACCCAGGAAGAAGCCTCACCTGGTGAGCCCTGCTGGGCCGAACGTGCCCATCGGGGTGCCCAGAGAGCAGTAGGAGGAGGCTGGGTCTCGAGCGCTGTGCAGAGCGAGTGCATTTGCGTTGCCTGTCGCTAGCAGTTGTCGAGATACCACTTTGCTCCTCTGACTTCTGCGTGCCGCTTCCCCTCGCAGCTCAGCTGAACATTGGCAATGTGCTCCCAGTGGGCACCATGCCCGAGGGTACCATCGTATGCTGTCTGGAGGAAAAGCCTGGCGACCGGGGCAAGCTGGCCCGAGCCTCTGGGAACTATGCCACCGTCATCTCCCACAACCCCGAGACCAAAAAGACTCGAGTGAAGCTGCCCTCGGGCTCCAAGAAGGTCATTTCCTCCGCCAACAGAGCTGTGGTCGGTGAGTGGCAGGCAGCAGTTGAATGCTGTGGGCCGCTTGTGATTAGCCAGCAGGTAGACCAGAGCCCTGGAACCTGAGTGCCAGCTCCACTAAAGTGTAAGCTCTGTAAGCTTGGGCATGTGTATAGTCTCTGAGTTGTAACGCTCGGGAAGTGGACTTGGTGTTAGTGCCTCACTGCTGGTTGGGAGTTGAAGGAGACGGGGTTATTAAACGATAAGACTTGTCTGGACTTCTGTCATTCCCCCCCTTAATCCACCCTAACGTCCTTTTCAGAGATGTGTGATTTTCTTAAAATCACCGAGTAAGTGCATTGAAAAGGATTTGGACTCAGGTTTGTTCACTGTGCTGTTTGGCAATACTTTCAAGTCCCTGTGGCAAACCCAGCCCTTCCTGGGGACGTTCCTGAAAATATGTTCACAGAATAAGCAGAACTTGGCAGAAATGTGGCAGGTTGTTGGCTCAGTGGTCCCCTTGGAGTTCAGAAATTGAGTGACCTGCCCAGTGTCAGACTTGGTAGAGGGAGAATGCTTCACTGGAGAACCATGGGTTGAAATAGACATTCCTGGTGATGTGGGTACAGGCTAGGTTTGGCTGTTCCATGGAGCCTGGAGACACGTGGCTGTTGGTTGCCAGACTACATAGTGTTACTGGGGCTTTAGGGAACTCTGTGATGATATGTACAGAGAGAAGGAAGCTGGTACAGAAGGTGGGGTGCTGATAAGGACCCAGCAGTTTTGGGGAGGGTGTGATGTACTTATCTATCTGAAGGGTCTGATTCCCCAACAGGTGTGGTGGCTGGAGGTGGCCGCATTGACAAGCCCATCCTGAAGGCCGGCCGTGCCTACCACAAGTATAAGGCAAAGAGGAATTGCTGGCCACGTGTGCGGGGTGTGGCTATGAACGTAAGTAGTCCAGAAGTAGGCAGTGGGATATGCGGGGTGCCGGGACTTGAGGCTAGAGGGGCATTTCTGGAATGTCCTCTCCCCTCTGGTGGGTGATCTGTGGTGTGAGCCTCTGGGTGAAGTTTTGTAGGTGTGGGCCAGCTGATACCCCCTCCCCCAAGCCCTCCTGAGGTGGCTGCGGCCACCCCACATTAACACCACCTCCCTCTGCTTGCAGCCTGTGGAGCATCCATTTGGAGGTGGCAACCACCAGCACATAGGCAAACCTTCCACCATCCGCAGAGACGCCCCTGCTGGCCGCAAAGTGGGTCTCATCGCTGCCCGCCGGACTGGGCGTCTGCGGGGAACCAAGACTGTGCAGGAGAAAGAGAACTAGGGCTGGGGGCTCAATAAAACTTCTTCCGCCACTGAACTGTGCTTGCCCGTGGTTTCAATGGGAAGGGTCCTGTTGGGAAGACCACCATGGTGCTCCTGGTATAGGGAGCGGGGAGGTGGAGTAGACATGCCAGTGAGCGGAGGGAGCTCTGGAGAGGAGGGGGTGCTGGGTCCCATCATGCCTTGGTTCCTGCTGCCCTCACACCTGTGTTCACACCTTGTCCTGAGCACTGGGCAGATCTAGGTAAATGGAAGTTTTGGGGTGAGTGGTGCTCCTAAAGCCACAGGTTGAGCAGGGAAGCTATCCCGTGGAAGGACCAGGAATTTGTCAACAAATGGGCTTCCTGTTTGGCCATAGCCCATGGCATCTTGTCCCAAACTTGGTGACAGTTCTGACAACCAGAGCAGATGCTGTTGAGCAGGTGCCAATGTATTAGTGGAGGCCTATTGTGTTGGTACATTAGGCCCAGGATATTCCCTTGTGAACTAAGCACTCGTGGTGCGAGCTGGGAGTTTGCTGCATCAGAACTGGTCACAGAATTAGGTTGTGTGCATCGGGATCCTTCCTCCACAATGAGACCTTGCTGTGGCTGCCAGCTGGCTCCTTACTCTCATAATCCATTCTTGTCTCTGGTGCTAAACTCGCCCCCAGTTTTTAGTCTCGCTTTCTGTGGCCCCACCAGCCCTTGGCTATCTACCACACCTAAGCAGTGACCCCGGCAGGGCATGGCCTCAGTAATGGTAGAGAAGTGTTTTCTTCTGAAACAAAGCATTAGTTTGGATCCCTGGACTCTAACCTGCCACTGTTTCATGGCTCCTCTCCAAATAAATAGGTCTGGGGCCTTGGCCAAGAGACTGACCATCTGGGAGGGTTTGCTGCAGAAGCAGTCAGGCACCCAGGAGGCTTTGTGTCTACTGGAGGTTTTGACCAGTAAGCATCCTCTTAACTTTCCAGAAGAGGCTGTGGTTCCCTGCCCTCATCTGTAAAAGGATCCCTTGTTGGCTGCAGTACCTTCAACAGCTCACTAGGCAGAATCACCGAAAATTTCTGTATCTCTTGTTAGCCGTCTAAACTGTTCTCCAAAGCCTCACCCTTCCTTCGGTTCTGAAGCCTCAGGGTCACGGTTCCAGATCACCACCTGGTGGCAGCGTTCCCCATCTGCTGCACCCCACTTAAACGGTTCCCGGCGCGGCGCGACCACCCAGGCGTGGCCGCCCGAACTTGCCTACTCCCGAACGCGAGGAGGAGGCGCAGCTTGCGTCACTTCCGGCTGGGTTTCGATTGGCCGTGCCGGTGGGGCAGGAGGGGCCAGGCGGGCGGTCGCC
>NW_006436294.1:7927821-7941794 GCF_000325575.1 Pteropus alecto
TCGCCCGGCCAGTCGCGCCCCCGGGCCCGCCGTGCCGCTCGGGGCCCCGGTCCGCCCGCGACCCAGGGCGCCTCCCACCCCGTCTCTCCGGCGGACGCCGTGCCCCCTACCGGCTCCCCAAACCGCCGCCCGGTTTTCCCGCCGAGCCCTCGCCTGTCCCGGGCCGCGCCCCTTCCACGCTGGGCTTCAGCGCCGGGCTGTCGGCGTCGCACGCGGCGTCTGCACGGCCACGCTGACCGGCCTCGTCGGCCCCCTGGGGTGGCCGCCCTTCTGCCCACGCTGTGTCGCCTCTGGGTTCCAAGGCCTTTCTCCCGGCAGCCAGATTTTTGTTTCTCTTCTTAGAGGCCTTTATTCGAGTTCTGAAACCTTTTCGTTTGCTTCCTGGTTTTGTGCTTTTAATATACATATACACACTTATTTTTAACTATTTTGAAGAAGTTTAAAAATAAAATATAAAGAGCGGATTAGCAAACACCTATGACGGGTTGCCGGTTCCCTGTTTGCCACATGTGTTAAGCATTTCGTCCTTTTTTTTACTTTAAGAAAACTATTAAGGTGCAATTACTCAGACCCAGGGACCCAGTCCCACTGTCTTTTTTAGGCAACCCATTTGAGGTACAACTGACGAAGTTGTACAGATGTAAAGCATACAGCCTAATGTTTGATAGAGGTATACATTGTGAAATCACATTTCACCTAATTGACATGTCCATCACCTCGCAGAGGCACCATTTTCTGTGTCTTTTTCCTCTCTGTGGTGAGGACACTTCAGATCTCAACAAATTTTTAAGCACACAATACAATATTGCTGACCATAGTCACTGTGCTGTGTGTTAGATCTCCAACCCTTAACTCCCAGAAAGGAATGTTTGCTCTGACAGGCAACACCCCATTTTCTCTCAATTCCAAGTCTCCCCCACCCGGCAACCTCTGAAACCACTATTCCACGCTGCTTCTGTGATTTGGACCTTTTTAGATTCCACATATAGGTGAGATCATGTAGTGTTTACCTTTTTCTGTGTGGCTTATTTCACTTTGGATAATAATCCCCAGGTTCATTCATGTTGTTTCAAATGGCAGGATTTCCTTCTTTTTTATGACTGAGTAATGTATGCCACATCGTCTTTATCCATTCACCTGTCAATGAACACTTAGACTGTTTCTGTGTCTTAGGCATTGTGAATAAGCTGCAGTGCACATGGGGGTGTAATATCTCTTTGAGCTCCAGGTTTCATTTCCTTGGATAGAAACCCAGAAGTGGGATTGCTGGGTCATATGGCAGCTCTATTTTTAATTTTTTGAGGCCCCTCCATACTGTTATCCATAGTGGCTGCACCAGTTGACAGTCCCAGCAACTGTGCATGAGGGCTCTCTTTTGTCCACATCCTCACCAACACTTCTTTTCTCTTGTCTTTTTGATGACGGGCATTCTGACAGGTGTGGGGTGATACCTCACCACGTTTTTGACTTACATTGACCTGAGGATCAGTGACATTGAGCATCTTTTCATAAGTCTGTTGGTTATTTGTATGTCTTTTTTGAATAACTGTCTATCTAGGTCCTTTGCCCATTTTTAAATCAGGTTATTTGTTTTGTTTGTTGCTATTGAGTTGTGTGAGGTCCTTCTATATTTTGGATCTTAACCCCTTATCGGATGTATGGTTTGCAGATGTTTCTCCTGCTCCTTAGGTACCTTTTCACTCTATTGATTATTTGGCTGTCAGCATGTTTTCCTACACCTCTACACACTCAGTCCACAGCCATGCTATCTTGAACAAGTCAGATACCGTCTGATTTCGGAAGCTGAGCAGGGTTGGGCCTGGTTAGTACTTGGATGGGAGACCACCTCGGAAGACCAGGTGGTGTAGGTGTAAAAAACAAGGGATTGTAAGCAGACAAGGTCCTTGCAATCTGTGAGGTCAACCAAGGGTTGCCTCTCCTGAAAACAAAAACAAAAAATCTACATATATACCATACTGTTGAAACCTAACGTTTTTATGCAGCCTTACAGCTTTGTGCTCTGTCTGCAGACATTGATGTGGTTCCTTCCTTTCAACCACGTGGCCTTACCTGTTCCTTGATAATGGGTATTGAGATTGTTTCCATTTTATTCTTGCACACGGGCATGCGGAAACGTTCTGTGTGTCATCTTGTGTGATTAGCAAGTTTCTATAGGGCACACATCTGGAATTAGGGTTCCTGACTGGGAGTTTGCAGGTCTCAGGTCTACCAGAGTGACTGTACTGCTTTACGGTTTACGCTCTATTTCCTCGTTTTTTGCTTTTGATATTGTGTAGCATTTTATATTTCTCCTAATCTATGAGGGAGGGAAGTCTTGTTTTACTTTACATTTCTCAATTTCTTAGACATTGAAAATCTTTTCAGATGTTTATTGGACATTTTGATTTGTGTACCAGGTCACGGCCTGTGCTCACTTTTTTAATTGGTCTTTTTTTTCGGTATTTAAAAATATATTCTGTATATTTATCTTTTGTTATATATGTTTGCAAATGTGTCCTCTTGCACTTTGGAGCTTATCTTTTAATTTTGTGGTACCTTGTACAGAAGTTTTTTCGATGGAGTAATGTTAGACAAGTTTTCCTTTATGGACTGTGCTTTTTGCATATTATTTTCTTATAACAGCTATAAACATTTTTCAAACACATTTAGGTCCTTAAGGCCCCTGAAAGGTTTTGTGCGCCAGGGCAGATGGGGAACTGCTTAGACCTCCCTTTGGAAAATGAGCTGTGCCAGCACCGCGGAGTGAGCAGTGCGCTGCTGCTGCCATCTCAGGCCTGTCACTAGCGAGTGCGCTGCACGCTACCCCTTCGTCATCTCTCCTGTGCTCAGACCACAGCACGTCTCGTTGTCTGGTAGGCGTGCCTCTGCCTAACTCACTTGTTCTGGCGTTGCCTTGGTTAATCTTGAATCATTCTTCTTGTGGTATTTAGGGTCGTTTTGGTCAGATGTCTTGAATCGTCCTGTTGCAATTTTGCTCAGAATTAGTAGATTCATTCGGAGAGAATCGACATTTTTATGATATCCCATTTATGAACAGTGTCCGTTTCTTTATAGATCTGTTTAATAAAGTCCTTCAATAAAGTTTTATCATTTTGTCCATAAAGAACTTACATATTTTTGGTTAGACTTCTTAGGTGCCATGTGGTCGTATTTATCCGTCATAAATGTGTTTTTGGTTGCTGATTGCAGGTATGTAGGAGCGGAACTACTTAGTCTCTATTGTCCTCAGTTATGGCACTCTTAACCTCCTGTGCAGGGCTAGCCTGACCTCAGGAAAGGCAGCTTTTGCCTGATGACAGTGTGCTTGTTGGCCACCCCTGATGGTCCACACTGACCGCATGACTTATGGTGGGTGCTCTGGGCCATGTGGCATCAGCTCGACCTCTGGAGGGGCTGGACACAAGTCAGTCACGCATGCCATCAGCTATGTTGATGGCACCAAGCCAGTGAACTCTGGATGCCAAGGCTCGGGTGATCTTCCCTTGTTGGCACTACCCTGTGCACATTGTCACAGGTCAGTGCCAGGAGTGAGGAGCTGTCTGTGACTCTCAGGGAGAGAACGGCAGAAGCTGTGTGATGGTACTTGTCCTGGATTCTGCTTCTGCAATGCCTTGGCCAGTGACTTAATGTGTCTGCTGCTTGTAATACACAGTAACCATGTGTCTCAGCTTTCCATTCAAGGTATAGATGCCAGGTCATGTTTTCTGATCAAGGGTGTGTTTGTGGGGGTGGGGGTGTAAAATTCCTGAAAGCCTATTAGTTCTGAGTCCTTGCAACGAATGACTGACTTTTAGGCTGATCTTGATGTCCTCTACTCTTGAGACTGGTGTTAGAAGTGAGGGCAAGTCTTGGGGACCTGACACTCTACGCCACCTCACCTGCCTTTTTCAGCTCAGGAACTTTTACTCATGAAACCAAGTATTTCCCACTCTCCTTGGCAGGCCAGAGCAGAGACTCCCAGTGCCACTCCCACTGCCATCCCCACGGTCTCCTCTGCCCTGGGGCAAGATCAGCTCCTGGTGAAGCCCCTCCTGGGCCTTGACCACCAGGCCCCATGCACAGAGTCGCCTTGGGCGGCCTGGGCTCCCTTCCTCAGCTTCCCTCAGTGCTGCCTCACACTGTCTGGCACCTGCCAGGCTGAGTCCTGCTGTGCAGTCACCTTCCCCTAGAGGTGGGCCCTGCTGTTGTGTCCCCACACCTGATGAGTTGGGCGTGTCAGCGACATCATCAGCCAAGCATGAAAACCCCCCTTTCCCCATTGACTGAGAGCCCTGCATGATGCAGAAAATCCTTTCCTCCAAGACCAGGAGGGACACGTGTCCTCTTTTGCCTGGAACTGGCTCACCTGGGCCTTTCTCAGGCTTTCCTGGTCGAACAACTGCACTGATTTGTAGATCCTTACGTCCAAGTATTGTGTTTCCTTTACTCACAGACTTTCCAAGTCATTGCTTTTTTATTGGAGGAGGTCAGATTATAGTTACAGAGAGAAATAAATTTCAGGTGGACTAAAGTGTTTTCCAAATAGAAAATTTGAAGAGAACTGTCAAGTTCTTGCCAGCTGTCAGGAGAAATACAGTTAAGGGAAAGATTTAAATACATAAAATGTAAAGACTTCAAAATAAAATTAGAAATTCCAAAGCGTGAATGCTGTTGACGAGCCAGACTCGAGAGGTGATGGCTGAGGAAGCTGTTACAAGGGCGAGGGTCCTGAAAGGGAATCTTGGCCTCTGACGCTACTTCCCACGGCAGACGTGCATGCGCCCCAGCGGGTCCTGGGCTGCCTCCTGCTCCTTGGAAAGATGACAAAAATGCCTGACCTGGGGGCGGGGGGTGCTCCCCGCCAAGCTCCATGGACACTGAGCCTGATGTTCACCTATGGGCCAGTGGCAGCCAATAGCAAAAAAAGGCAGTGACATTCTGGACACGTAACGCTACAATTTAATCGAACCCTTATTCTCATCCTGATGGGAACATGGCTTTCTTTCTTTCTCTGTCACTTTCACGAGTAAGAACTGTGCCCTGAGAGGTGGTGGGCTTTGGGCGGCAGCCACCACGTCACGCTATCTGTGGACTCAGTTGGTGAGGGTTGGTGGCATCCCTTGGTGTGAATTTATGAGAACACATCAGTGACCAGCTCCTCACCAGTGTCTGCACAGAGGGGAAAACATGCTTTTATCTGCATCACAGTGTACTGCTGTGACTTGAGGGTCAGCACCTCAGTGCTTAATTTTTCCTGAGAAGCTGATATGTTCGAGAAAAAAAACAAATTACTAATAAGTCAGATTTATCACAGTATATGACAATGGATAACAGACTCTCTTGGAACTGGGAATAAAAAAAATGAAACAAAACAAAACCTTTAGAAGTTAGGAATAGAAATATCTGAGAAAAAAAAGCTATTTGAATATGAGAAGTTTGTTTTAAAAATATGCATCAGAGGTCTTTTCAGTAATTTTTTGAAACGCCACCTGGTGCAGCAGCTAGCTGAAGTCTGGGCCTGGGTGTGGTGCTCTTCTCCGCTCCCCCACCCCAGACAGGGCCCAGAGGCCCAGACAACCCAGGACTTATTTCTGGGGTACAGGGTGCATAGGCTGTGAGGAAAAGACCCATTTTTTGAGTTGAATTTTTGCTAAGAAGTCAGGCACTGCTTCTGATCTTGAGGGGAACTAATGCACTTCTCACGAATCTTCTGCCTTTTTTTTTTCATACAAAACTGGTGTTTCCACAATATTCGGGGCCTCCCGCCGAATTACATGACGCTACTTGATGACAATCTTTTTAGTAGCATTTTGTCCACACAGCACTTCAGTGTTTTAACAGAATACTGAAAACAGCCCAGCATTCTACTTTTATGTGCAATTACTAGGAAAGGCACGGGATGTTCTAAGAAAAACCTTTGTTTGGAACGTAAGGAAGTTTTATTGTGACAGTAATCCGTATGCCTTAACTTCCTTCCATTTCTCACTTCATATAATGAACTGTACGACGTTAAAGAATGCAGGACGGCTGTCTTCACCCAAATTCACAGCAGTTGTGTGAGGACTCTCCAGTAGGACGTTTTCCGCTGGAATAACGGGCCCAGACCTGTGCGTGCCCGGCGGCAGCCGAGGTCACAGCTTCCCGTGCACCTTCTGGTGCTGGATGAGGTGCCCGTGCTGGTTGAAGGCGCGGCCGCACTCGGCGCATTCGTAGGGCCGCTCGCCCGTGTGGATGCGCTGGTGCTGGATGAGCACCGAGTACTGGCTGAAGGCCTTCCCGCAGCGGCCGCACTCGTAGGGCCGCTCGCCCGTGTGCGTCCGCAGGTGCACGATCAGGGTGGCCTTCAGGCTGAAGGCCTTGCCGCACTGCGCGCACCGGAAGGGCCGCTCGCCCGTGTGGATCCGCTCGTGCTGCACCAGGGAGCGGCGGGCGCTGAAAGCGTGGCCGCACTCGCCGCACACGAAGGGCTTCTCGCCCGTGTGCACGCGCTGGTGCTGGATGAGGTGCGAGTGCTGCACGAAGGCCTTGCCGCACGCGTAGCAGCCGTAGGGCTTCTCCTCGCTGTGGATGCGCTCGTGGTTCATGAGCGTGGAGCGGTGGCTGAAGGCCTTGCCGCACACGCCGCACTCGTAGGGCTTCTCGCCCGTGTGCACGTTGTGGTGCTGGATGAGCACCGAGCGGTCGCTGAAGGTGCGGCCGCACTGGCTGCAGGCGTACGGCTTCTCGCCCGTGTGCACGCGCTGGTGCTGCAGCAGCGTCCTCTTCACGCTGAAGGCGCGCCCGCACTGCGCGCACGCGTGCGGCTTCTCGCCGGTGTGCACGCGCTGGTGGCTGCGCAGCACCGTGCTGTGGTTGAAGGCCTTGCCGCACAGGGCGCACACGTAGGGCCGCTCGCCCGTGTGGATGCGCTGGTGCTGGATGAGGTGCGACAGCTGCGTGAAGGCCTTGCGGCACTCCGGGCACGCGTGCGGCTTCTCGCCCGTGTGGATCTTGTGGTGCTGGGCCAGGTCGGAGCTCACGCGGAAGGCCTTGCCGCAGTCGGCGCACGCGTACGGCTTCTCGCCCGTGTGGATGCGCCGGTGCTTGCTGAGCACTGAGCTCTGGCTGAAGGCCTTGCCGCACTCACCGCACACGTACGGCTTCTCGCCCGTGTGCGTCCGCTGGTGCTGCAGCAGATGCGAGCTGCGGCCAAAGGCCTTCCCGCACTCGACGCACTTAAATGGCCTGTCCCCGCTGGGGACGGCCGCATGCCCCGTCACAGGGCCCTTGGGTTGCAGGTCCTGACCCCCAGGGATGGCAACAGGGCCGGCCTGCGGGTCACAGCTCCCGGGGGGTGCGGCCCCCAGGATCACCGACAGGTCCTCAGACATGAACGGCTTCACACTCAAATCTCTATCTCGGTTTTCTCCCTGGTCCTCATATTCTGAAACAACAAATCCAGAGTGAAAACAACGCAAATGTCGACCCGCTCCAGACCACAGGGCGAGCAGCCCCGAAGGTGGCTGGGCTGGTGGGGTGGCCAGCAGGGCTGGTGCACATGGCCACGTGAGCCGGAGGGGCACAAAAACCGGCAGCATCACACGAGACCTGTGTCCCATGCAAGGTCACACATGACAAATGGCAGCAGGGACGATGCAAGTTCACCTGAGCCCTGCCCTCGCTGGAGTCCTGTGCATGGGCTTCCGGAGGCCATCCGAAGCAGGAATAAAGGCAGGGCTGACGGTTGCGGGGCGCCCTGTCCCCCAGACAGCAACACACAGCAGCGAAGCCTGGTGCGGGGCTGTGACCCATTTGTGCAGAATGCCCTTGGGGCAAGACAGGACACGTGGGCAGCGGTGGGGGACACAGGAGGCCATGGTGTATGTTTCTACGATCAGGTTGGGGGCTCTGGGCTGACGCTGAGTGTGGGAGTGCAGTGGGTGCTGAGGATGAGTTTAAATCTCAGACACCAGGCCACTGAGATGACAAGAAGCCACTCGCAGACCAAGACTCCCTGAAGGAACAAGCACGTTCTAAGGGCGGGCTGTGCTCGGACCCACAGCGGAGCAGCAGGAAGCAGGAGACCAACTCCGCAGGATGGCGAGATGTGGCGAGGCCTGGCCGCCAGGCGCCATCACTTCTCCCGGGCACCCACTCGGTCCTGCACCTTGGGTGCCAGCCCCACCCGCCACGCTGCCACCAGCTCATCTTCGCAGAAGCCTCTGCTGGCAAGCGGAAGGTACAAAGGACTGAGTGTTCACTGTCTCGTCAAACAAGGACACAAAGGGCTCTGTGACAGATGCTGGGCCAGAAGCCCTCAGGAGGCTCAGCTTTACAAACCCAGAGAGTCCGTGCTTGGGTGGTACTGGGCACGCATGTGCGGACATCTCCTCCTTCCCTCTCCCCTCCAGCGGCAGCGGCATCACTTAGGACTGGTTTGTTTGGGAAAAACCCTGGCAGCCCTGGGAGCCCGCATTCCGCCGTTCACGTGCAGAGACCCACAGGATGTCCCAGCATGCAAGCCCCTCCCTGCCTGAGCCTGGTGGAAAGTGTCTCTCCGGGGCTGTTAAGAAGCACACTGAGTGGCAATCAGTGGCATTTCCCTCTGCTTTGTCCGTAAGAAGGGTATCTTCAAGTACCACCTGCCCACCTTTAAAAAGATTTGTGTATGTGGTACCACCATTATTGAGACATAAGCTCAACCTTTTAATTGGTTAAGAACTTGGTTTGGTAAGACGGAAACTATGTAACGGGCCCCTTTCAAGGACCCTTGAAGAATAACCGACTCAGAAGCCAAGCATTCCCCCCACAAAGCCAGGGGACCTTCTGAGAGGGACTTGACATGTGCTTGATTTGACCTGCGGTGTCTCTGGGAATAGCTACCTTGGAAGGAGGTAGCCAGCAGCAAAGCCTCAGCACAGGGTCATCCAGGAAGAGGCAAGGGTGAGGCAGAGGGCTCCCCAGGCCAAAGCGGCTCCCAACCCCACCCTGAGCTACAGCTGCCCTCCTGGCCTCCCTGCCCCACAGCTCTCCAGGGCCCAGGTAGCTTTCCACCCGCTACTGGGTCTCCGTCTGGACGGCCCACCAGCACGCTTAGGTCCTGAGCCCAACAGAACTTGCTCTTCTCTCCTCCTGCGGCTGGTGGCGTGGGGTCTGCATCTCTCCTGAACTCTTCCCTGCTCTACCTGCCCCAGCGTCCAAAGCCCTTGTTCCCGAGGCCAAACCACCACGTGACAGCTTGCTGTTGCCCACTGCTCACTCTCCTCTCCCTAGCACCACCTGCTCATCAGAGGCACCAGAGGGCACTGCTGTGCACAAACCTCTCATCTCCAACCTCCACGCTCTCGGTCAACCTCACGATCTCTCCGGCACCTAATCTGAAGGGCACTTGTCCAAGACTGTCATCAGGTAAGACCACAGCCAGCACCAAGGAGGCCAGGTCCTGTTTGGTGGTGGCTCCGTGTTTTCCTGCCCACTGTGGCTGCAGCCGGCAAACGGTTTAAAGTTGTGTGCAGGACTGCTACAACATAATGCTGTGTCTGTTTTTAGTCACTGGAAAACTGAATTCCTCTGAAGATACCTGATTTTGCAGGGCAGTTCAGAGGTGGGCTATCTGCCACACCCATTGCCCCGTCCACACGGTCCCCGGGAACAAGGCGGAGAGCGCTATGCCTGCTCGGCCAGAGGCAGTGCTGCGTCAGCTCCATGCACCCTGAGGGGGTCGCATCCTGCAAGACAGGCTGACCGAAGTCCTCCTGAGACACAGAGGTCACCCTCCGCCCCTGGACCGCTCTGCCCATCGTGACTGCAGACAGTGCCGTCAGGGTGGTGCACCTGCTGTCGTCTTCCCTGCTGTGATTTTCTCCAGGATGGTCTTGCACATCTTTTGTTAGATTACTGCGTCCTTCATAGCTCTGATGCCGTTGTAAATGTTATCTTTTTAAAAATCACCTTAAAAAACATTTTTTTCCTTTTCTCTTTTTTGTATCTACATGAGACAGTGGGTGTTAAGTTACCGTGGTCATCTTTTTACACTGTATGACAGTCAAGTCGCTATGTTGTACACGTTAAATTTGTACGGTGCTGTATGTATGTTAGTTATATCTCAGTAAAATAGGAGGGGAGATCACACTTCTGTTGCTGACGAATAGAAATAAAAGTTACTTTGTATCCAGCCAAGCTGGCGAATTTTAATCAGTCTTCTTCAAGCAGACAATCATATGAACTGCACACGACACTTTCTTTTTTTACCAATTCTTATAGCTTTAGTTTAGTTTCTGTTTATCTTGCTTTATGTAGTGTATGGAACACCCCAGGACAATGCCCTGTTCTTCATCTCACGCAGTATGCTTTCGGCCCTCGCCATCAGTGTCAGGATAACTTCCCCTCATACCTAGGATGCTGTGTTCTTCTGTAAATCAACCAGAGAACTCTCCAAATCTGAACGGCCCCCATGGACAGGGACCTGGCAGAGGCAGAATCGCCACAGGGTGCTCTCACCACTCACCTCTCCACTCGCTTCCTGCACGGGGCCTCTGTCCAGCTCAGCCGTGCCTGACCACACTGGCTCCTTTGCTAGGAGAGGCCCAAGTGGAAGCTACTCCCACTGTCCCCGCCAGCACCCACAGCCACTGAGACCTGCTAGCCCCTAGTGGAGGAAGGCCAGCTGCTCTCACTCACCTGAACGGCCACCACCCAGGCCTCTGCTCTCCTCAGCTCCCTGCCCATCCAGCACCCACGGCTCTTCTCCTCGCTCCAGCTGGGAGATCACGTTGGGCTTGGTCCCTGGAAGTCCTGCTCAGGGGGAGAGAAGCACTTTCATCTAGAGCGCCCCCACCCCACCTGAGCAGCCCACGGGCAAGACACAGGACCAACCCTGTGTCTTGGAGCTGAGCACCTGGAGACCCCACGGCCCCGCCCCTGACTGAGCCCCCAGACACAGACTGGCTGCTGTGGGGCCGCACCCAGCGAAACCACGTTCCCATAGGTCTCCATCATCACGTGTCGGTAGAGGCCCCGCTGGGCAGGGCACAGGTGGTCCCACTCCTCCTGGGAGAGGAGCACAGCCACGTCCTCGAAGGTCACCTTGGCCTGGAACGACAGGGGTAGCTGCAGGTCAGATGGCGTCTCCACATCCGAGACTGAGTGGGTGCAAGGGACATGGGGTGGGAACGTGCCCTGGGATGGGGGCAGAGCCCCGTGACACACAGGGGGCAAAGGGAGAGCTGAATGGGGGGACAGGAAGGGGCTACAGAGTTCAGGGAAGGCACTGACACTCAAGTAGGCTGCTACCGGGGGCCTGGGAGGACCAAGAGGAAATGCAGCTACACAGGCCTCAGGGGCAGCTCACCTGGGGTCCCGCCGGTGGCGGCAGGAGCCTGGCTGCTGCCATTGTCCGGTTCCCTGGGGTCTCTGAGGAAGCTGGAAATCGGAGAAGCCTGTGGGGCTGAGGAAGTGGAGGGCACACATGAGGACCCAGCCCCGCCCTCGTGGACTCCGACCCCAGAGTTCGGGAGCCACGTAAACATGCGGTTCTTGAGCTCTTTGTCTGTGGGCAAAGACGTCACATCTGAGAGGCCTGGGGATGCCTGTGCACCCTCAGGTTTCCGGGCCATCTGCCCTGCTCACTGGGCCTGGCCACGGTCTGTGCACAGGGCCCATGAGAGAGCATTCACACAGGTGCCAGGCTGCCCTAGAGACTACCAGCAATGCAGAGGGCTAGGGATGGGCAGTTCTGCTTGAGGCCCACACTCCTGTGGTGACCCTACCCCAGGCCCTGCACACCTGGCTGACTATGCCTCTCCCATGGGCACACTGACACCAGCTGGTTGAGCCTCAGTGGCCCTGGGGCTCCCATGCATGGGGCTGTCGGCACTACGCATTGGGGGCTGGGCTCTAGGGACACATCAGGACAAGTTAAGCTGAGGTGTCTGTGACACCAAATTGCTGGGTAAAAGGGGGCACCAGGAGCTGTCCCGATGAGGGGATGGGGTTCACATGTGGGATGCCAAGTGGGACCCTACCATGGGACACAGAAGCCCAGCAGGCAGACAGGTCATTTAGGGAAAACAGTCCAAAACGACTATCAACTGTGTCGTGCGCAGTGGGCCACCTAGAGGGAGGGCGGGCGGCAGGAAGCCGGGGAGCACCATAACCTGTTCTCGCTGTAAAAGGGCACATGTGTGCACCCATTCGTTCACCTAGACGCACACTGAGCTCACTGCGGCCGCCCAGGGGCAGGACGGGAGTGGGGAGGAGAGGTTGGCCCTCGCCGCCTCTTCCCTCCGTTCGCCGGCAACGCCCAAATGTGCACGTGTGTTTGCGCGATGCAGCCCTCACTGGAACCGAACGGGGTCTTCCCACGGGGCGAACAGAACCGTCTTAGAATTCGTGTGGACAGCGGTGCTGGAGGACAGGCAAGGCCAGAGCTTGACAGAATGGGGGTGGTCCCACCTCACCAGGTCTCAGAACCAATGGCGGCGAAGCCGTTGTCACCACGTGCTCCACCTGCTGCCCCACCTGCCACTTTCCCGAGTCTCCCAGACCTGCCATCTCCCATGGTCAGTCATTCTCCCTACAGCCTTGTCCAGCTATCTTCCCACAAGGTCTCTGTCCCACCTCCCACCATGAAGTGGCCCTGGAGGGGTTTCCTATGACCTCCGTGTGGCCAAGCCCTTCTCTACAGCTGGCAAGGGGGTTAAGTCAGCCAAAAATCAAGTTCCTCTCAAATTCGGACCTCAGTAGTCTCTGTCAATCCTTGTCTGCATGAGAACTTGACCTTCAGGAATGATCCAGCTCTGGCTCCCTGGGTGCCTGGCACCGGTGGATGGTCACCCACACTGTGGCCAGTCTGAACTTGGGCTGGGACCAAAAAGGGGCCTCATAGTGGGTGCTGGCGGCCGGCCCTGCTGACCCAGGAGGCGCTGGCTCTTGTGGCCATGAGGCCTTGGCTGTCTCTGCCCCTGTCTGTGCACTGGAGCTGCTACCCGCCTCAGGTCCCACACGGACCGGGCGCTGGGTGCAGTCGTCCCGCAGCCTGGATGCTCAAGGGCCCTTGAGCTGGCAAAACCCTTCCCTGTAATGCAGCATCTCCTACAGCATCTCAGACACAGGTAACGTCTAACACTGAGCTCCCATTTCTGCGCCCAGCTGAGTCTGCACACCTGTACAGAGACCTGACACCGAGGCCCTTTCTTCCGCCTAATCCACTCTCCAAATGCACCTAGAGAACCTGGTCTCCTGGCAGCCGGGTCCTGCGCCCACCTACACAGGGACACAGAGACCGTCCTCGGCTCCAACCCCTCCCTGGGCCTCCCTCTGCTGGACGCTCCTGCCCCGTGTGGATGCTCAGCCTCACTGCCCTCTCACTGAGGCCCTTCCTGACCCAGCAGAGCAGCCAGTGGCCCAAGGATCACGAATGGCCTTAAAAGAGCAATGAGGCCATACTTTACATCCTGTAGAACAGCGGCAAGTACCAGGTGGACACCGACCGCTGGCAGGGATGGGGAAGCCGACTTTCTCATACCCCACTCTCTCAGGAAGCCACCGGGCAAGTCAGATGCATCCCTGGACAGTGGGTGCCCTCCCGGAAGGCTCAGGCTCAAAGATGTTGAGCCACCAATGTCGCCACTGTCCTTCCACACACAGGTCACGCACCCACCGAGAGAAAGATTCAGGCTGTGCCATGCAGCAAGACAAGTAAGCAAAAGCACAGATGCAGGGAGCGCATCAAAGACTCTCATTTCCTAAACAATGACGCCAGGGCCACCAAAGGCATTCGCTTTGTGTCCACTTGTAAAACAGGGAGAAGACACGTGTCCTCCAAAGGCCTCAGGAGGACGGCATGATTAGTGAGACAACATTCAGAACAGCCTGGTGCAGGCAGATGCTGCTGGACTAGGTGGTTTTGTCTCATTCGATTAGATTAACCCCCAAACCAGGTTGTCGACACAAGTGAGGCATGGAGGTAGAGGGCAAAGACGGAGCAGGGAAAG
>NW_006436294.1:7942726-7945824 GCF_000325575.1 Pteropus alecto
CTGTCATGGGTGAGTCCTAGAAAGCATTAAAAACAAGAGGTTTCTACCTAGGGGCCACCTGTACATATTGCCAAGTAAGACAAGCATGTCACAAAGTACATTGCTTGCCGCACTCTGAATGTTTGTGTCCTCCAAATTCATATGGTGAAATCCTAATGCCCAATGTGATGGCGTTAGGAAGAGGGACCTTTGGGAGGCTGGGCTGCTGCCCTTATGAAAGACCCCAGAGAGCTCCCTGCTCCTTCTGCCACATGAGGACCCAGGGAGAAGTCTGCAGCCAGGAGGGCCCACACTTGACTGCGCCGGCACTGCAGCCTTGCAGGCTCCAGAACTGGGAGCAGTAAATGCCTGTTTTGTGGTCACCCAATCTGTGGCACTATGTTACAGCAGCCCAAACAGACCAAGACACCTGTATTTCAATAAAAAAATGAACGAAACAAATGTAAAAAGTGGTAATGACTAGTTTTAAATTTCTCTTACTTGTACTTTGGTAGATAAGATCTGGATCTCCTGCAATAAGTCTTTTACCGGATGCAAAAACATGCAAAGCACCGCGGGCCTCACACAGAAACCGCCGCAGGAAAGCACAGAGCCATCTGCGCACCAAGACTGGCTTTAACAAGCCAGCCTACTCACTGCCCCCATGATTCTGATGCCCAACTCCAGGCTGTGCTCCCAGGGAAAAACACGGACGTTTAGACAGAAGAGAACAGGTAGGCATGACGAGTCTTGTCCAGATGTCCCCCAGAGCAGGAATCACTACACGAGTGTCAGGAAGGACTTTGAGGAGCCATTACACCCCAGCACTGAGGCAAGCACCAACAGCACCCCCCCACCCCCTGGGTGCCTGCATCAGCCACCCATCCACCCGTCAATTCCAGTCATTCTTCAGATGCAGGCAGGAGTTTCATAGTTTGGAAATTTACCAAGAGAATAACCCAAACACTTAGAGAAAATGGGAAGGAAGTACATTTCAATGAGACGCTCTGCCAAGTGGGGTCTCAAAGGTGACTGAGTGGCCGGCCAGCAAGGAAAAGATCTAAAAAAGGGACTGCAGAGATGCAAAGCGCTTAGAGTTAAACTAAGAATTTATTACTATGAACTTGTTCTGTAAGCTAAGCTTTAGGAACTTATTGCCACCCTTGTTGGAATTCAAGCATGTCAGTCCTTCCAAAGACCCCGCCCATGGTGACAGCTGTGACAGACACCCTCAGAGTCCCTGGTCTGGGTTGGGTGGCTCCCAGGATCTCCCTTCCTTCCAGCCCCGCCATCTGCACCCCAGGGTGTTCCTGCTGGAACGCTCTGTCCTCTAAGGTGAAAGCATCTCCAGAAAGCACAATTATGCAACCTTTTGGAGTAAGTGGCCACAAATACGCACCCAAACCGCCAGCTTTCCTATACCAGCCACGCCCAAGCAGAAAATACAGGGAAAATTCTAGTCACAAATGACGACAAGAAACGAACTTGGAATAAACTTAGAAATGTGATGTCAATTCTGCCCTCTGTCTCCACAAAGCCGCGGCCTGGAGGCAGGTGGGCCTGGATGCAGAGGCAGGCTCAAGAACAGAGAGCCAGGGCCAAGTCCATGATTCAAATCTCTGGGGAAAAGATGATTCAGCAAACGGTGCTAGGACAATGGGTTAAATGTTCTGGGAAAAAATAAAATCAGACCTTTACACAAAGCTCAACAAATCTCCCAGAAAGTAAAGTAAAGGCAAAGTGATGAAAACTAGGACAAAAACTTAGATCATCTCATACTACACACCGAAAGTCTAATGAATCCATCGGTCAAACTAATGAATGAGTTAAAATTTAACTTACATCATAAGATGAACTTGAATAAAAATACACACAATTTTTCATTAATTTAGGTAGGAAGGGACTTTCTAAGCCAAATACCAAAAGCAGGAAGCTTGGGGGCAGAGACCCACAGGTCTGCAGCATGAAAACCAAAATCTTATGTAAATCATAGCCACCACAAACGCCAGAAATGGGCCCAAAGACATGTAAGAATTTAATACACGACAAAGGTGGTTTTCCAAGGCAATGGAAAGATGAATTATTTAATAAGTAGTCTTGGAAACAGCATGATTTAGAGGGGGAAAAAAGCTGGATTCCCTTCACTCTGCACCAGAATAAATTCCAGATGGTCCAACATTTTATAAGTATCACAGAAAACAAGAGTTTATTTTAAGAATAATCTTGGGAGTGGGGAAAGCCCTTTAAAACATAACTAAATATCTGGCCATTAAAAATTTGAACGCTTCTATTTCTAAAACCCCAACCCAGGACAAAACACCATAACCAGAGTCAAACAACCATTTGAGAATATTTTCAACACATATGGAATACAAGAAGTGGCAGATCACAAAGAAAACACAAAGGCTAAAACACACGAAGAGTTTCGACCTCATCAAACGTCGGGGTGGGTTATTAAAACACTGATCTGGCAAGAACTCGGGGAAATGACGCTAAGACTCCAGCCTCGACTTCACTCCACCGGCGAGTCGCCCCACAAGGGACCGGGTGTCAAAGCCGGTGGAACGCACGGCCGAGAGAATGCGGCAGCGAAACCTCACAGGCGTCACCGGGAAGAGCGACCGCGCCCCCACCCCGAGCTTCCCTTTTCGGTTAAAAACGGAAAGGCACTAAGACCCGGAAAGGACACAAAGCAAACCAGCCAGCGTCCTCCACGCACACGGGCAGTCTGTCGCGGAGGGTGACTTTCACTTTTCATATTTTTCTGACGAGCTTGTATTTTACAAAAAAAGTCACTGCATATTATTTTCTACTAAAATGCTGAAAAGCAAATAATAAACAAGAGAAATATTTGCAAGCTGTTAGAAAAGGTTGGTCTCGTTCATTAAAAAGGGGATCTTAGAAGTAATAGGGGACAGACGACATCTATGGCAAAATGGAAGGAGGGTGTGAAATTTGGCAAGAAGCACTTTTCCCCACGAGACCAGAAAGGCAGTTTCCTGCGAGGCGGAGGCGCTCGGGTGCCGCGGGTCCGCGTAGGCCCTCTCAGTCCCTGGGTCAGTACTTGGGGCCCCCCGCACGGGGCCGACACCCTTCCCGGGCAATCGCGCCCCGTCCTC
>NW_006436294.1:7945843-7958213 GCF_000325575.1 Pteropus alecto
GGAGAGGGGCCGGGGAGGGGGGTCGGGCGCGGCGGGGCTGGGGCATGGCAAACGGTTGGGGTGGGCGCTCAGTGGTCCGGAAACGGGAAGGGGGCTGCTGCGCATTCCTGGGAGGGAACCGGCGCGAACGTAGGGGCCAGTGCGTGCCTGCTGTGAGGCACCGGATCCGGTTGGAGGCCGCGCCCGCTCCCGCGACCACTGGGGGAGAGGGGCCGGGCCCGCCCGCGCCCAACCGCGGCCCTCACTCACCGTCCCCGCCGCAGCCTCACGCGCGACGGCGCGGCCGCCCGCAGCGCACTCGGACAAAGGGGGAAGCCCCGCCCCGTCTGCGCATCCACCAATCCCTGGGGGCCCCGCCTCCTCTTGCCCCGCCCGGCCGGCCGGCCCACCAGTCTTAGCGCGCGATACCTCCCAGGCCAGCCGTCGGCCCCGCCTCCCCTTCTCCTGACGGCCACCGAGAGCCGAGGCCTCCGCGTCGCCTAGAGAGGCCACATTGCGCCCTGGCCTCGCACTTCCGGCGGTCCTACAGAAGCTTCCGGCGTCCCCCCATCCAGCCCCGTCTCTACAGGCAGCCGCGCCCCTTCTGTCGCCGGGCGCCTGGTCTCTGCGCTGGCGGGTCCGTCCTCCGTTTGTACTAGTTTACCTGACTCCGTGTCGTAGCTTCTGATTGCTGCCCCGGCGGTTGGCAAGGGCTTGGCGGTGGCCATCATGTTTGACAGTGACGGCCTCCTCGTCAATCTGCTGGCCAGGGAGTCAGGGAGGGCGTGCGGACTGAGCTGGTGCCCTGACGGTGCTGGAGGGGTCCCGTGTGATCGGAGGCCGAAGCAGGAAATCAGTGGGGAGGATGTGGCAATAATTCCGTGGGTACCAGAGAGCAGGGGATTCAAGCTGGTGTTTCCAGCTGTCTCCCTTTAACAGCCACGAAGGACAAGGGTTCCTACTTTGTGGAGAGTGAGGTCAGCTTCCCACAGGGAACTCCATTTGCCACTCACTCCCCAGTGTAGCAGGGTCCCCTCTGCCAAGGGACTGCGAAGCTCAGAGCAAAGGTCGCCTTCCCAGATGGTTTTGCCAATTGACAGTCATTAAACAAGGAGGCCATCAGTCTGCGGGGCTCTAATGCCTTGGCGCCTCCTTAAGCAAACCCCAACTAGCCTCCCAATAAGAACTGCTTAAGCTAGAGCCAATCAATTTCCCTGCTTTGCTTTCGCATCTTCTCTACGAAAACCACTTTTGGTTTGGCGCTTCCCAGTTCCAGTCCATGTTTGCTAAAGTAAGTCAAAAAATTTTAATATTCCTCAGTTTACATTTAACAACCAAGAGTGAGCTGTCCCAGCGACCTTGGTCCCAACAGAAAAATGATGCTTCTAGGACCTTCTCAGCATATCTTTCTTTGCTTCTCCACAACTCTTTAGTTTGCAAATGTTCATCCATCTGTAAAGGTTGAAAGAACCATGCAATGAGCACCTGTGAGCCGCTCCCTCGGCTTCAACTAGTATTTTCCTCAGCACAGCTTTTTTTTTTTGTGCCTATCTCTGCCACCAATTCTGTCCCTCTGCTTCAGCAAGCACAGTATTTATTAAGTGCTTAGTCTCATCTCCACCCAGCATATGACCTCGTTAAAATGGAAATCAGTTCAAACCCTCCGTCATGTCCCCAATTCACCCTTGTCATGACTACAACACCCTTGAAGGCATGACCACCCCCTCCCCATTGCTCTCACCTCACCTGCTTCACCTTTTGCTTTCTCCATGACCCTGGAAAAGTCTAGGCCACTTATGCTCAGGGCTTTTGTACTGGCTCTTCCCGACATCCCCGCCTGCGAGGTAATTGCTCAGTCTCAGTATGCTTCAAGTTGTTGCTCGAAGGACTTCTAAGTGAGGCCTTCTCTGACTACTTGTTTACAACCGAACCCCTCAAAACGCCCAGACCCCATTTTCTGCTTTGTTTGTTTCATAGCAATAACCATTAGATCACTTTCTCTGCCCCCTAGAATGTGACTCCTTGGGGGCAGGCATTTTTGTCTGGCTTGTTTCTTGCTGTATCCTCAGTGGCATATAGTAAGCATCCAGCAGCATTCACTAAAAAAAGCAGCGATCGAATCCAGGACGGACGAGGAGAAATGTGAAGTCACAGCAGGGCTCAGAGTGAGGCAGCGAGATGGTCAACAGATTGGAGGTCTCCATGGAAGACAGTAAGTTGGAAGATAACAGGACATGTCGTCACGACATCTGCAGAGGTGGCAGTTTCTTTTTTAGGGTGCTAGCTTGGGAATGGTGCCTGATGTGAAGGGGAAGGGGTGAAGAAATCTGCTGATGCCTCTGTGGGTGAGTGGTGGCAGGCTAGTGCTGTTGGTCTCTGAGAGGAGAGTAGGCAGCCCTTTGTGGCCCAAGCCCATGGGACTGACTTTTGCGAATGTCCCACAGCCCCTCTCCTCATTCGCAGTCGTGGCCTTGCCTCCACTTCCTTGAACACAGAGTCTAATCCCTTATCTTCCCAATGCAACTACAAACCTGACCACATCTGTGCACCGTCCCCTTTCCTCTTGGAACAATGTAGAAGGGTCCTTTCCATCCATCCACCCTACGACACCCCAGGTTGAGACCTGCTGGCTGGCAACTAGGGGCCTCCCGGGGGCTGATGTGTTGCTTCTGGGCCAAATTCTCCCTGCTCAGGGAGCATAGACACAACAAGATAGACAGTCCCCACCTTCTACAGGCACCTGTAGCAGTTGGCTCATAAATGTCTTGTAATGAATGGACCTGGGAAAACACCCTAGCCTGGGATCATGCAGGGAGAACAGGAGGGGCAACGAGAGAGCTGGACTCTGGGGACAGCCAAGACCGTGAGGCATGCAACTGGAGGTTGGGAAAGAGGCTCACGTACAATCATGTAGCAGCCCTGAGCAGGGCTGAGTCACAGCGGAACTGAGGAGAAAGCATGGTGCCAGATTACAGATGGGCACAAAGGGAGCAGCGCGAGACTCGTGTCCACTTACAAAATGGACAGGAAATGCTGAAGGACTGGTGGTAGTGAATACACACCACGCTGGGGGAAGGTGACAGCAATAAGACCTGAAAAACTCTCAACCTGATTTTACATAAGCAACATGAATTACTGCCACTATCAACGAACTCTCTCCTTACGACTAGTCATTGAGCAAGAGAATTGCTCTAGTAATCTCAAACCAAACATCAGTGTGCTTTTTTGGTTATGTCTGATCACAGTAATAAACTCTATTCATGAATATGCAGCAACTATCATCTTTCTCTTCCTAACAAATATGGCAGACTGGTAAAACAAAACAAAAAACAAGCGATCACATGAGGTGGGAGCAATGGCAGCAGGAGGAATGGGAGAGAACCTGTGAAGGACACCTCAAAGGACCCGAGGCTCCGTGGAAGGCAGGTTGTGGGGTGGAAGGCTGTGCACCCGGCTTCGAGCCAGGGAGATGGCCAGAAGAGTGAGAGAGGAGCCGCACTCAGTCTCATGGCCTAGTGTGGGTCAGCTGGTGCTTGACCAGCTTTGACCGCTGGCTGAAGGCCTTCCCACAAGCGGTGCAGTCATAAGGCTTCTCTCCGGTGTGCGTCTTCTGGTGCTGAATGAGGACTGAGCGCTGGCTGAAGGCTTTCCCACACTCACTGCACTTATAGGGTCTCTCGCCTGTGTGGATGATCTGATGCTGAATAAGGTGTGAGCTCTGGCTGAAGCCCTTACCACACTCAACACATGTGTACGGCTTCTCTCCAGTGTGAACTTTCTGATGGTGGATGAGGTTTGAGCTTCGGTTGAAGGCTTTCCCACACTGGTTACACTCATGGGGTTTCAATCCATTATGGATTCTTTGGTGCTGAATGAGAGTGGAGCTCTGGCTGAAAGTTTTCCCACATTCAGTACATTCATAGGGCTTCTCTCCAGTATGAACTCGCTGGTGAAGGATGAGGTTGGAGCTGCGGCCAAATGTCTTCCCACATTCGCGACACTCATAGGGCTTGTCACCCGTGTGTACACCCTGGTGCTGAATGAGAGCCGAGCTGTGGCTGAAGGCCTTCCCGCAGACACTGCACTCATAGGGCTTCTCTCCTGTGTGGATGATCTGGTGCTTTCTGAGCACAGAGCTGTAACTAAAGGCTTTCCCACACACGTTACACACATGGGGCTTCTCTCCGGTGTGAATCCTCCGATGCTGAATGAGGCTTGAGCTCTGGCTGAAGGCCTTCCCGCAGTCGTCGCATTTATAGGGTCTCTCTCCCGTGTGAACCCTGTGATGCTTAATAAGGTTGGATACCCGGCTGAATGGTTTACCGCACTCATCACACTCATAAGGCCGCTCTCCAGTGTGAACCCTCTGATGCTTCCGCAGGTGTGAGCTCTGGCTGAAGGCTTTCGCACACTCATTACACTCGAAAGGCTTCTCACCTGTGTGGATCCTGTGGTGTTTGATGAGGTTTGAGCTCCGCCGAAAGGCCTTCCCACAATCACTGCACACATATGGCTTCTCCCCCGAATGAATCCTCTGATGCTGGATGAGGTTTGAGCTCCGCCGGAAGGCCTTCCCACAGTCACTGCACTCGTAGGGCTTCTCGATCATGTGAGACCTCTGGTGCTTCTTAAGGCTGATGTTCTGGCGGAAAGCTTTCCCGCATTCCTCACATATGCACGGCTTCCCTACGCTGTGTGCGCCCCGATGCCTAACGAGGTCTGAGTGCACACGGAAGGCCTCCACGCAGTCACTGCACTGGCGAGGCTCCTCGCTCACACGAGCCCTCTGCTGAGTGTTAGGGACTGAGTTCTGGTGGAAGGCCTTTCCGCATCTCTCACATACGAAGGGCTTCTGTCCACTGTGGAGGGTCTGATGTTGAGTGAGGTCAGTGTTTCCTCTGAAGGTTTTCCCACACTCGCTACATATGAAGGGGCCTTCAGCTGTGTGAAGCCCTTCATGGCTACTTAAGTCCACGCTGTGCTGAAAACTCTGGCCACACATGTATGAATGTGGCCTCTCTTCCACAGGGGATCCCTGATATGTCACTGGGTTTGGGCTCAGACTGAACCTCCTTTCAATGTCGTCCCAGTCCAGCCCACCCTCTCCTAAGGGGCTCTTAAGGAGCGCGGCCTCTGGAGTGAAGTCCTCTCGGCAGAAGGACAGCACCCATCTTGAGTTGCCAGGGAGTCCCCGGTCTCTTTCTAACACATCACCACATGGTTCTTTGAGCTCAGGCTCCTGGGAAACATCACTGGTGTAGTTCTCTGGTATTTCTGCCTGTGACTCCAAATCATCAGAAACAACTTTCTTCTGAAGAAAATCCTCGCTCTCAATCCTGGTGTCCCTATCTGAAATGACAAACAACATCACAAGGAAGGAAACAGGAAAATACACAGATAACAAGTATGGGAGTGTGGGACCCACTGTGGTAGTCCAAGATCTCTTGAGGGTACCAGGCTGCATGGCAACTGAAGACAAGCCCTCAGTCCGCACCCCAGCACCCACATCTCGTGTCACCTGCAGTCTCCTGGTGTCCCTAGACTGCACTTTGCCTCACTCACAGCAAGTCATCAAGTCCCATCAGCTGTGCTATTTTGTGTCCCAAACCCAGGCACTCAACCCTCTCACTTGTACAAGGAAAACATCACATACCTCGTATTACACTGGTAAACACTGTACCTGTTTTTCTTTTCCACAATACATGGAACCTTCTTGGGCCCATCTGTTGTTCACTCAGTGCTAATCAATGGCATTTGGGCTTTGTCTTAGGAGAAGCAAAGCTGGTTCCGACTGCATTGTGGGCTGAGAATTGTGGTAGAGACATGGTGCAACATCAGATTCTGTCTCATTCAACACAGGAGACTTCAGAGATCGTGGCCTGTCCCGCCAAAGCCGCCTTTGCCCCTAAAACCTGCAGTTCTGACAGATGTTAGCTGAAATGACTTCTTGCCACAGTACAGTGTTTAAGCGGCAGCATCAGTCTTTCTGAAGGCTCCTTGTCACACCAGAAGGACAAGGAAACCCTCGTTCCCTTGGATCTCTCTCTTGAATGAAGATCCCGAGTCTCTGTCTCATTCAGTCGTGACATCCAGGCCATACTGCTCCTTTCTTCTCCTGCAGGGATGAGTCATGTCCCCATTTTCACTTCTGATTTTTGTCAATGTAAAGGTTTGTCAGTTTTGTTGATCTTTTAAAAAAAAAATCGATGTCAGATTTTGTTGATTCTCTTTTGTTTTTCCACTCTCTATTTCACTTATCTCTGCTCTAATGTTTATCATTTCCTTGCTTCTGCTAGTTTTGGGTTTAGTTTCCTCCTCTTTTTGTAGTTCCTTAATATGTAAATTTAGATTACCGATTTAAGATCTTTTTAAAATTTCCCCTTTTGCACTGCCTTCCCTGCATGCGGTAAGTTTTGGTATTTTTTGGCTTTGTTTTGTAGATTTTTTCTAATTTCCCTCGTGACTTCTTCGTTTACCCGCTAGTTAAGAGTATGTTGTTTTATTTCTACATATTTGTGAATTTTCCTGCTGTCATTAGTTGGAGATGATCATTATATGATTTCAACCTTTTTAAAGGTATTGAGACTTGTTTTGTGGCCTAACATATGATCTATGTTGAAGAATGTTCCATGAGTGCTTGATAAGAATGTGCATCTTGTGCCTTCGAGCAGTGTATGTCTATTAGGTCTAGTTAGTTTATATTGTTCAAGTTTGCTATTTCATTATTGATCTTCTATCTAGATGTTCTGTCCATTTTTGGAATTGAGGTACTGAGGTCTCCAACTATCATTATAGAACTATCTATCTCTTCCTTCTAATCTGTTTGCTTCGTATATTTTGGATTCTTTCTGAATGTGTATGTTTATAACTGCTATACCTTCTTGATGAGCTGATCTTTTTATCAATATATGATGTCTTCTCTTGTAAGAGGTTTTGACTTCGTTTATTTTGTCCGATAGTTTTATAGTTACCACAGTTCTCTTCTGGTTACTATTTGCATGGAATATCTTTTATCTCCTTTCAATTTAAACCTTACTTGTGTCTTTGGACCTAAAGTAAGCCTCTTCTACATAGCATATATAGTTGAATCGTGTCTAAAAAATATATCTTTTCTGTCAATATATGCTTTTTGACTGGAGAGCCTAAAGCATTTACTTACTGGTTTTGTCCTTCATCACCTCTATTACTATCTTCTTTTGTGTTGTTTATTTTTTGTAGTGTCCCCTCTAGATTTTCTTCTTTCTTCCTGTCGTGTATATTTTAAAGATATTTTCTTAATGGTATCATAGGGATTACAGTGAATATCCTAACATCCTAAAACAATCTAGTTGGTTTTTTCCCCTCCACAGCCCCTTTCCCCCTCCAAGCTTAATTGAAATATAACTGACGTGTAACGTTATGTAAGTTTGAGGTGTACAATGTGATGATCTGATGTACGTATATATTGCAAAATGATTATTGACATAAGGTTAGTTAACCTATCTATCCCCTCTCATGGCTGCCATGTTTTTAACATGGTGAGAAGTTTTAAGATCTATTCTTATCAATTTTCAAGTGTACAATACAGTATCATTAACTATAGTCACCATGTTGAATATTAGATCTCAGAATAAAACTGTCAAGTTTGAACTGATACCAACTTAACTGCAAAGCATACAAAACTCTGCTCCTACACAGCTCTGCCCCCGCCTTTATGTTGTTGTCACAAACACATCTTTATATGTTGTGTGTTCAATGACAGATTTTTAGTTACTTTTGTGCATGTCTTTTAAATCATGTAGGAAATAAAAAGTAGAGCTATAAACCAAATACACAATATTAGCTTTTGTAGCTGCCTATGTAGTTAGCTTTAGCAGAGAGCCTTTATTCCCTCACGTGGCTCTGGGCCCCTGTCCAGTGTCCACCCATCTTAACCTGCGGGACTCCCCTGAGCACTTCCTGTAGGGCCAGGTCTCCTGGCAGTGCACATCCTCAGCCTTTCTCTGTCTGGGAATGCCTTACTTTCTCCTCCATTTTGAAGGATAATTTTGAGAGAATTACTGTTGACAGTTTTTTTCTCTCTCAGCACTTTCACTGTCTTCCGATTACTTTCTGAGCTCCGTGGGTTCTGATGAGAAACTGGCTGTTAGTCTCACTGAGGGTCCCTTATATGAGACTGGTCACTTTTCTTCTGCTGTTTCCAAGGCTCCATCTTTTGACAACTGGATAATTTCTGAATGAGTTTTGGTGCAAACATCTTTGAATTTATCCAGATCGAAGTTAGTTGAGCTTTTTAGAAGTGTCGCATCATCTCTTTCATCAAATTTGGGACGTTTTGGCCACATATCTTCAAATATTCTCGGTGCCCTTCTCTTGCGCCCCTCCCTCTCGGACCCCGTTGCACGTGTCGCTTTGCCTGATGGTATCTCACAGGTCTGTTGGGCTCTGTTCACTTTTCTTCACCTTCTTCTCTATCCTCATCAGACGGATGATTCCAATTGTTCCACCTTCAAGTTTGCTGATTCCTTCGACTGCCCGCTAAATCTAGTGAACTTTGCACTTGCTATTGTATTTTTCAGCTCTAAAACCTTGATTCCATTTTTATAATTACATAGAAGTTTTATTTTTATAATTATGTAAATTTAGAAGCTCTACTGATATTCTCATTTTGTTCATGCACTATTTTCCTAGTTTCTTTTAGTTTTGTTCTGTAGCTCTTTGAACACAATTAAGACAGTTAATTTACAGTCTGTCAAGTATCTGTGCTTTTCCAGGGATACTCTCTCTGGAACCAAGGACCAGCGCCCCACTCTGGAAACATTGGCTGCTCACTTCAAAACTGCCACTGACCCAGGGAGTGTTTGGGGCATGAGCAAGTAAAAACAACACGAAGCCTTCCAACCACTGTTAAGTTGCCTTTTCCTTGATTCAGTATTGGCTTGGTTGCTGTACATCTGTTTTTTAGATTTCTGACAAAGTTGGTCCATGTGGTCTCAGCCTTTTTTTTAACGTTTTCTGTGAAAAGAACGGCTGTTTGACACCACATGCTCCACCACTTGCTTCATAGGCTTCTGAAACAGGAGATCCCACTAACCCGTTTTTTTTCACCCTCCCCTGGAGCAAGCATCCCGGTTTCCCTCGCCCAGCATACCCTTGGCCATCTAGTTAACATCTGTCACTGCCCGGGACAGTCAGCACGGCTCTTTCAGAGCCGCTTCTTGGGACCTTGTCAAGTCTCTCTCTTCTATCCACCTCCCTGCTCTGACACATGTGCCTCACACCACCTGTGCCCTCAGCCCAACCTTCCATGGCCACACAGGCTCTGCCCAGATGTCCTGAGAGTAACAATATGTCCCATGTAGTTAAGAGAGTCCTCTGTACAACAGCCACAATCGGACCCAGTAAGGAAAGCTAACACTGAGTAACGATCCTGATCACTGCTGTGAGGTCCACATAGGAGGCAAGCCGGGGAGGGGTCCTCAGGAAGGGCTCTCTGGCAGGGCTCTGAAGGGGATGGGAGCAGCTGGGCAGTGTGAATGCAGGCGGAGGGAGTGGGGCCAAGGCCCAGGTTAGGGTGGTGGCTGTTCTGGGCAGGGTCAGCTGGCAACCATCACACTGCACCCCTCTGTTTGTCAAGTGGGAAAACCAGAGTGTCCCACTCAGGGAACCATGGCAGCCAGGGGCCAGGCGAACTTCTTCTCTGACCTCTAGCCTTGGCCCCTCAAGTCCACGAGGCATCCTGCCCCTAATAATGACACAGATGATACCTGGAGTCAAACTCAAGGTGACATGGGCATAGTGCCCCCCCCCAAATGAGGGCACCAGTGGGAAACTCGCTCCTAGTACCTGGCTGCTGATGGTGAGGGGGGGTGGTTCCCAGCTCAGTGTCGCTGCAGCAGAGGGGACCACAGAGTGCAGATCCACGTTGGGTCATGGTGGGAGCATCACTCACACAGGCCTGGGCTGCACGGGTCCAAGGGCATGGTCCAGGAACGGAGGGCTCCATTGATGCCTCGTGGGTGAGCTCTGAGGCTGGGCATGACTGGGACCTGGAGACCAGAAAGGACACTGGTGAGTGTGCAGAAGTCCCAGGGATACAACCTCCCAGCAGGTCGGGGTCCCTTCTTCCCCCCCTGCAGCCTGAGACCTAAGGAAAACCTGGTGCTGAGTCTCAGAGACTGATGCCATCTTCCCCGATCCTGGGCCCAAGGGGAGGGTCAGCCAGTCATGGGGGTACAGACTCGCAAGCCAGAGCCATGAGTGGGGGGCGAGATGAGCCCAGGCCTGCCATGACGGGAGAAGAGCAGTCGCCACAGAGCCCCCACTTGGGTAAACCCCTCATTTCTGACACGATGCCCTGAGGGTGAACCACCGGCCCCACTCACAGGGGGAGCGGCAGCTCGAGGCTGGGTAGCCAGCGGCAGCCTGAGCTGCAGACAGGCACATGGTCACCACAGTGCCCCCCTTGCCCTTCTGGCAGCAGCCACAGTCGACACCCTCGTCTCTACCTTCCTTGGCTGTCTTCTCACTGCACCGGCAGCTGCCCCCGACTCCTCCTCTCCCTCTCCATGTTGGCGCTCCAGGGCTCACTTCTGCACATCAACTTCCTCGGTTAATCTGTCCACTTCTGAATTATTGAGAACCCAAAGACTGTGAAGACTCCCAAAGCTGGGCTCATCTCCAGCCCTAACTGTTCCCTCTGAGCAGGACATTCCCTGGACACATGATGGGTCTCCAACATCACTAAGTTACTGATTCCCTCCATCCTACCCGCTGCCCCATCTCTGTGCAAATGTAATACACCTTGCCCAGCAGTCCACCTGGGAGTAGGGCGACACCCCCTGGCCCTTTATTCCCACTGCACCATCAACAGGTATACCGATCCCTCTGTCTTTCAGGAGTGGAGAAGACAAGGTAAGAAATGTTGGTAGAAGTCCATTTTGGACACTGCCTGCCAATCTATGTCCCTCCCGGACATATGTTTTCAGAGTTTCCCAAACACCTACCATATGCCTGGGTCTGTTCTGGGAACGCTGTGAAGATACAGCAGTGACCATCGCCCTTGGTGGGGAGATAGATCATACGAAATGCATCAATGAGATGGGCAAGTGCTCTGGGCATAGGCATCGGGGAAGGGGTGGAGCCCTGGGGTAGGCCAGTATTTAAACCAGGGGTGGGGTGGGAGGTGGGATGGGGGGTGGTTAGGCCCCGCCTGGTTAGAAAGGTGGGAGAACGCAGAGGTGTGGACAGAGCTCAGAGGTAGAGTCACTGGGGCACAGAATATAAGAGGCCTTGGCTGCCTGAGGAAGGTGAGGCACTGCGTACATTCCCACATTAGGAAAAAGACAGAACACAGGAAACATCTCGGGAAGGGTAACCTGGCACAGGTGGTCAGCGGGATGCCACAGGCGAGACTCACAACAGGGAGAGCACTGACTTAAGGGGCTAAACCATGCGCAGCAGAGGGGATGCCATTTCCATGGAGTGTGGGGGGGCGGGGGTTCGCTTTCCCTCTCCCAAAGGGAGACATGATCATTTGCAATATGTAGTCCGTTCATTTTATTTTAAAATTCTCAAAATCATCAACACTGTCACCGAACAGGGGCACAGTCACATGGCTCAAAATTCAAAATATAAAAAAAGGGCTTATGCTGAAACACCTCCCAGCCAGCCACTCAGTTCCCCTTCCCAGTTTCTAACGTACCCCTTCAGATTATTCTAACACAAGCAAACATGTACATATACATTTTTTCGCCTCTTCTTTATAAACTGTAACAAGCTATGGTCGTTTCATATCTTGTTTTTCTCACCGCAGTACGTGTGGGATTCTTGCCCAGGACACAGACCCAATCGGTGGCAGACAGAATGACCTCCCCACCCCATGTCCACCTCTTAACCCTTGGAACCTGTGGATATGCTGCTCGACTCACAAAACAGACATGGCAGAGAGAATTAAGGTTATGGGCCTGGATTACCCTACTAGACCCAAAATAATGACAGGAGCCCTTGCTGACTCAGAGGCGCATCGGTCAAGTGCAAGGACTGGAGCCTCCAGGATCTAAGGACAGTCAGCAAGAACACAAGCACTTCAGTGCAAAGACCTCAAGAAACTGGATTCTGCCAACGAGCTCGGAAGCGAATTCTCTTGGCTAAGTGCAGCAGAGACCACGGCAGGCGTCCATAGCACGTGCATGAGCCACCACCACTCGGCCCCACTCTCCAGTCCCTTCTCCACGCGCAGGCCGAAGCCACCATCGACCGGGCCCCCAGGCAGGGCACCCGGTGCTGAGCGACGACTCCACCTCTCACCCGGTCCCGACGTTCGCACCGGATTCCCGCGGCCCTTCCTGCACCCCAAGCGCACCCGCCCCGCGGCTCTGCAGTAGTTCTGGCCCGGGTCGCGCCGCCAGGC
>NW_006436294.1:7958249-7964041 GCF_000325575.1 Pteropus alecto
AGGCCGAGCACCCGCCCCTCCGACCGCGGTTCCCACGACCCCCGCCCTTCGGAGTCCAGCCCGCCCGGCGCCGGCACCCACCGCAGGGGAGTGGGAGTCACGCGAGAGCGCGTCGGCAACGAGCAGCCTTGACCCCCGCGAACGCCCCTCGGCCGGGCGTCGCTCGGGGAAGGGCGCAAAGCCGCGGTGCCGAAGCGGTTCGGCCCGGGACGCAATCCTGAAGTCCCGCCCCGACTTCCGGCCCGCGGGCCCGCCCCGCCAGGGCCAGGGTAGTCGCTCTAGGCGGCGGGAGACCGAGGCGACTCGGTGGCTCCGCGCCTGACTCCCGCACCGCGCTCGGAGCCCCCGTGGGATGACCGCTGTCAGAGCCGGACCCCGCAACTAACGAGGTGGTAACTAAATATAAAAGGACAAACGATTAGAAAGGCTGGGAGAATGAGATATACCGCTGCTGTGGGACTTAGATACACAGGCGCCTAGAATCGGAACAGACTGTAGCGTGATAAAAACCGGAGGATCCACGTGGAACGACTGAATCCCCAATCAGCAAATGATGCGACGGGACAGAGGGGAAAACTCAAATTTCTTCGACAGGTAGTATACATTTCATGGGACTTTTCATGGAACATTTACAAAAGTTGATGATACACTCAGATACAAAGAATACAAATATTTTAAGGCATACATCTTGCAGGCAGATTAAACTATCAAAATTAGAAATACATAAAAAGTTGGTCAAAAAAACCTATGTATTGTAATTTACGAAGCACTGTCTACATAACCTTGCAATAAAAAATGATACTAACTGGAAAAATACGGACTATAAGGCAATGAAAACCAAACTCTTCATTCTTACACCTGAGAAACTGGGTGTAAAGTGTAAAATATATAATAGTCATTAAAATTTTCCAGAGAACAGATACAATATATAAATATGTCACAGATCCTGGTTTTGTTATGAAAGAAAACAAACGCATTTATCTTAAGAAGTTACAAAAAGAAACATTTCTCTGCACGAGCAATGACCAATTAGATAATGTAACGAAAAAAAAAAAAAAATGAAATGCCCTCCACAAGAGCCACCAAAACTACAAAATACTGGGGAATTAACCAAAAGCACTCAAGCCCTATGTGGAGAAGACTCAAAAATTTAGCAAAAGACACAGAAGACTATCTGAATCAAAGAGCAATTTCTTGCTGTTATATGGAACAATTTAACATCTGAAAGACGTAACATTTCTTCCAATTTAACCTACAAATTCACAGCAATCCAATCAAAGATCTACTTGGATTTTTTTAGAAGAAAACTCAAAATGAGTATGGAAAAAGAAAAGTTAATGAATAGCCAAATCAACCTACAAAGGGCAAAGGTGGGAGGATGTGTTTCCAGTATCAGTGCAAAAATTCACAACAAAGGCAGTACAACAGAGAGCCCAGTGTCAGACGTTTGTACAAACGGAAGTTAACAGGCGATAAAAGTGGCACCACAATTAGTGGTAAAAGGGTGGGTTGTTATTAGGCATTGAAAAAATGACCTCACTCAATGGAAAAAACAGAACCAGAACCCTAATAACATAGAGAATGGTCGTCTCTAAGTGAACTGAATATGAACAGTAAAGAAATGAGGTTAGCAGAAAAAATGCACAGGAAATATTTTTGAGATCCTGGGATAGAGGAGATGCTCTGAATAGCTATCAGAGAAATGCAAGTTAAATGTCAGTGAGATACAACTTCACACTGTTGGGCTGGAAATGTCGAAGCCCAGATCATGCGTGTTAGCACTTCAGGTTCATATGCTTTTCTCTCATGTGAAATCATGTGTTTGTGTGGTGGCTTCCTCTAAGCAGTCATCAGGATTGCCAATTCCTGCCCTGGGGATGTTTCATCAGCTGACTTGGAGGGGAAGAGGAAAGCAGCTGCTAACAGAGATGACGAACCGTGTCTGCCAGTGTCCTTCCATGGGACACTGCTGCACTTGGTCCCTGGGCAAGGGCAACAACCCAAAGGCCCGCCGGCGGACGTGTGCAGCCTCTCCACGAGGTCCTCTAACCAAAGAGCAAGTCGCCTCTCACCATGTCCCCTGCAGTGTGGAGGAAGACGATGGTGGGAAACACATGCAGCATTCCAACTCTGTGGGCAGCGTCCCGGGAGTAAACCTGGCGTGTGGTTGCTGTGCATACTGTGTAGTTTTTTGAATGCAAAGTTTCCAGATATAAGTGAATGAGCTTAGCAGTGGTCTGCAGAGTCCTCCCATGGGCACCTCTGTACATATGCTGGACACCCTCTACCCGGCATGGCAGGAAGCTCCAGGACAGTGCCCTGGCACCCGGCTCTGTAAGAACTCCCTGGGCCTCATCAGTTCTCACTTGCCCTTCCAGGGGGCTTCCTTGTCCATGATTCCCATGTTCACCCGCAAAGGATTGTGAGAGGCCACTCTAGCTGGGGCAACGAAGTTTGGCAGGGGCTTCCGAATGGGCAGTTGAGAGTCTGGGTCAGCTTGTTGTCTGCAGACCTCCATGCAAAGGCCAAACCTAGTTGTGGGCTTAAGCCTGAGAACTCGTCTTTTACATATTGACCTCTACGTGCATGCTGTCCTCCAATCTCTCTAGCTCAAGGTTGCTACCTTAAGGCTACCTGGACTGTGAGGCTCAGGTGGGAAGGCAGTGCCTGCCCTGGCCATTCTTTCATCAAGTGTTTATAAACTGAACTTCCATGTGCAAGACACAGGTCCACTCTCTGTTGGCAGGGATGTCTTCACGGGCATTAGGCCTGTGCGGTCACAAGGGCTCTGCACCAAAGGTCCAGCACTCGGTTTAATGCTGGACTAACCCTGTTGTTTGGCTGAAAACTCTTGAGTATTTGTGAGGGATGTGGGGCGTTCCTTGGCTACCTCTTCAGAGCCTCAACTGCTCAAAGCTTCGCGTGGGGTTCAGAAGACACCAGCATCATCAGTCCCATGGAGCTCTTTCATCAGACTCTTGGTCAGAACAGATCGCAGGCTGTAGCAGAAGGAAGCCCTTTGTCCAGCCGTGCTCTCCTCTGCCTGCACCTCCACGGGCCATCCTCCAGCCTGAGTCTCTCTTGGAGGGCTTTGCTGGAATTGGTGACAAATAACCAGCACTCGTCCGTATTCTGAACTATTTTCAAACCTTTCCTCCTACAGTTTTAGTCACAGGCAGCCTACTCCTAACATAGCACAAGCAAGAATCATGCTGAATGCTTCTCTATGCACAGCAGTCATCAGCTTCCCACATCTCTTCCCTCACTGCCTGACCACTGAGAACTCCCCACTGCCAGGTGATGTCATGCTCTGAATTAGAGTAAAACTCAGCCGATGCAAAGAGCCTCAAAACTAATACTGACTTTAGCAAGGCAGGGGGCTGTTTCTTCTGTCCTGTGACAGTCCACAGGGGGGTAGCAGCCGTCCTCTTGAAGCTGGAGGGGCACAGGCTCCTTGTACCTGAGGAACCCATGCTCCCCAGAGCATGGCGTCCACCCCACAGTGTTGAGGCAGACACAGGCAACCGAGCACTGCACTCTCTTCCCCGGTCTGACAGCCTTAGAATCAATTCCCATTCCCGTTACCCAGACTTCTGCTGATAGTAAATGGGCAAAGTCCTGCCATTATTGGCTAGTCTGGCACTCCCTTGCGTCAAACCGCACTCATCTCCTGGGTCTGCTGGTTTCACTGCTAGAAGCAAACAAAGTTGGTGTGTATCGAGGAAATTCCACAGTCCCCCGCAAACGGCCACAGCTTCAAGGATGCTGACGTAACTCACATTGCTGCCTTTTTCCAGTGCATGTATGAATAAAATCAAACTTCTTGCCTTCTCTCCACGTACACTGGGTTATCAGATTTTTCCATTACAGCCATCACTGCTACAAACATTTCAGGACACATCTAGTTTTCATGCGAGTGTCTCCTGTGTGTATGCGTAGGAGTGAAATTGGGCTGTGGGCTAAGTGTGTCTTTATTTCTAATGCAAAGCGACCTCCTATGTGCTGTCCAGGTTCGCTCCCATCCACTGAATAACAGTAATCGTTGCTACTTTTTGCAGCACTTGTTATTGTCAAGACTAAGATTTTGCCAGTGTGGTGAGTGCAACATGGCATCTCATGATGACACTGACACTAATGAGCTGTGCCCATCTTTTATCGCTGCGGGACTATCTCAAGCAGTGGAGGAGCTTTAGCGGGTTTTGTGGCAGAGGCTGGAGTGAAGGCAGGGCATCCTGGATGGCGGGCACAGGTCCAAGTGGACAGAGTAAGCCTCCCCAGGCACCAAGCCCGACTGGGATCCTGACCTCAAGCTCTTCTCCAGCGCCCGGGGCTGAGAGATACCCCCACTCTGGGCCCATGATTTAGGGGGTTGGGACCTCAGTCCAGATGCCCTTGGCCCAGGACCCCCATGTACCAGCTTGGAGGCACGCCTCCCCAGCTCACTCTAGCTCTCCTTCTCGACCAGCCTGTGTCGGCCCGATACTCTAAGACCTGGAAATGTGGATGTGCCCAAGGCAGTGCTACCAGGACCGCATGCCCAGAGCGGGCTGCTCCAGTGGGGGCGGGACCCCCCCAGCTCAGGCGTGCTGTCCTGCAAATCCCGGCACTGGTCGGGTGCTCACGGGTTCCTGAGAGAGCAGCAGATTCCTTCCCAGCCCTCCCCCGACCCCTAGTCACAAAGCCTTCCTGTTCTGTGGCTGTCTCTTCACAGGCTGTCATTTTCATGGCCTCCTAATGCCCCCAGATCCTTTTCAAGGCTCTGCTCCTACCCACTCAATATATACAGTGGCCCCAGCAATCATTCTGCTCCTCCGGACACAGCTAACCGGACAGGTGTTGACACCCAACCCAGGTGTGCCAGAGTCCCTTCCTTAAGCTCTGCACTCTTGGCTGTATTTATCAGTCTCACAGGTTTACGGGTACATGAGTGGACACCTAACCAGAGATCGACCAGAGTCCTCCCCTTAGAATATGAATCAAAACACGAAGTTCTCAGCTTTATTCCGGCAGGTCTCTCAGAAGCAGCAGTTATGGAGTGTAAGTGGTGTGTGTGTGTGTGGGGGGGGGGGCACCATCAGCCCAGTGGAACAGGAAACTGAGAAAACAGGTCTGCAGGGAAACCAGGGTACAATCCAGGGGTGGAAACCCTGAAATCTTCCCAGTTCCTGCTCTGGCTAGCTCCCTGCCTGGGGTTCCATCAGACACCTCAGGATCCTTATAGACAGTGCTTCCCTCTTTGCTTAAGATATCTCACACAGGATTCTGATACTTGCAGCTGCACGCCCTATTGCACACAGCACTCAAGTTCAGTACTGCAGTTTTCTGCTGCCTCATCCTCAGGTACATAGAAAGTGCTGAGTGCACAGTGTTAAAGGGGAAAAGCCACCTCCATCTGCTCAGCCATGCTTCCTGGAGAGTCAGCCTCTGGGAACCTGGGGTCAGAGCCCAAAGACTTCACAGCCTCCCAAGTGCCTCCCACTCTTGCCTGAAAACAGGTGAGAATGGACACCCCCATTAGTGCTTGTACATAAATAAACCCTAAGAACCGGTTGGGGGAATGCAGTGGCAACCACACGCGATAAGTCAGCAGGACTGGCACAGGAACACACACGCACAAGTTAACAGGCACTTATATGCGGAACAACTTTTACAGCAGAAAGACCAGTGCCCCGTCCCTTTCTGACCCACATCTCCAGCTGTGGGTCAAGAGCAAGGCGTGGAGGACAAGGACATTGGTCCGCCTTAGGACACTCGCTGCACTCAAAAGGCTTCTCCCTGTAATATCTTTTCGG
>NW_006436294.1:7964052-7965508 GCF_000325575.1 Pteropus alecto
TAGGCCAAGGAAAGATTGTTTTAGTGGAGACCAGTGTGTCTCAAGAGAGAGGAAGCAGCCATGATGATGGAGTGGAATGTTAGGAGTGGTTTCTGGAGGTGCAGACAGTCCGGGAGACTTCCTGTGGCTCTCGCCGTGAAGACCCGCACTTCCTTATTTGGGCCTTTATTACACGTCGGCGCGGGAGGCATCGGAGAGATCTGGGACTTGCCAACATGGAAGGCTGGGCCCTGTACATCTCCCTCTCTAAATTTCTTCAAGGACCTGCTGTCTGGATCAGGAGGCTGAATAGGTGCTAGTACTGCCGGGGAAGAAAAATGAGGTGGCTGTGAGCTGCTGGGGGCAGGGGAGGGTCAGGGGAAGCAGAGCAGATTGAGGTCTGGAAACGGCTGCTCCTCTATGATTTGCAGTGCGTGAGCTGGCGGTAAGGTCGGTCAGACAGCTGCTCGTGTCAAGTCAGGACCTTGGACTCTGTGCTGGAGGACAGGGAAGATTCTGAGGCAGGACAGTAACTTAGTTTTTTAGAACGATCACCCTGCCACGGGGTGGTTCAGAAAAGACAGGCAGAGTGAAACTACGGGCAGAGATGAGCCTGAAGACTGGACTGCAGCTGTGCAGAGCTGGTGTGTGGGGGTGGGGGTGAGGGTGAGGGAATAGGGCAGGGGGTCCTCAACCCCTGGTCGCAGACCAGTGGAGTCCCTGGCCTCTCAGGAACCAGGCCGCACAGCAGGAGGTGAGCTGCGCAGCGGGTGAGCAGTGAGCGAAGCTTCGTCAGGATTCGCAGCCGCTCCCCAGCGCTAGCATCCCACCTCAGCTCCACCTCCAGTCATCAGACCTTAGATTCTCATAGGAGCGCCGGTCCCTGATGGCAAAAAGATTGGGGACCGCTGACTTAGGGGATAAACTGATGGGGCTCCGTGGTTGATTGGACACACGGGCTGTGGAGTGGGGAGGCGTCTGATGTGGGGCCTGTGCGCAGGCGCAGACGCGGTTCCGGCCAAGTCAGAAGGTGGCTCACAGACAAGGAAGCAAGAAACTGCCCTATTTGGACCTGAAACCTCCACTCTCCCAGAACTGAAAAACATCCTGTAGTGTATTTAAAAGTATGTCTTAAAGTCTTTGATAAAATGTCTCCCCTCAAAAGGTGCAGCAACCCTATGAAACCCTGAGCTGGAGCCCCCCAGCTGTGCTATGCTAGACCCGACTCTCAGAAACGGTGAGATAACGGATGTTCGCTGCTTTCAGTCGTCTAAGTTTTGTGGTGATCACACCACAGTAATTAACTAATAATATACTATCTGTGGTGCACAAACTCCTACCGTCTGACACCTCCCACCCCAGGCAGGCGACAGGAAACGACCCTTTCCAGCTCGTTCCCGACAGGGGTCGCCACGCGCCCTAGTTCCCCTGAAGCCCCGAGGGGGCCCCGCCCCTCCCCGCTGCCCCCCGGCCGGTG
>NW_006436294.1:7965634-7966007 GCF_000325575.1 Pteropus alecto
TTTTTTTAAACCAGGTATTTTTACTGGACTTTGGCGAACAGGCTCGACTCGAGGAAGATCGCTGTCCGCAGTGTCGAGCCTTCCACGCCGTGCTGAGGGCTGCCCCGCCGTCCACGCGAACCTGCAGCCTCCGCGGCACCGCGCTGGTAACGAGCGCCGGTCCCGGGGCCCTCGCTCACGGCCTTCCACGTTTCTGTGTCTGCTCTTCTCGCCCCACCGGAGGGTGAGTTTGGGGCCCGATCCCTCGTTCCGGGGCTCGCCCTTTCATCCCGAACGGTACCCGCGGCGTCTAAGCGCCCGCGAGTAGCGGCGCCCGAAGCCCTCGGCGGAACCCTGCGCCGCAGCCGCGTTTCCGGGGGGCGGAAGAGGCGTC
>NW_006436294.1:7966243-7984790 GCF_000325575.1 Pteropus alecto
CCGCTTCCCGGCGCCTCGGCCCGTCCACGGTAAGGCTTCGTCCCTCCGTCTCTGTTTAGGGCACCGCCCGTGCAGCGAAGCCGCCTCCAGGACGCATCACGCAGGCGGGGAAGGCGACGCAGCCTCTAAGAAGCAAAAGAAGAAAACCCGGAGGAGGGTTTCTGCGTCGAACGGAAGCGGGAAGGCCCCAGAAAAGCCGGTCCCAGAGGAAGCCCCTCCAAGCGCCGAGGCCCAGGCAAGGGCGGGCCTCGGTAGGAAGGGTGGGGTTCCCGGGAGCATTCTGGGTGTGAGTGCGCCAGCAGTGGTGGTCTCGGATTTGCAGAGTTAAGACGGGAAGAGAAATGACGTGGGGGTTTGGGGTCCCTGTGGGATAGGGGTGGAGGCCGCTGGGACCTGATACCCTCTTTCAGCCACTGTCCCCAATCCATCACAGGCGGAGAAGCTGGCTCGGGAACTGGCCTGGTGCGTGGAGCAGCTGGAACTGGGCCTCAAGACGCAGACACCCAGCCCAAAACAGAGTGAGGGCCCTTCTGTAGAGTTGGGGGGAGGTGAACGGTGACAGTGCTATGGCCTGCAGGTGCTGCCAGGGGATGGGATTGTTACTTTTGAGTAGGAGATGAGGATAGAGGAGGTCTGTAGCCCTTTGTTTTTACTTGCAGAAGAGCAGGCTATTGGGGCAATCCGAATCCTTCGCAGCGAAAGAACTCCCCTGCCCCGGAAGAGGCAGCTGATGCGCTCCTTGTTTGGGGACTACAGGGCTCAGATGGAAGCCGAGTGGTGCCAGGCCCTGCGGGCTCTCAGGACCGGTGAGGAGCTGGGAACTGGTTGATTCAGGACTGCCTAGTTCAAGGGGTTAGGGAAGAAGAGCCTAGGGAGTGAAGGGAAGACTCCCAGACAACAGCGTTGGTGAGGGAAGGAGATTGGCTCGGGAAAGCCTGGGGAAGCACGGAGGGAAAAAGCCTGGACCTCAGGAGGCCTGAGCGGGGGAGGCGGGGGTAAGAGTTGGTGAATTTCTCCGAGATTCTGAGTGGGATGTGATGATAATACGTACCTTATCGTTTTGAGAACTAAATTAGTTAATTTATACAGAGGGGTTAGAGCTGTATGGGCACAGTTAACGTTAGCTGTTATTACTCAGTTCTGACGATCTCTCTCCTCTGCCACAGCGGCCCACTCAGCCCACATGCAGCCTGTAGGTGAGGCTGCCAGGAGGAAGAGCCGGAGGGTCTGCAGGCCTCGCCCAGCAAGGGGAGCCAAGGCCACACTGGACACTCCCAATGAAGAGTTTAGGTTCAATTTCTTTTAGCCTCCACTACATCCTGGAGCAGTTCTTCTCTGCAGGTGGTATGAAAATTTGTCCTGATGCAGAGCCTTTCCAGGAATGCTTTGTCGGACAGATGTTGGGTTGTCTGTCCCTGGCTGGTCATTGAATCTGGTGCCGTGACTGCCGGGCAGGTGTGAGACCAGCACACTGAGTACTGTCAGACCAGCACCAGACCCATTTGTAGGGTTCAGACAATCGTCCCTCCTGTCAGGAGAGTGAGGTCAATTAGAAAGGCTTCTATAGCAAGCCGAAATGAGTGCCGGCATGTCGTGGGGAGAACGTCTTACTCTGTGTTCAGGGTTAGACTAAGTGGCTAAGGGTGCGTGGGGAAGCTGCATAGTTACGTTGGTGCTCACTTATGGAAAGGCGTCCTGTCAGATGGGGTAGTGCTTTATGCCGTTATGTCACAGTGTCCTAATAAAACTATTTTTATAAAAACAGATGAGAGTGTGTGCCAACTGCCTGTGTTAGATGAAGCGCAAATGATGCAGGCCTCTGATACTGATGGGTCCAGGCCGCCATCTCAGTTCTTGGTCTTTTGTCTGTATTGCTTTCATCCCTGAGCAAGTGTTGTCCTCTGCAGCCAGGGTGGCCCTGTGCATGCCAGGTTTGGATCTCAGGAGCAGAGAGCTTCTTGGGTTAACAATCCTGGCCAAAGACCTGACTGAGCCTCTGTGGATGACCTCTCTAAATGCTGGCTGCTCCAGGCGATAGTCCCCGGACTTGGGTTGCATTGAATCTGGTTTTCCAGGTGGCTCAATCTCCCTCGGCGGCTTTGATGCCATCTTTGCTGGTGTCTCCCAAACTTGCATCCCAGACTAGATTGATACTTGGGAGCCCACCTGCCTACTGAACATCGTTACTTTGATGTTTCATAGGCATTTCAAATTTATCCAAACCGTTTGATTAGCCTCCAAATCTCCTTTTGTTTTCTGGTTTTCAGTGAATGGCACTACTGCCCACCAGCTGATTAGGCCAAAACCCAGGTCTTTTTTTTTTTTAACATCAGACGGGTCATGTGCTAATGTCGTAACAAGATTCGAGGTAGGCACGTCTCACACAACAGCATGAACACCCAATCGTCATGCTTATGAACTAGAAAAGGATCTGGGTCATTCTTGATCGCTCTCTTTCTCCATCACGTACAGTCAATAGTTCAGCTGGTATGTGAGCTCTGTCTTCAAACCAAATCCGAAATCCTTTGTGCTTTCTCTGTCTTTGCTGCTAGGCCTTCCAGTCCCGCCCTATCTCTCACTCCAACTGCTGGTGGAGCCTCCAGGCGTTAGTCTCCCTTCCCTCCACTCCCACCTGGGTGTTCAGTGCAGCCAGAACGCTCCTCCACATACGTTGGGGCCTATTTCTCTTGCCCAGTGACGCGATTGTCCCTAGGATACAACGTGGAGGCTGGTGAGTGGGGCCTCAGACATTTAGGCTTCTGGACGCCTCTGTGACGTGGCCCCCTCCCTGTTTTCACCTTGCTGGCTTCTTGTCTGCTCCCAAAGTACCAACTTAATCCTGTCTCAAGGTCTTCCATCCTGCTGCTGCCTTTGCCTGATTGCTTTTCCTCCACATCTTAGCATGGCTGGCTCCCGGGAGAGCGAAGAGCTTTGAGAAAGTAACTGCCCTGCAATTCATCAGTTTGAGGCAGGGGAAGGGGCACAAGAGGTCAGAACCGTGTGATGCTGCCAGGCTTCACAGGAAGTCTGCTTACGTCAGGACTTGGGTTGGGACTTTGGGAAGCACGACACAAGGAGAACGAGGAGACTGGGAAATGCATCGAAGGCCAGAGAAGCTGCCTGCTTCTGGTTGGCACCAGCCCAGCTGCCCTCTCCCTTCCTAGACCACCTTTCTACTCAGCACACCCCTCCTTCGGACCGCACCCAGTGGCATTCTTGGTGGCGTTTCTTCCATGGCATGTGTGTTGGGTGACCATAGCCCAGTCACATCTCTTCTCCTGGCCTCAGTTTACCCATCTGAAAATGGGGTGGGTGGAGGTGATGGTGGGTGAATTCGACCGGAAGCCCGGGACCATTTGCTCTGCCTCCATGTTCTGGTCTGTGCAGCAGGTGTTGATGTGTGGGGTGGAGTCTCAGGCCAACACCAGCTGTGGGAGGGGCGGGGCCGTGCAGAAGTGGCGTGGCCTTGCAGAAGCAGGAGTGACTGCAGCTCACCCGTCGTTCTTTCTGGAGGCTTTTGCCCTCTGCAAGCCACCACATGCACGTTTGACACAAATGCCTCTGGACGCTGTCCTGGTCCGGCCCCTGCAGGGGTGCTGGTGTCCAGTTTTACGTGGGATCTCTTATCTCGTCCGCCTGCTGGGCCCCGCTCAAGGACCCTATGTCTTCCTTTCCTGGGGCTCCCCTTGACCCCTCTTCTGCACCCCCACTTTTCCCCTGCTGCCCCCCACACTGCAGGCCCTATTCTCATGGCCCTGCACGCCTCGGACCCCTTCCCTCTTCGGCTCCCTTCACCGCTCACTCTCTACCCGGGATGCCGCTCCTCTTCGCTCTGGAGCCCTCTGCCTCCTCTTTAAGAAGCTCCTCCTCCCCTCTGCCCCTGCCTCCCCACACTGAACATGTCCCTTGTTCCTACCTTAGTCCCTATCCAGTCAGCTCTTACCTTCCTTCTGTCTTCTAGGTCGGCTACATCTTAGCTTTCTTTAATTGTAGCCTCGCAGTGGTGTCTGGAGGAGGAAGGGCTGGACTGGAGACCCTGGCGGCTACTCCGCCAGCCCTGGGCAAGGCGAAGCACAAGGCTCGTGCTGCGTCTTCCTTCTGGGAGCTGGACGCTTCCAGTCTGTGAGTCCAGCTGAGGCTCAGGCTGCAGGTCAGTGTGTCCGTGGTTCTAGCAGTGCCCTCACCGAGGATGGCGAGCAGGATTCTGAACAGGCTCCCAGTGCCCTGGGTTGGTGGGAGCAGTAGGTGAGTTCCACCGCCCCCACCTCCCTGTGTGCTCTGGACCCAGGTTCTGGGGTGCCTGGGGTAGCCCAGAGTGTTGGAGAAGGGACCTTGTCTTCATAGCTCCCTGAGTACTCTCTTTGTGAAGTTAGGGAAGGGACCAAGAGGTCCCAGTGGATGCCGTTTTGTAAAATGTAATATTTATCAGGCCTCCCCAACCCCCGGCCCACAGGCTGGTACCAGTCTATGGCCTGTTAGGAACCGGGCTACACGGCAGGAGGTGAGCAGTGGGCAGGTGAGCGAAGCTTCCTCTATCTGCAGCTGCTTCCCAGCACCAGCATCACCGCCTTAGCCCCACTTCAGGTCATCAGGCTTTAGATTCTCATAGGAGTGCTGGTCCCTGGTGCTACAGATGTTGCATGATGTACATGTCGGTTTTTAGTAAAATAGATCATTCGTTCTACAAACGGTCATTAGTCCCTGCTCTGTTCCCTGCGGCCCATTCCGAGGACTGTATTTTTTCCAGCAAAGGGAAGCTGTTCCCCTTACTTGAGTCCCACTGTCTCCCGAAAAATGGAGGTATATACCCCAGGCTCAGGGTCACCCCCTCTGTCCATCAGGATCTCAGAGCCCCAGCAGTGCCCACCTGCAGCTGCACATACCCCTGGTGTCTTGGGAGCTCCCAGACAGCACCCAGCCTAGTCTGTCCACTCACCTAAATCTGATCCCCCAGTCCTGAGCCCAGTTTCCCCTTCACCTCCGGTCATGTGGATTCCACATGTGGGGAGATTCAAAAACAGGTGACAATGAGCCTCTCGCTCTGTTGTTCTTCTTAGAAAGAAATAGTAGCTCCTCACTCATCACTCACAATAACAAATACAAAGGAGTGGAAGAGCTAAGGCTGACGCCAGCCTCTGGAAGTCCTGGGGGACAAGAACCCACGTTCAGTGCTGGCGTGTGGGAACGAGGGAAACAGAAAAAGAGCAACAGAAGAAAACTTGGCGAGAGAGGACTGGTTTAGGAAATGGGTGTAAAATGAGATCCCTGCAGACCTCATAAGGGAAGGTTTGCAGAGTTTGATAATAGATTCTATACACTGAGAAGAAGACATTTAAAATGACATTCAGGCTCCTGAAACTGACAACTCAGTTCCTGAGGCTATTGCAGAACACACAGAGCATATTTTTTCATTAAGAGGGTAAGTAGTAAATGTAGGTTTTGTTTTTGTTTGTTTGTTTGTTTTTACTAAATATCTCTTTTCAATGTGTTGTTTATTTTTTTTTTTAATAAAAATAACACAGACGTTTTTTATTGCTTACCCCTTGCATGGCGTTCCTCTGAGGTTTTACCAAGGAAAAGAGGCACTTGGAGCAAAGATGCAGCACTGGAGGCCAAAATGGAGGTCTCCACGGCCACTATGCTGTTCCTTTTGGGCTGTGGTAGATGGGGGGAAAGGTGACCAGACTATGCAGGACACCAGCATGCTGACCGTCACGAGCTCAGCTTCACTGAAGCTGTCAGGCAGGTTCCTGGCCGGTAACCTGGGAGCTCCCGAGTTCCTGGAGCCACAGGACTCAGCAGAAGATGGTGGCCGAGCCTCCCTGCATATGAAGAGGGCGCATCGAGATTTGGAGTGCATGTCTGGGTCTGTGAAGGCGGAGATGTGCCCACCCAGGTTTCCCAGTGAGTCAGCTGCGTCAGGGAGCCAATGGGAACGACAAATTAGGTGCCCCGCACACCAACCGATGCCTCACCCTCCTCCCAGGAGCAGTGACCCTGAATGCCAAGACCACAGTGATGGTTTTGGCTAAAATGTGGAAACAGCCACAGCAAACACCTCTCTGAAAGTGGTTTGCTGGAGGGTGCAGGTGGCTGTGTTGGGAGAGTCAATGAAGAGAGTCAGGAGGAGAGAAGACAAGGTGAGGGAGACGAGGAGGACGTAGCGAGAAGTCCGGTCGTTGGCTATGACTGTGGGACTGTCTTGGGGCTTCATAGGGGCCCCAAAGGACCACAGCTGGAAGGCAGAGAAGGAGAAAGAGCCATGTTGGTCAGAGCCATCACCAGATTCCTCAAAAGTCAGGAAGGTCACAGCCTTTGGGGATAGCATTCTTTTTTAGTGCTTGAAGGTTGATCATCTGGACGCTTCACACATGTCTGTATCTGATCAGAAAAGCAGAGATGCAGTGTCTTGGGTTCAGTAATTCTTACAGATTCACAGCACCAATGTGCGGTCATAGGAAAAGTTTGGAGATATTGGTGCACCCAGGCAGAGGTGCGGGGAAGCTGTCTCATGCGTAACTTTAGGTTTACACTCCTTATGGTTTTACAGAAGAAATAGGATTTTCTTTTCCTCTTTTACGAGGGGTATACTTTTGTTGATTATCACGGAATACTTCTATATATTTAGCCACATAAATGTTATTTTTCATGGCGTGTTCTCAGTGCCCACATATCCTTACCTTCTGACAATAATTGGTTTTGAAAACCCCTCCTAACTGAGTATTGGGATGATACATAGCAGTTTTCGTCAAGTGCGTTATGCGCGATATGGTAATGTAGTTTCATTTTTTAGTACTTGCATACTGAAATATTGTAGGTCTGCAATCTACAATATTCTCAATACAAAACGTGAAACGAATATGGTAAGCTCTTCGTAATTGTTAAGTCTACATGTTTGTATTCAGATATTCATTATGTCACTCTTTTTACTGTACTTTGAAACTTTTTATATTACTTCAATAAAAGAAAAGTCCGCCTAAATATTCTTAAGTTGAATGGTAAGCTCTTCGTAATTGTTAAGTCTACATGTTTGTATTCAGATATTATGTCACTCTTTTTACTGTACTTTGAAACTTTTTATATTACTTCAATAAAAGAAAAGTCCGCCTAAATATTCTTAAGTTGAACAATGTGTATTCATTTCTTATTCTCCAAATGAATCCTTATTTAAGGTGTAGCGATATAAAATCTTAATTGAAAAATAAGATTATTTCAATTTTTAATGTTAGCTACTATAACTTGATACAAGAGGGCAGTTTCTTCTCATTGATTACCAGTAACAATTCTTTTGCAGTTGTCATGTCTGACTAGGAACCGGTCATTGATAGAGATTTTGTGGTGTCATCAACCTCTCAAGGCCGTGTGGTTTGGTTATTCTTCCTGGAGGCTTACCAAGCCTCAAGCCTACTTGTACATACCTCCCAACACTACTCTCAGTTACCTAGCACCTCTCATTTTTTAAGAAAGGGAGAGAGAAACATCGCACTGAAATTATCATATGAATACTGTAACTTTCTTTTCTTGCTTATCCGTAACTTCCCACTGCCGGTTCCCACCACCTGCCATTTATTTAATTCATTGCTCCATTCCAGATTACAGAGAGAGTGGTCTCAGAATTGTGAGCTACTTCCCCCAATGGAAAGAACTTTAGAAAACAGAGTCGACTTTTCACATACAGTACATTTTACTTTAGTATACAGATTCTGTTCATTTCCAAAGTTATTCAGATCAGCACCTTTTGCTGCACCACCTGTAGTAAGTTTTTTCCCGCTACATTTCTAATGCAGTTAGAGTCTTTGTCACATTCTCTATTCCATCCCGTGGTACTCCCACATCCTAAACAACTTAATTTGAATATGTTTTTTACTCTTTGGGCTGTTAAAATTTATGAGTTTTCCTAAGTGCATAGTGGCGGACATCCATCACTAAAGTGCCTTACGGAATATTGCAAATCTTCACCCCATGATTTCCCATCTCTTTAGTTTTGTCTTTTCCAGAATGTCATATAAATGGGGGCATACAGTGTGTACACTCTTCAGATGGGACCTTTTCTCTTAGTAATACACAGGTAAGATTCATCCATGTCTTTGCATGGTTTTATTGCTGAAGTGCTTGTGTGGAGGCGAGAATATAATTTTTTCTCTGCTAGATTCTTAGCTGAGAACCCCTCTGTTATAAAGTCAAACAACAGGAGGCAAACAAATTTAATAACACGGATACCTCCCATATATATGGAAAATACTAAGGAAAACTGAGTAGCTTCCTGAGATGGCCCAAGTCATCACCTGAGATACCATCTTCAGCTAAATACAAAAGAAATGTTGGGGAATGGGGGAAGGCAGTTGATATAGGTTCTTGGGCAAAGCACAGTGGTTGTGCAGATTTAAGTGCAGGTCTTCTCCATTGAGAAAAATCTATTGCGATTTAGTCATCCTTCTCCTTCTTGTACAGAGAGGGAGAGAACCTTACAAATGGAGATTCCCCATACAAAAGGGCAACTTGTACCCTATTTGTCCAGAATCCTGTGTGCGCATGCTCTTCTGGCCCATCTCGACCCATCTTGGCCCATGTACAGCTCAGTTCTGGACTTTGAACTGTGTTTCAATTAATTTTCAGTTTAATTACCTGCAAAATGGACACGATTGTCCCTGCCTCATCTGGCAAACGGGAGCAGTAGGTGAGATAGGGCATGTGAAGGGCTTAAAAAAGCCTTTATCTGGAAGTGAGCTTAGTACCAGGGGTCTGGATTCCCATTTTAATGCAGAGTGGGCTGAGCCCTTAAGACAGATAAATGCTCTCCTCTGCTGCCATCATCTCTGTGTGCTGGAAATGACACCTGATGAAGGTCACCAGGAAAGATTGTTCTGTGCTGCTATCTAATGTGCAAGTTGGGAGTGGGGGGTGGCCGGGGAAGCGAGGTGGGAGGAGCCTATTCTCTGCTGCCATCTAGTGTGTGTCCTGGGAATAACACCAGAGTGGAGGTCATCAGAAAAGTCTTTTCTGCTGCCGTCAAGTATACATCTTGAAATAATACAGAGCTCGCTTTGCAGAAGACACTTCGGTATAAAAGTCCCTAAAAAAAAGTCTTTTTTTTTTTATGAGAACAAAAATGGGGTGAGACTGTAAATGCAGAATATGTTTTATGAGTAGAGTCTGATTTTTCCATTACTCGGGAAATGAGCAGACTGTACCAGTCGTATTACAGTTTCACCACCATCACTGCCACCAGGAGCGTGTTGGGAGGACCCCAGAGGGCTAGCCCGCTGGGAGGAGCTTACAGCCTTGAGACCTACACTGGGAGTAGAGTAGGCGTCTCTGGTGCTCTGGGTCCTGCAAGACCTGAGGTGGCTGAAGGCAGAGGAGTGGGGAGGTGGGTGAGGACACAGCTTTGCCCAAATTACTAATTGTTGTATTTGTATTTTCTTTATTTTAGAGCTCATCTTATTAGTGTTTATTTTTCCGAAATAGGGATGTTATGGCAGGAAATGAGACCAGGAGAGCAATGGGCCTGATAAAGATTCTCTGCACTGTGCCGATGATAGAGGCTTCATTTTCTAGGCTGCGGGAACCCATTGGCAGATCTACCCGTTGGCAGGTCTATGCACAGGAAATGACAGGATTAGATTCTTAATTAAGGATTAAGAATCACAGGGTGGAGTTTGGAATAAATGAGAAACAGATGGGAAGCAGGGAGACCAGTGGGAAGACTGATGAGAGGTGGTGCTGGCCTGAACTGAGGCAGGGAACACAAGTTTGGAGAAGAGCAGAGGTGTAAAAGCCAGAGAGGGGCCTTGGTTAATACTGTCCTGAAGATGAAGCTGGCACAGATGCCAGAGTCAGCACTTAGGGGAACTTTGGCTATTTGGACACTGATAGGAGAGTTCATTCTGGTAAAAGGAGACTATTTGCTAAAATCTTGATATATCTGGCCCTAGAAGGTAGAAGAAGGACTGGAGGAAAGAGGGAGGTAGGGTACTGATCATGTGTTGGGCACAAGCTAACATGCACCACCTCAGCAAACCCTCACAGTCACCGGAGAGGGAGCGGTTATCCCCATCTCACAGATGAGAAAGCAGAGTTTTCATTTCTTTGACTGAAGTCACACAGCTAGTAAGTGGTGGGGCCAGAAGTCAGCTCTGTGCCTGTCTGGGCTCAGGCACTCCCCCGCGAATAAACTGCTACCCTCAACTCTATTCTGAGCGGCCAGGAATCTCTTGTCAGTTGACACCTCAGAGGAAGGGAATATGGGCAGAAGAAGGCTGGTGCTCTGGCTTAAAGAAGAACAGATTTTAAAGAGCCACGAGATGGCAGAGAGTAGAAGTGAGGAAGTCATTATTATAGGAATCTGAAGCTGGGTGTATTCCTGTGAGGTGCAGAGCCATCTTCTCTCCTCCATCCCCATCCCCAGCTACCTGACCAAGTCCCACAACAAAAACAAAAATGATACATGGCAAGCTGGACCATTAGATTATGCAGATTGTCTTCAACTAGAGTGAGAAAGATTCAACCCAAAGCTGCGAGGATTATTTGGATTACTCGATTTGTCCAGGATCCCGAACGAGTGAAGATCCTGGACTCAGAACTGTGTTAGAATCATTCTTCAGTTTAAATCTGGATTCTTATTTTGATGAGTGGGCAGAGCCTTTAAGGCAGGAACATACTCGTCTCTGCTGCCATCCGGTGTGCATTTTGGGGATAACACCAGAGTTTAGATCATGAAATGTTATTCGTTATCCTCTGCTGCCATCTCGTGTGCATTTTGGTAATAGCACCAGAGTGTAGGTCACAAAAGTTATTCGTTACCCTCTGCTGCCATCTCGTGTGCATTTTGGGAATAGCACCAGAGTGTAGGTCACAAAAGTTATTCGTTACCCTCTGCTGCCATCTCGTGTGCATTTTGGGAATAACACCTGAATGTAGCTCATCAAGAGTAGGTCATTATGACTATTCATTCTCTGCTGCCATCTGGTGGGCAATTTGGGAATAAGACGACAGTGCTGCTCATAAAGTTATTTCTGCTGCTTTTTCATGTTCATTTTGAAAATAACACCCAGGGCATGTCATTATGAAAAGGTTTTCTCTGCTGCCATCTGCTGGTCTTTTTGAAAATAACACCCAAGTGTATCTCATCATAAGAATTCATTTTCTGCTTCCATTTTGTGTGCATCTTGGGAATAACACAAGAGTGTATGTCGTAAAATTTTATACTCTGCTGTCATCTGTTGGGCATTTTAGAAATAACACCTGGGTGTCATCATGAAAAGTTATTCTCTGCTGCCATGTAGTGGACATTTTGGTAATATCATCCTAGTGTATGTCATCATTAAGTTATTCTCTGCTGCCATCTCGTGGGCATCTCTTGAATAACACTCCAGTTATGTCTTGAAAAGTTATTTTTTTCTAAAAGAATATTATTTTTATTCTGCCTTGTCAGCCATCTCGGGAATAGCACTTGAGTGTAAGTAATCATAAATATTCATTGTTTGCCTCCATCTCATGTTCATCTTGGGAATAACACTGGAATGCATGTAACAAGAAATTATTCTCTTCTGCCATCTGTTGTGCATTCTGGGAATAACACCCAAGTATATGTCATCATGAAAAGTTATTTGTGCTGCCATCTCACGGGCATATCGAGAATAACACCCAAGTGTATGTCATCATGAAAAGGCATTCTTTGCTGTTATCTCGTATGCAGCTCAAAAATAACATCCGAAAAAAAAAATCCAAGTGTATGTCATAAAAAGTTATTTGCTAATATCATTTTGTTGACTTCTCCTGAATAACACTAGAGTTTATTCTCTGCTGCCATCTCATGAGCATCTTAGTAGTAAAAATGCATGTATGTCGTGAAAAGTTATTCTCTTCTGAAATCTTATTGGGATTTTGGGGATAACAGCAGAGTGTATGTCAGCAAAAGCTTTTCTCTACTTCTGTCTTGTGTGCATTTTGGGAAGATACCCGTGTGTACATCACCATGAATAGTTCTTTTCTGCTGCCATTTTGTGAGCATTTTGAAAATAACGTTCAGGCATATTTCATCATAAAAATTTATTTTCTGCTTCTATCTGGTGTGAATTTTGGGAATAAAATCTGAGTGTAGTGCAGATACAAATTTGTTTTCTGCACCCATCTTGTGTGCATCTCGACAATTATACTTGGGTGTCATTTTCAAAATACCCACGAGATGGCAGCAGAGAAAAACTTTTCATAATGACATGCCCTGGGTGTTATTTTCAAAATGAACATGAAAAAGCGGCAGAAATAACTTTATGAGCAGCCCTGACATGTTATTCCCTAATGGCCCACCAGATGGCAACAGAGAATGACTATTCATACTGACCTACACTTGATGACCTATAGTCAGGTGTTATTCCCTAAGTGAACACTAGATGGCAGCAGAGGATAACAAATCGCGTTTCATGACTTACACTCCAGTGCTATTCCCAAAATGAACACGAGATGGCAGCAGAGGATCACGAATAACGTTTCATCACCTAAACTCTGGTGCTATTCCTAAAATGCACACGAGATGGCAGCAGAGAACAGCGTTTCCTTGCCTTAAGGGATCTGCTCACCATTAAAATAAGAGTCCAGACACTTAGTACTTAGCTCACTTTGAAATAACTCCTGTCCTTTATATATCTCTTCTCACCTACTGTTTCTGTTTGTCAGATGAAGAAGAAAAATTATTATATCCATTTTAAAGGTATTTAAACTGAAGATTGATTCTAACACAATTCTGCATCAGGACACCACACTCACACAGGATAACGGACAGAGTAATCCAAATAGTCTTCGCAGCTTTGAGTTGAATCTTGGTCATTCTATTTGAAGAAAATCTGCACATAACCCAATGGTACAGCTTGCCATACACTCAAGCTGATTTTTGTTGTGGTACTTGGACAGGCAGCTGGGGATAGGGATGGGTGGGGAGGATGAAGGTGGCTCAGCCCATCACAGGAGTACAGCCAGCAACAGAGTCTTATAACGACGACTTCCCCACTTCTACTCCCTGCCATCCTCTGGCCTTTTAAGTCTGTTCTTTTTCAAGCCAGAGCACTGGGCTGCTCTTGACCACGTTCCCTTCCTCTGAGGTCTCAACCTCCCCCTCCTCTGTTCTCGATCACCTCAGGCCTTGTACACCCAGTGCACCAGGAACACCCACTAGGTTCCCAATGTGGGTCCCAAGGCTGTAAGCTTCTCCTAGCTGGCCAGCCCTCTGGGTCCTCCCAACACAGCCGTGGTGGCAGCGATGAGGTGAAACTAGAATCTGACTTGTACAGTCTGTTCATTCCCCCTGAGTAACAGAAAATCAGACTCTACCCATAAAACATATTTTGCATTTACACTCTCAACCCATTTTTGTTCCTTTAAAATACACATTTTCTTAGGTACTTTTATACCAAAGTGTTTTCTGCAAAGCAAAAATTCAGTAATAACATTTCTTTCAGTCAGATTTAATTTTGTGCACAAAGATGTGTCCTTGAAGAGTACTGTGTGTAAAATGAGGTGAGCAGTCTTCCGCTTCTTTGAAGTTTGGGAAGCGAAGGGCAGAGCACACCTGATATCATTGTTACTTTCATGGTGTGCTCAGTTGTTTTCCTACCTTTATCTCCAGACTCAAGGATGGGGAACAAAGGCAACAGATCTCACACTTCAAAACGTCCACACTGCATACCCAGGTTCTTACAGGAGCCAAAATTTAGGGACCTGGATGAAAAAAGGGGGGTAGCAAGTAGCCAGAAGAAAGTATCATGTGTCTGAAGCATCCTGACTTCTCCAACTGTCGGAAGCAAGCACCAACTAGAGCCGGTCTCTCTGTTTGGGCTTGGGATCAGCAGAATCTGTACTGGCCTAGGGGCTGGAGCAGTGGCCATGGCACCGTCTGCCAGATTCAGAATCATGAAAATATTTTTACAAAGAATTCTTTACAACTATATTAAACAGGGTTAAAAGGAAATTAGAACTCTGAGAAGTACAATTGGTTGTGGTCCAGTATCAAATTTCCAAAAAGATTTTATATTTCAGCAGAGAAAAATAGTTGATTCCAATGACATTCCTTTTTTTTTTTTTTTTCATCCATGATAGTCATGGATATTTTTTAATTTTTCCTTGGGGTGCTGCAATTGAGCTGAAAAATGGCTCTTTAAAGGTGATTTTAATTGCTTTCTGCAATTTTGAAAATTTGTTCAAGAAGGCGATGGGCTAGGATGAGGAGCTCACCGTAATTGGAAAAAGGCAGAGAGGGAGGTTAATGAAGGGTAAATGCTGAGAATGAAGAGTGTGAAGCTGCTGATGGAAAACAGGCTGAAGACTCACACAAAGTGGGTATCCGTCTATTGACCTGGAAGGAAAATAACAGGAGTGATTGGGAGGAAGGGAGTTAGGGAAGAAGGGAGAGGAGAGAGGGAGGAAGGATTGACCATGAGCAGGAGCTCAGACTTGCCAGAGAGTTAGGATGCAAATAAAAAGAGCACACCTTGAATCTAGTCAGATATTGATGAAGAAGGAGGTAGATGCTCTTATAGTGACTAAAAGGGTCAGAAAAGGTAGTGTGTGAGATGTTTAGCTGCTGCCAGCACATGTTCACTGACTTTGTGTGTGGCCTATGGGTTTGGGATCTCTTGGGAGTAGCCTTGGCTGAACGTTCAGTTTTCCCATGTCTTCCAGACCCTGAAGTTCCTTCTAAACCTGCGAGTAGCCCTAGCCTTGGAAAAGTCACCTTATGCCAGAGGGAAGCTGACAAACTCTATCTCCAGCCCTCCAGACAGGTCCACTAACCATAGCTGTGCATGGAAGTGGCTGTTCTAGCCACGCTGCCCAAGAAGGCTGGAGTTCGGCAACTCTTGCAAATGCTGCACCTGGCTTGGAGTCCCCAAGGACCCTTCGGTCCCAATCCCCAGGCCACAGTCTGGGATCCCAACACACCCTATTTCCCAAACTCTCCTTGGGGGCTGGCAGTCTGGCTCCTGTAGGCTCCTCCACTCCGGTGTGATTCCCAAGAAACATACTAGATGGCAGCAGAGATTATTTTCTTTGTGACCTGCACTACATGCACACTAGACGACAGAGAGAAAACCGTGTCCTGGTGATGTCCATCTGGTGCTATTTCCAATTTGCACACTAGATGGCAGCACAGAAGTGCTCCTATGGTCAACTCCACTCGTGTGTTACTCCCAGGTTGCACACTAGATGGAGGCAGAGAAGAGCATTTCCTGGTGACACCCACTAAGGTAAAACAAAGATAAAAACAAGATGGAAGCAAAAAAACAACTCATGATAACATACACTCATCAGTTATTCCCAGGATACACACTGGTTGGCAACAAATAATAGCTTTTCATGATAATATTCATTCGTGTGTTACTCAAGTGATGCCCACGATGACAGCACAGAATAACTTTTTCTGAGGATATACACTTGGATGCTATTCCCAAAATGTCAACCAGATGGCAGAAGAAATTGCCTTTTTCTTAATTGCGCTCTCCTGTTATTCCCAAGATGCACACTATATGGTGGCAGAATATGAATTTTCATGATGCCCACACTCTGATGTTATTCCTAAAATGCCTACCAGATGGCAGAAGAAAATAAATTTTTGTATTGACATAAACTAGTGTGTTATTTTCAAAAGGCCCACAAGATGGCAGCAGAAACAATGTTTCACGACACACAATCTTTGTTTTTAACAAGAGACATACGAATTGATAACAGACAAAAGCATTTTATGATGACATGTTCCTGGGTGTTATTTATAAAATGCGCATGGGATAACACTTAAATATTTTTTCATGACATGTACTGTGGCGTTACTCCCCAAATTCCCACTGGATGGAAGCAGAAAATGAATATTCATGATGACAACCACTCAAGTGTTATTCCTAAAAAACCCACCAGATGGCAGCAGAAAATAGATATTTAGGATGATATACACCTAGGTGTTATTTTCAAAATGCCCACGAGGTGGCAGCAGAAAATAAGTATTCATAGTGTACACACGGGTATCTTCCGAAAATGCACACAAGACAGAAGCAGAGAATAATTTTTTCTGACAGACATTCTGCTGTTTTCCCTGAAATCCCAATGATATTTCAGCAGAGAATAACTTTTCATGACATACATGCAATTTTACTCCTAAGATGCACATGAGATGGCAGTAGAGAAGAAACTCAAGTGTTATTCTGGAGAAGCCAACGAAATGATACTAGTGAATAACTTTTTATGACATACACGTGGATTTTTTTTTTTCCGGATGTTATGTTTGAGCTGCATACAAGATAACAGCAATGAATGCCTTTTCATGATGACATGCACTTGGGTGTTATTCCCAGAATGCATAACAGATAGCAGAAGAGAATAATTTCTTGTTACATGCATTCCGGTGTTATTCCCAAGATGCACATAAGATGAAGGCAAACAATAAATATTCATGATTACCTACACTCAGGTGCTATTCCCGAGATGCCTGACAAGGCAGCAAAGAATAACTTTTCATGACATAACTGGGGTGTTATTCAAGAGATGCCCACGAGATGGCAGCAGAGAATAACTTAATGATGACATACACTAGCCTGATATTACCAAAATGACCACTAGATGGCAGCAGAGAATCACTTTTCATGATGGCTCTGCTCTGGCAGTGGTCCACCATGGCACCTCTTCAGGCACTGCCTGTGGTTTCCCACTAATGATTTTTGAATTAGGGGACTCTATAATTAAGCATAAGAGAAAACAAAATGCCATGATAAATAAATTCACATTTCTCCCAGTTGCTCATATTATGAAATGCAGCAAGCTTAATTAGAAGAGCATGATTTGGCACAGGAGCAACTATAGACGTTCTGAAAATGACTTATAACCATCTTTAACATTCTTATACTTTTATATCAATTATGTTTAAAAGCCTGATTTAGTTATTAAAAATTATTAAGTAATTTGGGTTAACCTACGTACACATTTCTGCTAAGAGTTCTACAATAAAAGCTCCCGCGTGAAAAACCCTATTTGCCAAAGCCCGGTCAGGAAGGATGTCTCTAACGCCTGCGGCTGAACAAACTCCTCGTCTGGGAGGAGGACCGGGGACAGACTGTTTGTCTTTGTGCCGAAGTATTCCTCCCAGGCACACAGCCCGCACAACGTGGGTCTAATCCGCTCCTTCTCACCATTAGCTATCGGCCACTTGGCCTGCAAAAGGCGCAAGGTACGGGTATTGGAGGGCGGGGCCAGTGTGAGGTTGAGGGTGGTGTTGAGAGCCAGTGAGGAGGAGCCAAGGGGTTGGTCCTGGGGCGATTCACCAATCAGTGTAGAGTTGGGTTTGCCTTATTCTAGAGCTGGTCCTCTGGATGCTGGGGGCGTAGTCTCCATTCTGTGTGGACCACGATGTGACCCGCACGTGAGCATGCGTGGACATCCCACCCCCATATCACACTCATGAGATCTAGTGTGAGCCCACATTGCGTATGCTCTGCATTTTCAGAAAGTGGGAAGAAGCTTCTTGATGCTTCCAGTGGCACCATTGTGTGAGGCAGTCCTTATATCTCAGCAGCCCCTGGGAGCTGCACCAGGGACATGGTGAAAAGAGAAAGTGAGGAGAAGCGTCCCAAATCCAAAAGGCCCAAATGTGGACAGGAGTGCCAAGTGTGGGGAGAAGTGCTGTCTTCCTTCAGATGACAGAGTAGAAGACACGGCTTGGTGAGGAAAATTCCTTTTTTTTTATTCTGTGGTGTAGCATAGTGAGGGTGAGGAATACTGAACATGCATGTATCTGTTTTTTTTGCTTCATGTTATAGAGGAACTAAAGCTATTTGGTCTATTAGTCTACATATAACAGAGGGAATTACTTCTACCTTAATTCCAGGCTGCTTCTTCCCCAGGCTAACAGCTTCTTCCACAGATATGCTAATTGTCTGGATAGTTCTGCGTGAAGGAAGGGGTTTGAAGATTTTTGTAGTCTTCCTTAGGTCCCAGTTTCCGCCTCCTTCTGCGCACTTAAGATGGATTTCAGAAAACTTCAAAACTTTCATCTCGTTATGGTGGCAGGAAAAATTAATGCCTGGGTTACCGCTAGCTCCTGGAAACTCCTGTAGTTGAGAGATCATGGTCTTCCACTGTGAGAAATGAACGTTATTTTTGTTTACTCTGTCAGCCTTCTTGATCTATTTCAGTGGTCTTCAGAATTTAGAAGTGCCACCAGTCCTTTGCTGTCATGAAAAAATATTTGTGAAGCTATAACCTGTGTCTCTGGAAAGGTTTTCGTCTTATTCTGCGAGAAAGAATTCCAGGGTAAGATGAACAGCTGGAGTTCTTGTGGGTCCCGTGACCAGATTCTTGCTTAATTCCACAGGAAAGAATCCAAAGGTAAGATGAACAGCAAGCAGGAAAGCAAGAGTTTTATTAATGTTAAAGTACTCACTTGAGGAGGTAGAATGCAGGCTTAACTTGAGAGAGGAAGAGGGAGGAAGGAGTGGGGAGAGAGAGAGAGGGAGAGGGGGAAAGTCCCACCAAGATACCTGGTTATGAACTTTTTGTTCTCCCTGGAGGGAGA
>NW_006436295.1:0-870 GCF_000325575.1 Pteropus alecto
GCTTATTGTTGTTTCAAGGGGAGAGATCTTGGGACGTCTCTTACTCTGCCATGTTTCTGACATCCTTATTATATTTTTGAGCTGCCTTGTCATCTTGTTTTCTCATGATATTTGTTGGATTATTTCTCTGCCTTGGTATCGATGAAATGTTCTCTGTTTTTTCCTTTTTAAGAGCAATGATTCTTTAGCAATGATTTTTTTTTTTAATTTTCCAGTATTATCACTGAAATGCACGTTTTTGTTGTCATTGTTGTTTGTTGTTGTTGCTGTTTTCTCTCTATTTCAGTTTCTTGGATCTCTGCTAAGCAGAGAAAAAAAATATATATTTCCTGTAGAGATAGGCTTCTCCTCTGTGACCAAGTCACCTTGGTTGCAGGACACCAACCCAGTGGGAGAATGTGGTGAGTGAGCCTGTGATGTCCCAGAGTGCTCCTTCTGGGATCAACCTCCTTGGGTAGTGATGGGATGGGCTTAGAGTGGTTGCCAGTTTGTTTGTGTCTTTTTTTCTCCACCTTGTAATGGCAACTGCCATATCTCAGCTGCCTTGCCTTTGTATCTCCACCCTTGTCACTGGAACTAGCTGTAATGTGCATCTGCCACTCAGGAACTGTCTCCCTAGTTCTCAGGGCTGTAGATATTCTACTATGTACCTCAACACTCACTCCTACAGTTTCTTCTGGGACCTGCCGCTAGCTCTGGGATGGTGCTGGATGGAGTGAGCTGAGCTCTGGGAAAGTTGGGGGAGGTGGCCATGGTCCCTGGCTTTGTTTTCTACCTGGAAATGGTGGTTGCTAGAATATGCTGTTGCACTTCTATATTTGGTCTCTGCCCTGAGGTTCAACCTCAGTATATTGTGATTACTCAGGCAGG
>NW_006436295.1:889-38361 GCF_000325575.1 Pteropus alecto
TTCTCCCTTCTCCTATAATCCACAGTGAGCTCTGGGCTGTGCTCGTGGTATCCATCTCTTCTCTCTTCTCTCTCCTCCTCTCCTGTTACCGTGATTTATCCACCTTAAGATTTTCCATGTGCAGATTTTTCAAAAGTATTTGTGCATTCATCAGGAAATTCTTTGTTGAATTATAGGTGTTCAACTTGTTGTAACTTCAAGGAGAGAGATGAGTGGGACCTTTCAAGCCATTGTGCTTCTAAAGTCTCTTAGTAATATATACATATAGTTTTTAGATATATCTTCTCAGGCAAGGAAAACAAAAGAAAAGAAATCAATGAGTGAGACTGCATCAAACTAAAAAGTTTTTGCACAGCAAATAAAAACACCAACAAAATGAAAAGACAACCTACAAAATCAGAGAAGATATTCCTCAATGATACATTAAATAAGGAATTAATATCCAAAATTTATAAAGAACTCATAAAACTTAACACCAAAAACAAACAATACAATTAAAATGTTTATAGAGAAAGTGAATTGATATGTCTCCAAAGAGGACATATCAGAAGGCCAGTAGACATATGAAAAGATGCTCTACATCACTAATCATCAGAGAAACACAAATTAAAACCACAATGAGATATCACCTCACAGCTGTCAGAATGGCTATCATCGATAAATCAAAAAACAAATGTTGGCAAGCATATGGAGGAAAGGGAATCCTTGTGCATTGTTTGTGGGATGGTAAATTGCTGCAGACATTATGAAAAGCCACATGGCGGTTCCTCAAAAAATTAAAAATAGAAAGAAAAAATAGAACTACCTTATGACTCAGCAATTACCATTCTGGATATTAATCCAAAGAAATTCAAAACAATAATATGAAAAGACATGTGCATCCCTATGTTCATTGCAGCATTATTTACAATATCTAAGATATGAGAGAAACCTAAGTATTTATTGATAGATAATTAGATAAAGAAGATGTGGTACTTATACAATAGAATATTACTCAGCCATAAAAATATGAAATCTTACCATTTGCAATTTCATGAACAAACCTAAAGGGTATTATGCTAAGTGAAATAAGTCAGACAAAGACAAATACCATATGATTTCACATACATTTGGAATCTAAAGAACAAAATTAAAAAAAAAATCGAAATGAAAACAGACTCATAGGTATAAAGAACAAACTGGTGATTGCCAAATGGAAGGAGGTTGGGGGCTTAGCAAAATAAGTGAAGAGATTAAAAAATACAAATGGATAGTAATGAAATAGTTATGGGGATATAAAGTATAATATAGGGAATATAGTCATCAATATTGTAGTTACTATGTGTGGTGCCAAGTGGGTACTAGACTAATCAAGAGGATCACTTCATAATTATATAAATATCTAATCACTCTGTTCTACGGTTGAAACTAATATTTTATTATGTCAACTGTAATTAATATTTTTAATAAAAAAAGAGAGAAATAAAAGATTTCAGTATTTCAGGCACTGTTAAAATGGAAGAAGACAGAGAATTAATATTAATTGAACTTCTCTGTACCAGGCTTTGATCAAGAGATTTTTTTTTCATATCTTCTGATTCTTCCCAATAACTCATTAGGGCTGTTATGCATTAATTCAGATCTCATTTGTTTCCAGATTGGATCTCTTTCAGGTTATAACTAAAAAAGCATTCTGATCTGCTTGGTCCTTGTCAAAAGAAGAGTTCACATCTTTGAAGATAACTGTTCAGTGTTAAAAGTGGTTCTGACCACTATTATGCATCTTGGCATGTGGATAGTCTCAGGGCTTCTGAAGGAATGCTGGTGCCTCCACAGGACTAAAACTTGTTTGGGATTTTAGTACTTTGTTGACTTAATGGTGGACTCCTTGCTCTGAGCTCCTTGCTCTGGGGCAGTGCCTTGAAGAGTGCCAGGGACATACAGGGAGAAACTAAATTGTTAGACTTCAGGGCAATGGCTGAAGGGGCAGTTTTCTCCTAGACAGAAGTGCCAGCAGAAAGCATTGTTCCTTTCCTGAGCACTTCTCACACCAGGATTGAAACTCAGGTGGGCACCACATCTGAGTCACCATCAACTAGCTAACACTGGTTGCCCCACCCTGGTGATTCCTTGAGACTCCATCCCTCCCAACTTGCAGGCCCATCCAAGCCACGTCCAGAGGCTTTTCCATACAAATGGCCTGTCTTTGCTCATGCTGTAGAATTTTCTAAAATCTCTGAAAGGTTCACTAAATCCAAATAAGTAGCATCTGACCTCAGCATCCCCATACCTCTTGCTGAGTAGCCCCAAGCCAAGCACTGGTGGCAGCCAGCCTCAGTTTTCAGCTTGGCCTCTTGAGTCACCTCTAAATCCAGCACAGGTGTTAACCATCTGCAGATGGCTTTATGACTCTTCCCAGATGGCTCTGGGCAAACAAAGCTTAACTACAGAGGGCACACATAATCCATACAAGTGACACACCTTGAGCACCCGGCTCAGGTAACCAGGGAAGACTGCACCACTGAGTCCCAAAGAATGTAGAGTCCCAAAGGATGTAGAGTATAGCATGGGAATATAGTCATTAGTATTGTAATAATTATGTATGGTGTCAGATGGGTACTGGATTTATTGAAGTGATTAGACATTTATAAGTTGTATAAATGTTATAAGTTATAAGTTATATAACTTATAACTTATAACATAACATTTATACAACTTATAAATGTCTAATCATTGTGTTGTATACCTGAAACTAATATATTATTGTATGTCAACTATAATTGAAAAAATAAAAATAGAAAAATAAAAAAAAAAAACTTTTTTTTTTAATGCAGAAGTGAGGGTACTACTCTTGATTCTTGATTCTGTTACCCTGGTATCAGAATGAAAAACACATTTATTATATTTCATAAAATTACTGTTCAAAGAAACAATGTAATTCATAAAGTTCAATCTCCATATATTATATATTTTAAAAATATAGGTCAAGGAAGAGTATGACTCATTCTGAGTCAGAGTTAATTAGTGGCAGAACATAGATTAAAACTTAAGCATTCTGATTCATGGTCTACATCTCTACATGCCTCCTATGAATATAGGAACAATGTTTTCTGTATGGTTTAGGCAAAGTTGGGAAGGAAAAAGACTCCCAGAAGGATGATATTTTGGAGCTGCTTCCATTCTGGTTTGCATTCTCATGTTCCCAATTAGTATTAATTGAGGAAGGCAATAGGAGAAAACTGGGACCTCATCAAAGCTCCCTACTACACAACTTGGGTAAGAGGAGGTCTCTGCAGAGAAAATACTGATAATTACTGAAGTTGAGGCTGTGCTTCATTAAATAGGCACACCTCCCTCCTGGGGACAGTTCCCTTGTCTCACTCTTTGGCTTCCCCAGCTCAATAAAGCAGCTCGTTTGCCTTTCCATTAGCAAACTTGTTAGTGCTTTGCTGTATTCCCTTGAGGTGCTCAGAAGAAAAGTTTTGTGGGAGGATTCCCTTAGCTGGATGTTTCTCTGTGGGATATCTAGGCATTCAGATCCTTTGAACAGGCTGTGCGTGGTAGTAATAATTCAGCAATTGTTCCAAGACTCCTTTGCTTGACCAAAGGGAAGTTGAAACAAAAGCCTTGATTGACTAAGTATATGGAAGTTCGATACAACTGCCTGATATCTAACTGAGAAGGAGGGAAACGAATATTTAATACTTGTTTTGGACATTGTTGAAAGATTGCCAGGAAAATCTTGTGCTGTTGGGCCTCTGAGTAGAGGTGCCCATGTTGTCTGGACACCTTCCCATATAGACAATTCCTACAGGCCTCATACATTGGTATAGCTCTTTAACATTCACCAAGCACTCTCACATTTCAACAATGCCTCTCCACTGAGGCAAGACAGGACAGGATATATACAATTATTCTCTATTTTTCAAGTAGAGAACTGAGGCTCTAGGAGCTCAGTCTATAGAACAGAGACTACATCAGTAGGGGAATTTCTAGCCCTTATTAAAATCAGATGAAATAACATTCAAAATTACCCAACCCTTTAGTGCATTCTGACCAGCCATCTGTAATTTAATTTAACATCTATATGTTTACCTCCAAAAAATTAGTTTTAATAGCAGTAATACTATCAGTGTACCCACTAAAGTGGATATGTAAAATGATATATGAGGAAACAGGCTCGGAAAGGCTATATGACAAATCTAGGATCGCAGAAAAAAATGACAGATCTAGTATTCATGCCTAGGTGAGGGGAGGCAGAGGAGGGCATTTTAAATGAAGGACTAGCATAGGATAGATAGGGAGATTTGTTCAATAATTAGTAACTTTCCAGAATAAATGTAGAGGAAGGCATATAAGGAAGAATAATGGGAGACACAATTAAAGATGATAGGTTCAGAAAATGTTAGAGCTCATCATTATTCTAATTTTACCCTCCCTGGTCTATGATATCTGGCTTTATTAAAAACAATTGGGGAGATCGTTTTATGAAAATTATAGATGTCTAACCAATGTACTGTGTACTTGAAACTAATTTAAATAAATAAATTTATTTTTTAAAACTCTAGTTAAAACAGTCAAAAAAAAAAGGCTAATCCTTAGTCTCTTAAAGTACACAGTTTCTGCTTTAGATAGCAAACAACAGAAGATGCATTAGTATATGAGGGGTCTCAAACCCTGTCTAGATTTCCTCATGGTCTCTGTCCTTTACCAGTAGTAGAAGTTTTTAATTAAGTTAGCCCATTATCCAGCCCTTGTTTCCTGGACATCAGTCCATATGCCTGAAGCCTTAGTCTTGTTGACTTTCAGTAAGAACATTGAATAATATTACCTGTTCAGAATGAACCCTTGTCTATGTCTGCCACAAGTAGGCAGTTAACCTGAAACTAGGAATGTTTTTTTCTTTCTTCATGTTAGTTCAGCAATTGCTGCATAACACTAGCAAGAAGCAGATCCAGATTTCTTGAAGTATCAAAGACAACACTCAAGAAATTATCTAATTCCATATTTTTCAAACAAACACAGCATTAGAACCATAACATATAGAGCGGGTAAGTACAAAGTAGAAAACAGACTGGTATAGTAAGCAAACATGGGGACCCAAAGCCCTGGCTACTCCTTGTGCCCTCTTTTCCTTCCTGGCTCTTCAACTAGTTCCTCTGCTGAGATGATTTAGTTTAGTATTCTGATTTTTCGAATGAGTGAATTGAGGGCGAAGGAGGTGACATGATCTGCCAAGGATACAGAACTCATTAGTAACAAAGACAGAACTGGAACATGGCAGGGAAAGGTCACTGTTTGGGTCATGATGCTCAAAATTGTTTTTAACTGCACTTTTGTAAAATATAAATAGAAAGATTATTAAATTTATAGTAAACAGGCATGGATTCAACCCTAGATCCACTCCAGTGAGCTAGTGACCTTGATAAGACTTCTTCAGCTCATTCTCTCTGTCTGCCAAATGAAAGACTGGGGATGGATGACTGCTCACATTTCTTCTTGCTTAGGCGGTTTTGATTCTATGATTGCAATATTTCTTGAGGAAAGCAGGATCTGAACTATACCAAGATGGGTAAAATCTGAATATCCAGAACAGAGGGGAATAGGAGTGGGTCCAAATCCCAGTGTTACCACTTTTTTGCTATACAATTATGAGTAAAAAAATTAACTTCTCCTGAGCAGCCATTTTCTCATATTAAAAAAAAATTGTAATGATTTTCATGAAACAGTCCTATAAAGATTAAAAAATAACAAAATATGCAAAGCACCTAAGTGTTCTTGGCTCTTAAGAGATACTCCATAAACAATAAAAAGTCTTATTATTCCAGAAGCAGGGCTATGTAGTGGTTGGAAATGCAACTTTAAAGCCTGTCTCTCTGGATTTAATCATTACCTCTATCACTTTTGTTAGGCATCACCTTGGACAATGTACTTAACCTCTCTGTTCTTTCATTTCTCATTTATAAAATGTGTGTGTAGTGGCGGGGAGAGAATAACCTTATTCAAAGTATTTTTGTGATAGGGTCAAATTATTTTACATATGTAAAACAGAATAATAAACATAACATATAAGATGGTCATTATTATTTCAAATTTGCCACATAAGTTTCTGCAGTGGGAATTTTTTTCCTTGAGTACAACTAGTTTTACACATACCTCACAATTTTGTCACATGTCAGTCAATAGGATTGGTAATACTCCCAATCAAACACCTTCCTTAGGGTTAGGTGTTCAAAGTCATACTAGAACATTCTGTGTATTTTTCTGCACCCTGGTGAATTTTATACTATTCACAATGCATGGCTTTTTGAGCCCTATTCTTTTCTTTCTTACTCTTCTTGTTCTCCTGCTTTATGGTTATTTCAAATTGTTTTTATTGAGGGGTTGTCATGGGGGCCACAAAATACTACTTGCTAGCACTTTCCCTGGTGGCAGTCCAAAAAGAATCACTGGCAATTTCTTGGATTATATAAATCAATTCTGTGTGCTGAGCCTTAGGGCTTATAATCTTGTGGAGACACCAGTAGTTATCTAACAACTCAAGGAAGCACATATCTCATTATTGATTTCTAGTATGGAGCCGAGTATATTCACTCATTTATGAATGAATGAACAAATTAATGAATTAATGATTGGACTACTAAGGATCGAATGAGGGTAATAAAAATTAAGCACCCTTTTATAATTCCACCAGATGTCATTCCTTACCCCCCCTTTTTTAGATCAGTTTTGTGCTCCAGAATCACCTCTCCTTTTACTTCACATCTTTTATTCTCTAAAACCTTCTGAGGTCTTTCCCTTCAGATCTTTCTAAAACCAGAGCTTTCCAACAAATATAGATATTAGGTGAGCTGAATTACTGATAGCCCTGCACCTTACCCCTTGAGTGATAAGATACAGCCTGAGGAATCTACAGCTTCTGGAAAGTTTGCATTTGTCAGCAAGCAGCCTTTCTGTTTACTTTAGTGTGTCATACAAATATTATTATTTTTTCCTTTCGCTATGATGTAAAAAAAATGCAATGCATCAACATGACACATTGTGGTAGATGTCTCAGAGCCAACTCTTTGGCTCGTTTCTTCTTCCATGTTGACATTAGTTTTGTCAGTCTAGGATAGAAATAAGAGAAGTACATAGTATATATGTACTTTTAATTCATTTTTATTGCCCTCATTCGATCCTTAGTAGTATATATTATATATAATATATATACATACTTACTTCTATATATCTGTTAAGTATAATAATTTATATTTATATACTTCATATAATAAGTGTATTGATATATATATATATATCTCACGATCACTGTGATTTCTCCTCTCATATCACATAAGCTATTTAGATAACACCTTTTCTAATAGTTGAACCACATTTTGTTTCTGAGAAAACAGTATTACATATAAATATATCCATAATACAAATTTTTTAGATGAATTAAAAAACATATTCTTATTTCACTTATTCTTCTTCATCTAGAGTAATGTACATATGTACATATACATATTCAAAATTAATATATATGTTTATCTACATATATATTCAGATCACAAATTCTAAAGTAGAAACAAAGCTAACATTCTATCACCCATGGTGTTTGTATAGCTTGTCATCTAAGTAAAGCTGAAATATTTTTAAGAATGAAGCAGGAAAGAGATAATTACAGACCATCTAGCCCAGTGAGTGCTCAGCTGAAGTGTGATGGTATAGCAGTGCCTCTGAGTCAGAACTACATTACTGAATGTGAAGACTAAGAGCATGCTGAGGCACCAGCAAAGTATTAACATTAAACAAAAGACATATCTGGACATATCCTTCTACTACCACATCAAAATTACAACTAAACTACAGATCATCATTGAGATTCTCTTAAAGTCTAGCTGAATAGAAGTCCTATAACTAGGGATATACAGAAGAAGCCATGTTGAGACTTTTACTAGAAGCAGAGATGCCAAAGGGGCTAGTCCCACATTCACGTGTGGCAGTTAAAAATTTGGAGGGATATCTCAGTTTTAGAGATCTCTCCTGAAGAATGAGGGGTCCAGTCCCACACTGGGTTCCCCAGTCCAGGATTCCAGTGCTGAGGGGAGAAGTTTCCATAACTTCTGGCTGTGAAAAGCAGCAACTATGGTGGCTGAGTGAAACAGAGTGCTGCTGGAGTCCTAGGGATTCCTCTAAGCTTCACTCAACTCCAGCAAAGGAGCAAATAAAGTAGCAGAAAACACCAAATCTGAATGGCAACAAGAAAAAAATCCAAAAATGAGAAAAGTTTAAGGGGCATCTAGGATAACATGAAATGCACAAATATTTGCACTATAGGGTTACCAAAAGAAGAGAGAGAGAGCAATAAAGCAAAAACTATTTCAAGAGATAATGACAGAAAACTTCCCTAACCTACTGAAGGAAATAGACATACAAATATGACAAGCACAGAGTCCCAAACACGATGAACCCAAAAAGGCACACACCAAGACACACCATAATTAAAACATCAAAGGTTAAAGACAAAGAGAGAATCTTAAAAGCAGCAAGAGAAAAGCGGTTGGTTACCTACAAGGGAGCTCCCATAAGACTGTCAGCTGACTTCTCAAAAGAAACTTTGCAGGTTAAAAGGGCTTGGCATGAAATATTCCAAGTGATGAAAAGCAAGGACCTACTACCAAGATTACTCTATCCAGCACAGCTATCATTTAGAATCCACGGACAGATAAAGAGCTCCTCAGCCAAGAATAAGCTAAAGGAGTTCATCATCGCCAAACATGAAGTGTTAAAGGGACTCCTTTAAAAGAAAAAAATAAGAAAAAAATTTTTAAAAATATGAATAATATAATAAGGGGGTCAAATATATGGTGACTAAAGGAAATCTGACTTTGGGCGATGAACACAGAATGTAATATGCAGATGATGTGTTATTAAATTGTACACTTGAAACCTATATAATTTTATTAACTAATATACCTCAATAAATTTAATTAAAATATGAATAATAAAATGTCAATAGCTACATATCTAGCACCAATTACTTGGAATGTAAATGAATTAAATGCTGTAATCAAAAGACAGAGTGGCTGAATGGATAAGAATAAAAGACTTCACATGTTCTATCTAAAAGAGACACAACAGATCAAAAGACACACAGAGGCTGAAAGCAAAATGATGGAAAGACATTTCCATCATTTAAAATAAAAAGGAACCCTCATACACTGCTGATGGACTGCAAACTGGTACAGCCACTATGGAAAACAGTATGAAGTTTCCTCAAAAAACTAAGAATTGATCTACCATATGATCTAGCAATATCTCTACTAGGTATTTACCTCAAAGACTTGAAAACCCATATCCAAAAAGATATTTGCACACCGATGGTCGTAGCAGCTTTATTCATAGTGGCCAGGACATGGAAGCAACCGAAGTGTCTTACAATAGATGTTTGGCTAAAGAAGCTGTGGTACATATATACAATGGAATATTACTCTGCCATAAGAAGAGATGAAATACTGCCATTTGCGACAACATGGATGGACCTCGAGATAATCATTCTAAGTGAAATAAGCCAGACAGAAAAAGTTGAAAATCACATAATATCACTTATATGTGGGATTTAAACAAAAAAGCAACAAATGAACAGGACAAAAAAACAGAGACTCATGGACATGGACTATAGACTAGTGGTTACCAGAAAGTAAGGGGTGTGAGAGGAGGAGAGAGGTAGATGGGGTAAAGAGGGTCAAATATGTGGTGATAGAAAGAAATATAACTATGAGAGTTGAACAGATAGTGTATACACACACACACACACACACACACACACACACACACACACACACACGCACCTTACTGTTAAAGTGTACAGCTGAAACTTATTGGATTTGGGTAACCAATGTCACCATAAAAAAATAATGAATTAATTAATTATTTTGAAAAAGAAGAAGAGGTGGTGCATATATATGCAGTTGAATATTAGCCATAAAAAAGAATAAAATCTGTGCTGAGTGAAGACAGACAGACAAACACAAATGCTATATAATTTCACTTATATGTGGAATCTAAAGAATGAAATAAAACAAAAACAAACTCACAGATACAGAAAACATTTAGATGATTTCCAGATGGAGGAGGAATTGGAGGATGGATGGAAAAGAGGAAGAGCTTAAGAAGTGCAAATTGGTAGTTACAAAATAGTCATTGGGATGTAGAGTATAGCATAAGGAATATAGTCAATAATATTGTAATAACTATTTATGATTTGTTGGGGTCATCAATTTGTAAGTTATATAAATGTCTAATCACTATGTTGTACAACTGAAACTAATATAATATTGTATTTCACTGTAATTGAAAAATGAAAATTATCAAGTAAAAAAAATACCAGGGGAAAAAAAAAGAATGAAGCAAGGCAGTATTTATAATTATTCTGGGACAACAAACATTAACTGAAACACACTTGGGCAAACAAGAATATGTAAATGCACTCTGTCAATATATTGACATATACTTTAAAAATAAACATACGTTTTTATTCATTTTTAATTAAATTTATTGGGGGTACATTGGTTAATAAGATTATATAGGTTTCTAGTGTACAATTGAATAATACATTATCTGTATTTTGCATTGTGTGTTCACTACCCAAAGTCAAACATATTTTTTAATTAAGTTTATTGGGGTAACATTGGTTAATACAATTATATAATTTTCAGGTGTACATTATCATTTGACATATGTATATTCTATTGTGTTTGCCATCCAAAGTCCAGTTTCCTTCAACTACCATATATTTGATCCTGTTCAGCCACTTCACCCTCCTCCTGTCCCCCTAAATTTGACCCCCTTTAGCCTGTCCACCTGCCCCCTCTTCCCCTACCTCACTAGTAACTACCAGTCTATAGTCCATGTCCATGAATCTCTGTTTGATTGTCCTGTTCATTTGTTGCTTTTAGGTTTATATCCCACATATAAGTGATATTATGTGATTTTTAACTTTTTCTGTCTGGATTATTTCACTTAGCATGACTATCTCGAGTTCCGTCCATATTGTCGCAAATGGCAGTATTTCATCTCTTCTTATGGCAGAGTAATATTCCATTGTATATATGTACCACAGCTTCTTTAGCCAATCATCTATTGTAAGACACTTCGGTTGCTTCCATGTCCTGGCCACTATGAATAAAGCTGCTATGAACATTGGTGTGCAAATATCATTTGGATATGGGTTTTCAAGTCTTTGAGGTAAATACCTAGTAGAGATATTGCTGGATCATATGGTAGATCAATTCTCAGTTTTTTGAGGAAACTTCATACTGTTTTCCATAGTGGCTGTACCAATTTGCAGTTCCACCAGCAATGTATGAGGGTTTCTTTTTCTCCGATCCTCTCCAACATTTGTTATTACTTGTTCTGTTGATTATAGCTATTCTAACAGATGTAAGACGGGATCTCATTGTGGTTTTGATTTGCATTTCCCTAATAGCTAGCGATATTGAGCATCTTTTCATATATTTGCTGGCCATTTGTCTGTCCTCTAGGGTGAAGTTTCTGTTCAGGTCCTCTGCCCATTTTTTGATTGGATCATTTGTTTTTTGTTTTGTTTTGTGCTTTTATTGAGTCATATAAGTTCTTTGTATATTTTGGATATAGGCCCTTATCAGAGACGTTGCTTGCAAATATATTTTCCCAATCGGAAGATTGTCTCTTTACCTTGTTGACAATTTCTTTTGCTGAGCAGAAGTATTTTAGTTTGATCTAGTCCCATTTATTTATTTTTGCTTTTACTTCCCTTGCCTTTGAGGTCAAATTCATAAAATCCTCTTTAAGTCCAAGGTCCTTGAGTTTAGTTTCTATGTTTTCTTGTATGCATTTTGTTGATTCGGGTCTTATATTTAGATCTTTATTCCATTTTGAGTTAATTTTGGTATGTGGTGATAGACAACAGTCTAGTTTCATTCTTTTGCAAGCTGCTTTCCAATTTCCCCAACACCATACATGGAAGAGGCTTTCCTTTCTCCACTATATGTTTTTTGCTTTTTTGTTGAAAATGATTTGCCCATATAAATATGAGTTTACTTCTGGACTCTCAATTCTGCTCCACTTGTCCATGCCTCTGTTTTTCTGCCAATACCATGCCATTTTGATTACCGTCACTTTGTAGTATAATTTGAAGTTAGACAGAGTGATGCCTCCAGCCTCGTTTTTTTGTCTCAGTATGACTTTGACAATTTGGGGTCTTTAGTGCTTCCATATAAATCTGATGATTTTTTTGTTCTATTTCTTTAAAAAACACCGATGGGATTTTGATGGGGATTACATTAAATGTGTATAATGCTTTAGGAAATATGGTCATTTTAACTATGTTGATTCTTCCAATCCAAGAACATGAAATAACTTTTCATTTCTTTGTATCTTCTTCGATTTCTTTTAATAGGATCTTATAGTTTTCATTATATAGGTCTATGACTTGTTTTGTTAATTTTATTCCTAGATATTTTATTCTTTTTGTTGCAATTTCAAAAGGAATTATTTTTTCCTTTCTTTTTCTGACACTTCATTATTAGAGTATAGAAATGCTATGGATTTTTGAACATTGATTTTGTATCCAGAGACTTTACTGTATTTGCTTATTGTTTCTAGTAGTGTCTTTGTGGAGTCTTTAGGATTTTCTTTATAGAGAATCAAGTCATCCACAAATAGTGACAGTTTGACTTCTTTGTTTGCTCTTTGGATGCCTTTTATAGTTTTCTCTTGTCGGATTGAACTCACTACAGCCTCCAATGTTATACTGAATAACAGTGCCTTGTTCCTGATCTTAGAGGGAAGGTTTTTAGTTTTTCACCATTAAGTATAATGTTGGGTGAGGGTTTGTTATATATGGCCTTTATTACGTTAAGGTACTTTCCTCCTATACCAGTTTTAAGTGTTTTGATCATAAATGGGTGTTGTATCTTGTCGAAGGCTTTTTCTGCATTTACTGATATGATCATATGATTTTTACTTTTTAATTTGTTTATGTAGTGTATCACATTAATGGATTTGCATATGTTGAACCATCCCTATGCCTCTGGGATGAAGCCCACTCGATCTTGGTATATAATCTTTTTAATATGTTGCTGTATTCGGTTTGTTAGTATCTTAGGATTTTTGTACCTGTGTTCATGAGAATTATTGGTCTTTAGATTTTTTTGTGTGTGTAATCTTTACTAGGTTTTGTATCAGGGTAATATTGGCCTCATAAAATGTGTTGTGAAGCATTGCCTCCTCTTTGATTTTTTGGAAGAGTTTGAGAAGAATAGGTATTAAATCTTTGAATGTTTGGTAGAATTCACTGGTGAAGCCATCTGGTCCTGGACTTTTACTTTTTGGTAAGTTTTGATAACTGTTTCAATATCCATACTGTTGATCAGTCTATTTAGATTTTCCAGATCTTCTTGATTCAGTCTAGTAAGATTGTATTTTTCTAAGTACGGGTTCATTTCTTTTAGGTTATTAAATTTGGTATTATCTGCTTTTTCATAGTATTTTTATATGATCCTTTGTATTTCTGCAATATCAGTCGTATTTCCCTTCTTTCATCCCTGATTTGGTTATTTGTGCCCTTTCTCTTTACTCTTTAGTGAGTCTAGCCGTGGGTTTGTCAATTTTATTAAGCTTCTCAAAGAACCAGCTCTTTGTTGTATTTATTTTTTCTATTGCATTTTTCTTTTCAATTTTATTTATTTCTGCTCTAATTTTGATGATTTCTTTTTTCTGCTGACTTTAGGCTTCATTCCTTCTTTCTTTTCTAGTGTTTTTTTGTTTTGTTTTGTTTTGTTTTGTTTTTTAGGTGGAGTGTTAGGTTGTTTATTTGGGCTCATTCTTTTTTTGGAGGTAGGCTTGTAATGATATGAACTTTTTTTGAGGACCATGACTCAGCCTCGGCTTTGCAGACAGGGTTGGTAAAAATCAACTGTTATTTCTCTGTGATCCTGCCCACTTCTCTGTCCTCTGTCCTATCTCCTGAAGTCTGGTCCCTTTCATTCAGCGCAGCAGTTCTCAGCAGACCCAGGCAGGGCTGTTCAGGGAAGTTCCTGCAACTTCACCTCTCTCCTTCCTCCTGCAGGGAGCTCTGGCTGCTGCAACAGGCAGTTTCTTTATATTTCTCCCAGCACACCACCCAACATCCGGGGTTCTGATCTGTTGTAGCTCTTACGCGCAGATCCCACACTCAGCCGTGCTGGTGTGCAGTTTGGGTGTTTATTGTTGAGTATGAGATGTTCAGCTTATTATTGTTTCAAGGAGAGAGATCTGGGGACATCTCTCACTCTGCCATGTTTCCAAAGATCTTCCAAACATATTTTTTTAACAGATAATATATCTACATTGTTTTAAAAATCAAAATAATTTATGAATTGTATATGTAGAAGAGTATTTCTCCAACCCAGCTCACCTACCCCTTTTTATCCCTAGCCAACCCTCATCCCCACAGTAGGAAACAACTTTCACTGGTGTTTCTTATAACCCTGTAGTTTTCTTTATGCAAAAACAAGTAAGTATAAATATTCTTATATGGTCTCTGGAGATCATTTTATATCACTGTAGAAATTGAATTTTGGCAAACAGCTCCATGCTGTTCCACTGTATGTTGAATTAATCTATCCCTTATTGAAGGGCTAATGTGTTGCTTCCAGTCTTGCTATTACAAACAGAATTACAATGAATAATTTTGTGTATACATTCTTTGGTATATGTGCACACACATAGCTAAACTATGAATTCTTAGAAGTGTGACTGCTGGGCTCAAGCGAATATGTAGAATGCATAATTATTGCTTAATTTTCTTCCTATTTTTATGCTATCTTATACTCCTATAAACAATGTATGAAAAGGTGTTTTTCTCTGTAACCATTCCAACAAATTGTGTTTCATTATTTTGTATCTTTGTGGATCCAAAGGTGAGGAAAGTATCTCAATGTATTTAAATTTGCATGTATCTCATCATGAGTTAGGTTGCATACATCGCATTATGAGTTAGGTTGAATATCTTTTTATATGTTTCAGTGCCCTGTGTGTATTTTAAATGTCTCCCCCACTCCAATTTAAGCATTTTGAAGAAAGGGAATATGTTTTATGCATCTCATACTTTCCATAGTATGAGTGTGGAAAATAGAAAGCATTTAATAAATATATTTAATGAATAAATGATAGAATCACTGTGATTTCTCGTCTTATATTATTTAAGATACTTTCAATAACATATTTTCTAACTTTTGGATCACATTTGTTTTCCTGGAAAACAATATTATGTATAAAATTCTAAAGAATCCACTAAAAAAATTATTAGAAACAGTAAATAAATACAGTAAAATCGCAGAATACAAAATAAATGTACAAAATTCATTGTGTTTCTATACACTAACCGTAAAATTTCAGGGAAAAAAGTGAAAGAAAATCTATTCCTTTTGCAATTGCACCAAAAAGAATAAAAGACCTAGAAAGAACCTTAAAACATGTGAAGGACCAATACATTGAAAACTATAAGACATTATATTAAAAATTGGGGATGACACAAAGAAATGGAAAGATATTTTGAGTTCATGAATTGCAGGAAAAACAGTTAAAATGGCCCATACTGCCCGAAGCAATATAAAGAATTAATGCAAACCCCAGAAAAATTCCAATACCAATTTTAAATGAAATAAAACAAAAAAAAAATCATAAGATTTGTATGGAATATCAAAAGACCCAAAATAGTCAAAATAATCGTGAGGGGGGAAAAAAAAGTTCTGACATATCACACTACCTGACTCAAATTATACTACAAAGTGATGATAATCAAAACAGCATTGTATTAGCAGAAAAATAGACAGAGACCAATGCAAGAGAATTGTGAGCTCAATATATATATTTCCCACATATATATGGGCAAATAATTTTCAACAAAAAGCCAAAAATATAGAGTAGAAATGAAAACCTCTTCAATAAATGATTCTGGGAAAACTGGAAAGCCACATGCAAAAGAATGAAACTAGACTGCTATCTGTCACCATACACCAAAATTAACTCAAAATGGAATAAAGATCTAAATATAAGACCTGAAACAATACATTGCATAGAAGAAAACATAGGTACTAAACTCATGGACCTTAGATTTAGAGACAATTTTATGAATTTGACCTCAAAGTTAAGGAAAGCATAAGCAAAAATAAATGAATAGGACTATATCAAACTAAAAAGCTTCCTTCTGCATGGAAAAAGAAACCATCAACAAAACAGAGGCAACAAACCCAGTGGAGGAAGGTGTTTGCAAACAACATCTTCGATTAGGAGCTAATATCCAAAATATATAAAGAACTTATACAACTCAACAACAACAACAACAAAACAAGCAATTCTATTAAAAAATGGGCAGAGGACCTGAAAAGACACTTCTCCCAAGAAGATAAACAAATAGCCAACAGACATAAAAAGATGCTGAATTTCACCTAGCTATTAGGGAAATGCAAATCAAAACCACAATGAGCTACCACTTCACACCTGTAAGCATGGCTATTATCAACAGACAAATAATAACAAGTGTTGGAGAAATTGTGGGGAAAAAGGAACCCTCAAAAACTGCTTGTGAAAATGCAAATTGGTACAGCCATTATGGGAAACAGTATGGAGGTTCCTCAAAAAATTAATAATAGAATTATCTACCATATAACCCAGCAATCCCTCTTCTGGGTATCTACTCCAAAAATTAAAAAAACGTTTAGTTTTAAAGATATATGCACCCCGATATTCATTGCAGCATTATTCATGATGACCAAGATATGAAAATAACTGGTGTCCTTTGATATATGATGGGATAAATAAGATGCGACACATATATACAATGGAATATTTCTCAGCCATAAGAAAAGGTGTAATACTGTCATTTGCAACAACATGGATGAATCTTGAAATTATCATGCTGTGTGAAATAAGTCTGAATGAAAGTTGAGAACCATATGATTTCACTTATATTTGAAATATAAAACTAAAAGCAACAACCAATAAGACAAACAAATAAAAACTTATAGACACAGTCAACATTATGTGGTTATCAGAGGAAAGGAGTGGGGAGATACATAAGGGTAACAGGGGTCAAATACATGGAGATGGAAAGAGATTTGACTCTGGGTGAACACACAATGCAATATACATATGATATATTATTGAATTGTACACTTGAATCCTATATAATTTTATTAACCAATGTCACAGTAATAAATTTAACAAAAATTAAAAATAAATATATCTATATTACAGAATATTTAGAAGAATAAAAAATTACTTATAAAAGTAATTCAAAACATTTATTTATCTATTTTTCTAATCATTTCCCATAACAGGTTTTGTTTTTCAGATATCAACAATCATATTGTTAAATTTTGATGCTTTTGAAATTCTACTTTCTTCACTTAACAGTACAACAGGAACTCTTAGTTGTCTCTTTTTCTAAATCATGAATTTCTTGATGAAGATATCAGAACTTATTCTTTTCTCTTGCTCCATTTCTAACAGAATAAATATTAAATGAGGATGCTCATCATTTGGGGGATTATCTGAGAAGAAAATAAACATTTTTCTCAGCCAAGGAAATCCTAAACATGGAACATTTCAATTTTTTCTGTCTTCATGCTACTTTGAACTCAAACTCCTCACTCCTAATTCATATCCAATGCTAAATCTTTAACATACTTTTTTTTGCACTGATTTGGGTTCATGTATAAGCCTCTTAGAAACACATATTGTGTCAAATTAGTTGTTCTTTGAAGGTAAACCCACAGCCATTGTAATACACTCTTAATGAGAAGCCATGATGATACACAATTGGGCACTACAAAGCATGGGGGAAGTCTGTCTCAGAATCTGTCTTACTGATCAATAAACAGGACTGGAATTAGAGGTGCTTGGTGTTAGGGACTCTGGAGAATGAAGCAATTTATCAAATGGCAATGATAAACATCCATCCTAGAGAAAGGCAGGTGTTCCAGAATCTAGGAGTTGAGTAGAAATGAAGCTGATTGAAAAATCTCCTTGTATGGAGAATTTTTAAAAGATAGTACTTAGTTATGGAGTGCTTAAGATAATACTCTCCATGTGAGCACAACATTATGCAAGATGGGTTGTCTCTCCCCATGCAAAGCTATGTGGAACTTGCAGAAAATTCTAGTGACCCAGAGGGGACAATGTCCCTGAGGTTGGATTGCAGAGCCCAACAATCAGGGTTATAGAGTTGAACAAAATCATTTGAGAAATAGAGCTGATTGCCTTCACTTTCTTGTGCCCACATCTTTTCCCAGAGGAATACATACTGAGAGAGAGTCACGCCCAGCAACCTCAGGGAACACACAGCAAGGAGCACTCAAGAGACCAACATTTGAAGGAACATGAAATATAAGGAGGGAAATATATTGAAAGTAGATGTGACACTGAAGAAGAAGCTACAAGTCTGAATGCCATCAGAACAGTCAGGTAGTAGGCAGGGATGCTACAATAGAGATGAGAGTAGCTGAAGAAGAGGACAAGGAAAGGGTTTTGACCTTTCTTAGGTGAGGTCTATTAAAATTTTAGAGGAAAACTCTAGGGACAAAGGTATAGATGTCCCCCATAACCCATTAACATTTTTCAGTGACTTTAGAGAACCATAAATTATCTGTATTGTAGGTCTTAGAAAACACCTGTTCAAAACTTTTTATTTTAGAGAAGTCGAGGTTATGTAAGGAGAAGTTGCTTAGCCCGCATGCATTGCCAGTTAGTGACAGAGCAAGTTCACAAATTCCTGACTTAAGTAAGGCTCTTAAAAAAAAATAAAAATAAAAAATAAATAAAAATAAATAAAAAACTACCAGGAGGTTCTGACCTCATGGTTTTCCTTCGTGAGAATTCCTTGTGCACATCTCATTTGGAGATTATATTTTCAAAGGCATAATGTGTCCACTGAAATAAATTATCTTCAGGCATCATGGACCTGCGATATCAGAGACACTTCTTAGAGCTTCTGCATTTCTTTTATTTCCCACCTTTTCTTCTTCTAGTCCTCATGAGAACTCTATAAACTATGAAGGGGAGTTCTGAAAGATGCCTCAACAGTCAGTTTTAAAGGATGACTACCATCCTTTCTCCAGAGCCAAGTATAGCTTTTATTTTACCATTAGAAACTATAGGAAAGATAGAGGTAGGAATTTTTCTCTCTCTTTTGTACTGATGGCAGAGTAGGAAATAAATCCATCTAGAACCTAATATCATAGCATATAAAAAATGAACTGCAATCAGGAGCCTTGATTTCTAGTTCCAGCCCTGTCAACAGCAGATTCTAGGATATGGTTTCAACTTTTCTACCTTTGATGCTGTAGTTCCTCTCTTACAAAATGGAACCATTGGTGAGATAATATCCAAGTTTCTTTTAATTGTTCACATTCAGTGTTCTTGAAACTAGAAAATTTTCTGAAGAGAAGAAAAATACAGAAGTAGTAGTTATTTTATCTTTCTCTCTTGTTCTCAGGAATTATGGATCATGTCAATCACACATGGACTCAAGTGTTCATCCTTGCTGGTTTTACTATCACTGGAACCCTGCAGCCTCTTGCATTCTTGGGGATCCTGTGCATCTATCTCTTCACCCTAGCAGGAAACTTGTTCATTATCATCCTGGTTCGAGCAGATTCTGGACTTTTCACACCAATGTACTTCTTTATCAGTGTCCTCTCCTTCTTGGAATTCTGGTATGTCAACACCACAGCGCCCACACTGCTGCATACCTTGCTCCATGGATGTTCACCCATCTCATCAGCTGTGTGCTTCATCCAGCTGTATGTCTTCCATTCATTGGGCATGACTGAGTGCTATCTGTTGGGTGTCATGGCTCTGGATCGCTACCTTGCCATCTGTCACCCACTCCACTATCATGCTCTCATGAGCAGAAAGTTACAGTTATGGTTAGCAGGGGCCACTTGGGTGGCTGGCTTCTCAGCTGCACTTGTACCTGCTAGCCTCACAGCCACTCTGCCCTTCTGTTTGAAAGAGGTAGCCCATTACTTTTGTGATCTGGCACCACTATTACAATTGGCATGTGTGGACACAAGCTGGTATGTTCAGGTCCATGGGGCAGTGATTGGAGTGGCCACTGGGTGCAACTTTTTGTTCATTTTGGGGCTCTATGGGGGTATCCTGAGAGCTGTGCTGAAACTGCCCTCAGCTGCCAGCCGTGCAAAGGCTTTCTCCACCTGTTCCTCCCATATGACTGTAGTGGCACTCTTTTATACTTCTGCCTTTACAGTTTATGTGGGCTCACGTAGGATTCACCCCGAGGGCATGGAGAAATGTATTGCCTTGGTATATGCTCTTTTTACTCCTTTCCTCAATCCCATTATATATACCCTTCGTAACAGGGAGGTGAAGGAAGCCATGAAAAGGGTCACTGTCAGAATCAGGACTATTTTAAAGGCACCCTGACAAACTCTATTGTTATAGCCCAGCTTTTTGGTAACTGTAGAATTCATCCAGTTGTTTAGTTAATCATCTTGTCAGAGTAAAAGTAAACATCAGTGAAAGAATCAATCAGATCATTTGTCAAACATACTGCAAACACCCACTCAAAAAGACAGTCCTGGATTTATCAGAGTTCGAACATATAGAGAGGAAGTATGTCTTTGATTTCATCCTAATGTAATGGGGGAGAAGTGACACAAGGAGGTAAAAAATCAGAGACTGTTTTGCTAAATTTATGACTTCATGCCATACTGGGAGAAAGAAGACCAACTAAAGCTTAGAGTGAATACTTTGGTCAAGATAGAATTCCCAGAGAAAGATTGAAAATGTGAAAAACAATATTAAGAACAAGAAGACTAAACTTATAACTTGTGTAAATTTTAGATGTGAAGCAGTGATCCATGGGCAGAAAGTTTATCAAAGTAGATTTCGGTGATCCAGGTCTATCTTGTGATCAAAGGTAGCTTAGTGAAGGAGAGAATGAGCCTATTGGGCATGCGGCTGGAAGCTAGAGAGAATAATTACTCTCCAATGAGGCAAGAATAGGGTATTGGAAATAAGGGTGTTGTCTGAGTTCATTTTTAATATCATGGAATATACCCTGAAATTATCTGGAGCCAAGCAGAAACAACAAACGAGCAGCAGAGAAACCAAATGCTTTGCAAATCTTGTATATAAAGCACACATGTACAAAGTAGAAAGCAGATTGAAATTTAAAATTTGAATAAAGATAGGGACCTAAAGTTCTAATCACATTCTATCTTTTCTTTTCTCTTCCCATTCCCCAACTACTTCCTCTGTTGAGCAGAGATTGAAAACTAATTCTCGGGTTCAAATTCCATGCTTTAGTGATGTGTGAATTGAAGGTCAAATACCTGCCAAAGGATGTCAGAAAATTAGTGAGAAAGACAGGACCAAAATCTCCACAGAGATTAGGCAATTGTATAGGTTTTAAACACTTTATCTACTTCTCATTCTTATATAAGTAAGTGCTAAAATATAAACTATTATTTTTGTATGTCTGCCTTATGCCAGGAAGTGATAGCTGCTTTCACAAATGCACTTTTTATTTAATCCTCATACTATCCCCCTGAAAAAGGAAGACCTAATCCAATATTTACATAATGAAATTACAAGGATTACTGGATTTGCTGTAAAGAGACATGAAGTTAATCCTAGATCCACTTCAGCAGGCTGGTGGCCTAGGCAAGACCTTCTCAGCCTCATTCTTTCCAACTGCCAAAGGAGAGGCTGGGGGTGGATGACTACTTACATCCCTTCCTGCTTAGGGAGTTTAATTCCATGATTTCAACATTTCTTAAGGAAAGCAGAATCTGAACTAGACCCAGATGAGTAAAATCTAAGCATCCAGAACAGAGAGGAAAAAAGATTGGTACAAATCCAAGTTTTGCCACTTTTTGACTATGCGATCCCAGACAAAAAAGAAAATAATTTTTCTCTGACCTCAATTTTGTCTTTCTTTAAAAAAATTATATAACAAAGAGTTCAAAAGTTAAATGAAATAACACATGCTAAGTTTTCAATACATAAATTAGACTCATCATCTCAGAGACAGGGCAGTGTAGTAGTTAGAGTGTGGATTTTGATGCCTGTCTGCCTGGGTTCAAACATTAGTTCCACCATTTACTTGCTGTGTGATCTTCAGCAATGCACAGCTGCCTGTGCCTCAGTTTCCTGATCTATAAAATGAAAACAATAATGGATCCTTAAGCACAATTAAATCTTAACCATCATTACTTCAAAAGTTTTCACATACATCTATAGTGAGGATTTCTTGAGAAAGCTTGCATATTTATAATATATTCCATTTTTATTATGTATGAAGTCAATAGAAATATTAACATTCCAAGTGAAGCATCTTCTTTTGATCACTGTCCAAAGTCAGCTTTGCATAACCTGAGGAATGCTCCCTGCTCTCATGAAGTATATGTTGTTTCCCTAAATGCACAGTGCAGTACTGCATTCTGCTGGCCTGTGTAGTCTATTGCATTTAAGCTATGACCTTTTCTCTCCTCTTTTCACTCTGACAGTTCTTTTTGAGGTAGTAGTTGTGGTGGGCACAACAAAAACTACTGAGGTGGCAGCACCAAAGAATGGTTAGAAGTTCCTTATCCTTGCAATGGCTTTAATTAATAACACATTAATTAATAGCACTATAGGTCTCATCTCTGCGGGGTCTATACCACGCAGTAAGCCTGGGGCTTACAATCCTGTTTTGGAGACATAAATAGTTAACAATTCAAGGCAGCATCATTGACTTTTAGTACAGTGCTTGGTTTTCATTTATGAACGAATGAATAAATGAATGAATAAACTCTTAACAATCAAATGAGTGTAATAGATAGTAAGTACCTCTCCTAAAACTCCACCAGTAGATAGTCTCTTTCTTAGAACTATTCATAGCTTTGAACTCCCCTTGTCTTTCATTTTACAATCTTTTCTCTCTTGCAAACTCCTGAGGTCCTTTCCTTTATAATATGACACTTAGATCATCATTAGTGCAGGTTCCCAACTGATATATATAACAGGAATGCTGAGTAACTGATGTTCCACCCCTAATGCATGCCCTTTGAAGTGTCAGATAGGGCCTGAGGGAATTGGAGTCCCTGACTGCCTCTTCCTGTTCACCTAAGGGTTCTCTACACATTTATCACTTTTTATATGTGTTATGTGTGGGTAAAAAAGTTTGAGAAGCAATGACTTAGGGTGCATAAGTGCCTAAGATAAGGCCCATCTTATGGCTGCTTCTCTCCTGGTGACATTTGGACAACGATTCTAGCAGGAGAGATGAGAATAAGCCAGGACTGAAATACACCATAATCAGATTATACACTGCACTATCATTGAGGTTAAAATTCTATCACATAGAGTGTTTATATGGTTTTTTGTCCAAACTGAAATACATTAGAGAACAGAAGAAGGTGTTATCAATAGCAACTCAGATACAATATCAGAGTTGTCTAGGGCAAACAAGAACATATGACCACAGCATACCACTGAACTAACATAATTGTATGTATGTATGCATGTATGTATGTATGTATGTATGTATGTATGTATGTATGTATGTATGTATGTATTTAATTTATTAGTGGTGATATTGGTTAATAAAATTATATAGGTTTCAAGTGTACAGTTTAGTAATGCATCATATGTATATTGCATGTGTGTTCACCAAAGTTAAATTTCTTTCCATCATCATATATTTGACCCCCTTTACCCTTTTCTACCTCTCTTTAACATGATTTTCTAAATAAAATTTCTTTGCTTCAACAAATAATACAACTAGAGGGTTCAAAAATCAAATCGATCTAAAAGTATTAACATAGAGAAGTCTTGCTACTCCAATTTCCCAATCTATTTGCTCCTCTCTGTTTCCGATCCTAACCCTGATAGATCTTTCTTAATAATATTTCCTCTATGATTATAATGTTATTATATGCAAAACTCACATATAAGAATATTTTATAATCCCCTATTTTTAAGTTTAAGGCTTCATACTATACACTTTTTTCTGACTTTGCTTTTTTTTTTCTTAATAAGAAATCTTGGAGATTTTTCATTTCCCTGTAGAGAATGCTTCTTGCATTTAAAAATAGCTCCATTGTATTTAATTATGTTTAACTTGTCCTCTATTGAAGAACTCTTGGGCTGCTTCAGATTTTAGCTATTAAATACAGAACTACTATAAATAACCTTGTATATACATCATTTCATATCTGTGCATACAGATTCCTAGAAATGGGATTCCTGGATCATGTAATTTAGGTAAATATTTCTAAATTTTTCTCAAAAAGGATTATGTCATTTAGTTTTTCCACCAGGAGTGGATGAAAGTATGTCTCATAGTGACTTTGTTTTCCTACAGTGACTTTTATAAAGTGTTTTCTCAAACTTTTGGACCTTTGTAAATATAAAAACTGAGAAATGGTATCTTGTTGTAGTTTTCAGTTTCAAATTTATTTGTGTATGAAATTGAAATTTTTTCTTATGTTTAAAACATTTATGTACTTTTAAAATGTAATTAGCTCATTTGAGGGTCTGTTTCCCAAACTCTACAGTAAATATCTTAAGGGAAAGGACCATGCTTTATGCATCTCATTTTCCCCAGTTCCTAGCATAAGGCCTGGGCATAAAAAAGATTTAAAAGATGTTTTAAATAAAGGAATAAATGACCTTCATTTCTTATATTTCTCATATTATTTGGTTATACTTGATGTAATTTTTCTAACCTTTAAATCAATTTTTAAAGAATGCATTACATAGAAATATAGCACATAAAATGTTTAGATGAATAAAATGTTAAAATCACTTATAATACCATTACCTTAAAATAATTAATAATGTGTTTATTTCTAATTTTTACTAAACAGATACTTGTTTCAAATATTAACAATGATACTGTGAATTTTCAAACATGTGAATCTTACCTTTTCACTTAAGTTTTAAGTAAAGATAGTTTTAGATGCCATATTTCTCCCAAAATCATCACTTAATGGAGTCATGAGGTCTTATTTCTTCTCTCATTCCATTTCTGAAAGAGAATAAATGCTAGATAAGCACTTTCTACTAAAAGTTAATGACGTAAAGAAGAAGAAACACTTTTTTATCTAGGAAAGGCCTGACTATATTTGGAAGGCTCCAATTCTTTAGTATATTTTTCTGATTTCTGCACTACTGATTCTAGATAATTCTATAGTTCCTATGCTCAGGTATTTATATAATATAGATAGCCTTTTTATCTCTTCAGTTAATGCCAAGACATACAGATAAACAATTCAACACTACAAAGGAAGAAGCAGGTCTGTTTCAGAGTCTGGTTCATAAAAGGAAGATTTAGGAATACCAATGTGATATGAATCCATAAGGAACTAAAAATAAGTAATGAAGTGGCACTCTGAGTACATAACAATTATTCAATTGAAGAGACTAGATAGATGGCTAATCTATACAAATCCATGAAACGAAGATAAAAACAAATAGTGTATTTTGGTATTCAGGACTGTAGAGGATGCAGTAATTTAGTGAAAGGGCAGTTGCAACTATCCGTCCTAGAGAAAGGTCAAGTGTTACACACGAAGTGGGATGTAGGCTCAATGCTGGTTGAGGTTGAATGAGATCTGATTGTCTAAATATTTGAGATTATTTTTAAAAACCCTCTTCAAACCTGAAGTAATATTAGTGCTCTCAGAAACAAATACCTTTTTTCATTTTTTTCAATAATCTCCAGGTCCTGCAGAAAGCTTCTTCAACTGGATCACAGAATATTTAACAATTTCCTTCTTTTCAGTACTTGTTCATCTTCTATGGTTACCTCTTTATCGTAAATTTAATTTAACAACTATTTTATGTCCACCGTTGATTCTAAAAAAAAAAAAGGTATATTTGATTCAAATGCATTACTTCCAATTGATAAATGCTTTTATTCTATTACTTTCTGAATTGCATATTTATCTAAGTAGATGCTTGCATGTAATACTCAGATGAGGTCAGAGCTCAGATGCTAATTTCAGGGCTTTTGATGAAATATTGATTATATGGATATAAATAAAAGTGATCATAAAAAAGTAGGTAAGTTTCATGAGGAAGTCCTCATGTAATAGTAATGGTAGTGGTATAAGAAATGATAGTAATACCAGTAATGCAGGTTTAGAACCGTGCTCTTAGAACAGTGCTTTAGGATTTGATTAAAAGTTATTAAGCCAATGAATGAAAGATAGAGGACATAATGAAAGTAGAAGCAGTAGTAAGAGTAATGGAGATGGTGAGCACAGAAGTGATAGTGGTACTCATGGTGATTGTTCTCATATGGTATTGAGGTTTGTGGTTATCGGAAAGAGAAGCTGGATGAAAAATCTCCTTGTAAGGAAAAATTTTAAACATGATACTCACTTATGGGGTGCTCAAGGTGTTACTCTTCACGTGTGTATAAGATTATGCATCATGGGTTTTCTCTCCCCATACAAAGCTATGTGGAACTTGCAAAAAGTTCTAGCGAACCAAAAAAGCCAATGTCCCTGAGATTGGATTCCAGAGCCCAACAATTAAGTTTGCAGAGTTGAACAAAATCATTTGAAAAATAGAGATGATTGCCTTCACTTTTTTGTGCCCAACATCTTTTCTCAGAGGACTATCTACTGAGAGCTAATCGCACCCAGCAACCTCAGGGAACATACAGCAAGGAGACCAACATTTGCAGGAACATGAAATATAAGAAGGGAAGTATATTGGAAGTAGAAGTGACACTGAACAAGAAGCTACAAGTCTGAATGTTATCAAAACAGCCAGGCAGTAGGCAGGGGTGTTGCAGTAGAGATAAGATTAGCTGAAGAAAAAGACTAAGAGAGGGCTTTGACCTTTTACAGGTGTTATATGTTAGATGTGTGGTGTGAAAACTCTTGGTACATTGATATAGACCACCTATCTCCATCCTTGCCCCTCAAACACTTTTTTAAGTGGCTTTAGAAAATTACAGAGTACCAGAGCTGTCAAGGGGCTTTATAACGCAATTATTTAAACATCTTCATTTAAGAGAAGAAAAAGTTGAAGAAAAGAGAGAAATGACCAGGTTCAATGTTCATTTTGACCTAGTTGCAAAGCAAGTTTAAAAAAGCCAATTTTCAAAGAATGTGTTTTTTCTTATACTAAAATCCTAGATTGACATTGCAGGGTCCTGACTTTATCAATGCGTGTACGCATGCGGGCACGCGGGCGGGCGGGCGCGAGTGCACACACATACAGAGGTTTCTGATACATAATTTCCTCTGGGAATTCTTTCTTAACATGCACCATGTCTACTCACTGATTCCCGCTCTGGCTCTACTGCTCTGAACTCTGAGGAACTCTTCCAAGAGTATTCACATTTCTTTCTTCTCCCATCTCTTCCTTCTTCAGACCTTACTGAGAACATTCTTGAGTTACAGAGAAGCTCCCTGAAGGAGTCTTAGCAGTAAAATTTTAGAAAATATTTGTTTCCTTATTCCACAGTTTAGTACAACTGATTATTGGATACAAGGGGTATGCTACAGAAAGATGTTTTACAGAATCATGGATTATTTCATTTGGATTGTAAGGATATGCGTGTTTCTGGTGTGCTATGTGGGAGAAAATTCTAGAACCTGGGGCTCTGATGCCACATTCTATACAATAAAAGTACTGGGCTGTAAAGCAGGAAACCTGACCTATACTCCAACTGTCAGCAACAGACTGTGATATTATGCAAATTACTTCTGCCTTCTGGTCTTCAGTACTTCTTTTGAAATATGAGGGAAGTCTGTTTGATAATGCATAAGTTATTTTTAGGCTTATACATAATTTTGGGGTTTAGGGAAATTTCTCAAGAAGAAGAAACTTAAAGTAGTTCATCTGTCTTTGTCCCTCATTCTAGAAATCATGGATCTATGTCAATTACACATGAACTCAGAATTTTATCCTTGCTGATTTCATTTCCACTAACACCCTACAACCTTTTGCATTCTTGGGAACCCTATGCATCTATTTCCTCACACTGGCAAGAAATTTGTTAATTATCATTTTGGTTCAGGCAGATTCTGGACTTTCCATGACAATGTACATCTTTATCAGTGTCCTCTCCTTCTTGGAATTCTGGTATGTCAACACCACACTGCCCACACTGCTTCATACCTTGCTCCATGAATGTTCACCCATCCATCCCATCAGCTGTATGCTTTTTCTATCTGTATGTCTTCCTTTTCTTAGGCTAAATAAGTGCTATTTGTTGGGTGTCATGGCACAGGACTGCTATATTGCCATCTTTTGCAGAAAAGCACAGTTATGTCTAACAGGGATCACTTAAGTGACTGGCTTCACAGCTGCATTTGTGCCAGCCATCCTCATAGCTTCTTTCCCCTCTGATTTGAAAGTGATGGCCCATTACATTTGGTAGTTGGCACCACTAATGAAATTGGCGTATATAGACACAGGCTAGCATGCTCAAGTCCATATTGTAGTGATTTACATAATCAACACATACAATCTTGTGCTAATTTGAGGAATCTATGGGGGTATCCTGAATGCTACAACAAAGATGCCCTCAGCTGCCAGCTGCACCAAAGCCTTCTATATCTGTTTCTCCCATATAACTGTACTGAAACTATTCTTTGGCTCTGCCTTCATTGTCTATATAGAGCCACCTGAGAGTCGCCTTGAGAGCATAGACAAAGTTATTGCATTAGCGTATGCTTTTCTTACCTGTTTTCTCAATCAAACTTTTTATATTCTTTGTACCAAGGAATTGAAAGAGGCTGTAGGGAGGATCATCCAGAGGATCAGGGCTATGATGAAGGGACCTTGAGGATCTGTAGAGTCATAAGCCATCCATTTGATAACATCAGAATTTATTTGGTTAATCAAATAATCAAACACATAACTTGTCAAACATACTACATATACAAATTAAAATAAACTGAGTCTTGGATTAATTGAGAAATTTGTAGAAGGAGGGCTCTGAATTCATGCTCATCTAATATGGATGAAAAAAAAAACACATAAATTAAAAAAAATAAGGATTCAAGTGTATATGGTTAGGTAGACTTGGAACTTAGAGAGATAGAATTATGAAAAAAAATATGGAAGAACCAAAGCTAACTGTGGGATTATGTTCAAGACAGGATTCTTGGGGAAGCATTGAGAAAGTAGTAAATTGAGTTAGCAAAAGAAAAATGAAAAAAACTTCGTGGGTAAATGTTCAAGTGTGGATTGGTAAGCCATTGGAAAAGGGTTCATAAGAATATGAAGTTCAGTGTTCCCGGCGATTCTACAGTAAAAGAATGTTTAAAGCCAGAGCTGAGAATTACTATCTAATGGGAAATTAGGAGATTAGAGATGAAGATGCTGGTTGTGTCGGTAGTTAAAAGTGAGTAGAAATATATCCTGCACTTTAAATTAAAAATCATTAGTTATTCAACCAGGCAATGTCATTGATAGAGGTTCTTAAGTGCAAAACTGGTTCTGGGAACAAAGAGGATATATAAAAGTGAGCCATAACTTCTGTTTTCAAAGAGCTTACCATTTTGTTTTAAAGAGTCAGTAGTTTCTCTCTCTCTCTCTCTCTCACATACACACACACACACACACACTGCACTACCACCACCACCACCACCATATTGACCAATATCAAAAAAAGAAACTTTTCCATTTTTATGTATATTTGTCATGGTGGGAGGTCTTGAAAAGTGGAGAAAAGGAGTGCATGGATTGGCAGAAAGGGAATGAGAAAAACAAAAGTAAGCTTTACAGACATTTATTCTAACATTTTTCCTAAGCTTTAGACTTTGGAATCTTAATATCCTGGGAACCCAGTTGGTAGTTCTCTAAAAGTTCTCTGCAGAGTCAGCATGAAACTGTAGGATTCCCCTAGGAGATTCTTTGTCTCAGGATACAATGGTCACAGCTCTACTGAAAATACAAAAAGAAAAATCATTTTTAAAATAATTCTTCTGGGTGGCATTTTTTTAACAGACAAGGGAAATTAGTTTCAGTTTCCCTGTTCTTGCCTAATGATGTTGAAATAATTAATTTAAAAATTAATTTATTAGAGTGACATTTGTTAATAACGTTAGATAAATTTCAAGTGTACAACTCTATAATACATCGTTTATATACTGCGTTGTGTGCTCACAGCTCAAAGTCTAGTTTTTTTCTGTCACCATGTATTTGACCTACTTCACCTTCTTTATTCTCCCCCACTCTCCTTTCCCACTGGTAACCTCCATACTGTTGTCTATGAGTTTGTTTTGTTTCTACTCTGTTTTATATCCCACATGTGAGTGAAATTATATGGTTCTTATCCTTTTCCATCTGACTTATTTCCTTTAGCATGATACTCTCAAAATCCATCATGTGTCACAAATAGCAATATTTCATTCTTTCTTATACTTGAGTAGTATTCCATTGTATATATGTACAACATTGAGGCTTATTTTAATAATGCCAGTCAGTCATGTGGTCACCCCTTCATTCCTTTATTCTAAGTTACAGAGCAAAAGACCTGCTAGTGTGGGTGGATCTAGGACAGAAGAGTTCACAGGGATCCAGAAATAGGATTTAATATCAAATCAGTAATTTACGTGAAAAATTTAAGACTCAAGTCAACCCAGAGGATAATACTTTATTTCTAATGCAAGCATGACTTGGTGTTTGTTTTAACTTATCTTAATTGGAGGAAAATATGTATGGGTGACATAAAATAGCATTGGTCTCCCTGCCAATTCAGTAATCCTGAATGGGATCATGGAATATTCTGGAATCCCCACTTATTGAATGGGGATAGGCTGTTCAACTCAAAGTTTTGTTTTTGTTTTTTGACAATGTAAGTTCAGCCTCAGGTCAATTTCCCTGACCATTCAGCTCAGATCTTGTCTACATTCTCTACTCTGACTTTGGTGGATCCTAAATAAAGAGAAACACATTTTAACATTACTAAATCATAAAGACTAATCATGTGGTAAGAAAAACAACAATATGGTACAAAAAACCAAACCTGTGATTGTTTTTTTCTTTTCCATCACAGCAATTTTCTTTTGAAGACTTACTTTGAGAAAACACCATTTCAAACTATGTGAATCCACCATTAAATTACTAAACTTCTGAGTTAGGCAGGGTCTAAGAAGACATCTGGTCAAAACCTCTCTTTACAGAAGATAAAACTGAAGTTGAGAGGTAGAAAATAACTTAACCAAGATTACATAAGAATTTAGAATTTGGCTGGAAATGGGACAGCACCAAGGTTTTCTAACTCTTTCCATTATTATCACTATATCATTTGGCTTCTAAGTTGCTTTATTTACCTGAAGCAGAAAGTTTGAGGCACTGAGTGGATGGAAAAGGAAAGCTGGTGAGTCATAGACTTCATCTGGGGGTTATCTTTCCCATAGACCAACTATCCTACTTATAGAAACCATGGCCTGTCATAAGGTTTTACAAAGCTTTCTCTGGTGAGCTTTTCTACTCTTGGCTTCCTACCATCTCTACTTTCCTTTCTAGAGGTAGGAATGGGCTACCTACTTCACAAACCAGCACATGCTTTTTTCCTAATTTTAGATTCTCTTAATGCAGACATACCATTAATACTTCAATATTTTATGTCCATTTTCTGATTAAATTCACCACAGCAGGAAAATGAATAAATGTCTTTCCAAAGTCAGTTAGTAGGTAAAGGATCTAAACTCAATTCAAAAATTTTAACTTTACTGAGCAAAAAGAAAGAACAGCATTTCAAAAACTAGAGGATCTGATTCTGTTGACTGAGTAGTCACCATTTCTACATTTCTGCCAAATGAAAATTTTTCAAACCAGTATGAACCCAGGAATCAGACCATATATCACTTTTTACTTAAATGTAGGCTAGTTAGAAAAAAATCCTTTTAAATATAATTTATGTTAGCCTGCAGAATTGTTGAAAAAGTATTTTGTTCTCTACCATCATAAAGGTCTAAAAATAAGAAGTTATAAATAATTTCTTTAATTCTTTGAGTAATCTTGTGAGCAAGTCAGTCAACATTTATTTAAGTTTTTCCCAAACGCAGGGGTATTGATTAGTTAGGGAATAAATAAGCTCAAAAAACTTGGAATCTTCTTAACTATAGATAAGGAATTGTATTTTAATGAGAATATGCATTCAAGACCTATTAAATTAGAAACTTTGAGGGTGGGTTCTAGCAATATGTTTTTAACAAACCTCAAGATGATTTAGAGCAAGTTAAAGAATGATCTAATCTGATTAGTGACATTGGAAGAGGAACTGGCTGTATGCAGCCCAGCCCGTACCTCTGCTTCTCTCGAGAGCCAGCCTGCCCAGTTTGCATGTTCCCTTTGCCATGGAGTGGAAGATGTTTGTCCCCATGAAGTAGGTCTGTGGCGTTCAGTGCTTCTTAGTAATTAAGTAGGAGAACTATAAGAAAAAACACAGCCACTATTGTAATAAAAAAATGTTTAAACCCTCCCCTGAGTAAATAATCTACCAGGCAGATAAATTATAAGTAAGGATAAAAAAGATTTAGAGAATAACATGACCCACCCACTGAAAGCACATAGAATACAGATCAACATCAAACACACGTGAAATTAAACAAATACTAGACTAGAAAATAAAGGTCACTGAAATTTTATGATTTTATTCTGCAGATCTAATGGACAGCATAGAGACCACAGTTAATGGTACTATACTGTATGCCTGGAATTTGCTAAGAGAGTGGATCTTAAGAGTTCTAAATGACATGCAGATGGCCAAAAATATTTGAAAAGAAGCTCAACATCACTAACTATTGGGGAAATGCAAATCAAAACCACAACCAGATATCATATCACACCTGTTATAATCAACAGGAAAAGTAATAACAAATGGAGAAGATGCAGAGAAAAAGGATCCCTCATTCACTGCTAGTGGAATTGCAAATTAGTACAGCCACTATTGAAAACAGTACGGAGGGTCCTCAGAAAACTAAGACTTGATCTACCCTATGATCCAGCAATCCCTCTACTGGGGCTTTACTCCAAAGACTTGAAAACCTATATCCAAAAAGATATTTGCACACTGATGTTCATAGCAGCATTATCCACAATGGCCAGGACATGGAAGCAGCTGAAGTGTCCTACGATAGATAATTGGCTAAAGAAGCTGTGGTACATATATACAATGGAATATTACTCAGCCATAAGAGGAGATAAAATATTGCCATTTGCAACAACATGGATGGACATCCACATAATCATGCTAAGGGAAATAAGCCAGACTGAAAAAGTTGAAAATCACATGATATCACTTATATGTGGGATATAAACCTAAAAGCAACAAATGAACAGGACAAACAAACAGAGACTCATGGACATAGATAATAGACTAGTGGTTACCAGAGGGTAGGGAATGGGGGGAGGGGGAAAGGTAGGTGGGGTAAAGGGGATTAAACATGTGATGACAGAAAGAAATATAACTATGAGATTATATAGCTATAGTTAAATATATATATGCCTTACTATTAAAGTAATAGTAAATATATATTTACTCTGTAAATATATATATGCCTTACTATTAAAGTATACAGCTGAAACTGATTGGATTTCATTAACCAATGTCACCATAAAAAATAAATTAATTAAAAAATTAAATAACATAATAAAATAAAATATGAGTTCTTACACACACACACATAAAGAAACAAAGAAAGTGATTACTATGTGAGGTAATGGATTTTTTTTGAGGCTGATTTAATATCATTTCTTTAGATAACAGTTGTTTTTCACATATACAGAGATAATGCAGTGGTAAGAACAGGACATAAAGAAAGAGACATTTCAAGAAGGTAGAACTTTTAACTATCTTGATTATTTTGCAGAGGACATGATTTGAACGGTAACTGAGAGAAGACTTTATATTTATTACTTTTGTTGATGTTTATTAAATGTAAGCATGATCACAGAAACTAAAGAAATAGGAGATTCCTTTGACATAATGATAAGGCCTAGGTTATGTTTGTGACTCACAAGTGAGAAAGGAGTAGGCAGGAAGCCAGGATGTCTTACCTGCAGCACAATTACCAGCAGCACCTGCCCAGAGGCAAGGCTGGCAGCATAGCAGCAGCATTATTCTGGCAGCAGCATTTTGCTAACAGCAGCTCTTCCCACTGCTATAGCAGCAGCCAATCTGGTAGCACTGCAAGTGGTGCAGCTACCATCAGTGATAGATGTTTTAAATAGCTTGATTGTGGTGACCATTTGACAAGGCATACACATATCAAAACATCAAGTTGTACACCTTGATTACATACAATCTTTATTTGCCAATTCCACATCAATTAAGTTGAAAATAAATTAAATAAAATAAGCCTTAGTGACGTCAGAAGCATCGCAGAGTGAGGGATCTCCCTGGATCTCTCCCCTTAAAATAACAACAAGCTGAACATCTACAACTCAACAAATAATACCTAACCTTCACACGAGCATGTGCAAGAGATCTGTCCTTCAGAGTATCTAAGCGTCCTCAGCTGCAAGGACAATTACAGGTGCAAAGGAAATGGGCGGAAAACGACGGTCCAAGCAAACGGTATCCAGAGAAAAGTGGGTGTAGCCCTACTTATATCTGATAAAACAGACTTCAAGATGAAAAGCATAAGGAGAGACAAAGATGGACATTTCATAATGATAAAGAGGAATCATACATTAGAAAGACATAACACATCAATATATATGCTCCCAAACAGAGAACATTAAAATATATAAAGCAACTACTAACAGAACTAAAAGAAGAAACTGACAAAAACATAATTATAGTAGGAGACCTAAATACCGCATTGACAGCTATAGATAGATCATCCAAACAAAAAATCCAATAAGGAAATATCAACCCTTAATGACACAAGAGTAATTAGACATAATTGACAATTACAGAGCCTTTCATCCCCAAACACCAGATTATACAGTCTTCTCTAGTACACAGGAACATTCTCAAGGATAGATCATATGTTGGGACATAAAACTAGCCTCAACATATTCAAGAGGACTGAAACCATACCAAGCATATTCTCTGACCACGTTTTAAAACTAAAGATGTAAAAAGAAAGCAGAAAAAAAACGCTTGAAGTCTATTTTATTTTATTAACCAATGTTACGTCAATAAATTTAATAAAAAATAAAAAATAAAGTAATAAAATAAAGAATAATTCCATTTATAGTGTTAATTGCTTTATTCCATTGACCTCTTCCTTCGTGAGCCTTGTTCAGTAAAGCACATCCTATGCATAATAGTGCCCTTACTTTTTCCAAAGGCACTATTATGGTCATCAGTATGAGAGAATAGCTTTTTTTCTCATTTATTCTGAATTTGAAGTCACCTTAGAAGACATCCAGTTATACCTACCTCTGATGTAGGAACCACTCCTCAGCAATCCAGCCTTTGCTTAAACACTAAAACGAAGCAGTCTCCTACAATGTTAGATATATCTTATTATCAGAGAGCTTCTCTTTATTAAAGTACACTTAATATGGTCACAAAGACTGAGACCTTCGAGATCATACTTCCTAAACATAAATCTTGGCTTTTCCACTTTCCGGCTGTACAAGCTTGAATTAACAAAGGTATCCTGAGTCTCATCGTTCCTATCTATAACATGGGATCTTCAAGGATTCCAAAGATTAAATGTTATAATGTGTATAAAATTCAGAGTACAGAGTCCACAATGCTTATTAAATATGTTATAATTAATCAATGCTCTTGGTACTTTTATTATTGTTCTGAGCTGAGAATTACTCCCAGGGCCCTCCTGTTGTACAGCTCCATTCAGGAGTGCCATTCAATCTTTAGTTTTTGCTTTCAGGAATTCTAGTAGCAAACGCCGTTGTCCAAATTTCACAAAGTTACATAGGGCCAAGAACTGAAACTGTTATATGATCTTTTTTCACAAACCATAAAAAAAAAAAAACCTTGCCATTGCACACATAGGTAACAGAATCCTGCTTGGAATGCAGTAATTTTTCCCCATGTTGGAAATTTACTGTCTTTTATAAAACACAATTCTTTTTATTTTGAAACTAGAAAATTATTATTCTTATAACTAAACCCTTTAGTAAAAGAGTCAGATACTCTGAGGGTGTGGGATTAAACACTGTTCCTCTAAAACTCAGATAAGAGACTCTCATTTTCTTAATTTTAATTTCCCTCAAACTGAAATTGAAACCTCAGAGAACAAAACACTAAGTCTAAATGTTGTCCATGAAAAACTCTGTTTTGGATCAGTTTAATCAGTGGTATTCCTATGCGTAATTGAATACAAATTTTTTTCTTTAAAAATTAAATGTTTTATTGTTTACTTTGCTATAGAAGATATTTTTTCCATGTAACTTATATATTTAGACTAAACAGCTCCAATGCTGGTTAAAGTAAAATAATCAAGAAGATAAAATTTATTTTTGATGCTTACCACTCCTTTCAATAATCTCTTCCCAATCTATTCTCTTCAACTTCAATTGCTATATTCAAAGAAATTAGTAAGTAGTCTGTATTTTAAAATAGAATGTCCTTATAAATTATATCAGTTTTATAAATGTTTCATGTGTAATAAAGTATGTATTTTCTCTATATGTTTGGTATGTAGGATATATACATAAGTTTATATATAATATATAATTTATATATTATATTACTAAATATGACATATGTAGCTTAAGCTTAATTATGTATATGTTATGATATATAAATATCATCTATCTATCTCATCTATCTATCATCTATCTCTATCTCTCTATATGTCATCTATTATCTACCTGTCTATCTACTATCTATCTATCTATCTATCTATCTATCTATCATCTATCTATCTATCTATCTATCTATCTATCTATCTATCTATCTATCTATCTATCTATCATCATCTCTCTCTCATCATCATCATCTATCATCTATCATCTATCAATGTATCATCTATCATTTATCATCTGTCAATCTATTATCTGTCATCAGGCTTAAGCTGAACTTTTCCATAACCTTAGTTATTGATTTGCTTGCCATAATCATTTCCGTTTCTCTCCAAGACATGTTAAAATGTGTTGATTTCTTCTCATGTTTTTGTCTTTTTTTTTCTTTTACATAATTTGAAGCTATGTTGTTAGATGTAACCTAGGTAGGAATATTACGTTTTTGGTGATACTTTATGATACTTTAACATTTTTCTCTATATTGCTAATGCTTCTACATTATAAATTCGATTTTTATTATTAATATTCCCACACCAAAATTTTTCTCTGCCTCTTTTCATATTTTGTGTCTGCATGTTTAGATATATGCATTATAGGCAGCATATAACTGGATTAAAAGATCTAATATGATTTTTTGCATTATAAAAGGTATATTTAATATATTTACATATTTTTGATTTGACTATGTTTGGAAGTAGTTATACAAAAATACTTTTGTGTCTTGTTTTTTTTTTTTAATTCTTTTCTCTCTAAATGTTTTTCCTTTTTGCCTCTAATTG
>NW_006436295.1:38388-43311 GCF_000325575.1 Pteropus alecto
TGTCCCTACAAACTGATTTTCTCTGCTAGCTTGGACATACAGATAATAATTCTCTTTTTAGTAATTACTCTTTTTCTTTATTTTTATTTTATTTTTTTAAATTAAATTTATTGGGGTGATATTGGTTAATAAAATTAAATAGATTTCAAGTGTATCATTCTATAATACATCATATGTATATTGCATTGTGTGTTCACCACCCAAAGCTAAATTTTCTTTCATCACAAATATTTGACTCTCTTAATTGTTATCTACTCCCTTCCCTCCTTCTCTCTGGTAATCACTAATCCACTGTTCATGTCCATGAGTCTCTGTTTGTTTGTCATGTTTGTTGCTTTCAGTTTATATCCTAAATATAAGTAAAATCATTTGTCATAGGACACTTCGGTTGCTTCCATGTCCTGGCCACTGTGAATGGTGGTGCTTTGAACATCAGTGTGCAAATATCTTTTTGGATATGGGTTTTCAAGTCTTTGGGGTAAAGACCCAGTAGAGGGATTGCTGGAGCATATGGTAGATCAAGTCTTAGTTTTTTGAGGAAACTCCATACTGTTTTCCATAGTGGCTGTACCAATTTGCAGTTCCACCAGCAGTATATGAGGGTTTCTTTTTCTCCGCATCCTCTCCAACATTTGTTATTACTTGTTCTGTTGATTATAGCTATTCTAACAGATATGAGATGGGATCTCATTGTGGTTTTGATTTGCATTTCCCTAATAGCTGGCGATATTGAGCATTTTTTTCATATATTTGCTGGCCATTTGTATGTCCTCTAGGGAGAAGTTTCTGTTCAGGTCCTCTGCTCATTTTTTGATTGGATCATTCGTTTGTTTTGTTTGTTTTGCTTTTATTGAGTCATATGAATTCTTTGTATATTTTAGATATTAGGCTCTTGTTGGAGGTGTTGCTTGCAAACATATTTTCCCATTTGTATGGTTGTCTCTTTACCATGTCGACAATTTCTTTTGCTGAGCAGAAGCTTTTTGTTTTGATGTAGTCCCATTCGTTTATTTTAGCTTTTACTTCCCTTGCCTTTGAGGTCAAATTCATAAAATCCTCTTTAAGTCTAAGGTTCTTGAGCTTAGTTCCTATGTTTACTTCTATGCATTTTATTTATTCCAGTATTATATTCAGATCCTTATTCCATTTTGAGTAAATTTTGGTATATGGTGATAGACAACAGTCTAGTTTCAATCTTTTGCAGATGGCCTTCCAATTTAACAAGCACCATTTATGGAAGAGGCTTTCCTTTCTCCACTTATATTTTGGCATTTTTGTCAAAAATTATTTGCCCATATAAATATGAGTTTATTTCTGGACTCTCTCTTCTGTTCCACTGGTCTGTGTATCATTTTTTTTTCCTTCCAATACCATGCTGTTTTGATTACTGTTGCTTTGTAGTATAATTTGAAGTCGGGCAGAGTGATGCCTCCAGTCTCATTTTTTTTTCCCCCTCAGAATGGCTTTGGCAAATCGGAGTCTTTTGTGCTTCCATACAAATCTGATGATTTTTTTGTTCTATTTCTTTAAAATTGCTGATGGGATTTTGATGGGGATTGCATTAAATCTGTATAATGCTTTAGGTAATATGGTCATCTTAACTACGTTGATTCTTCCAATTCAAGAATATGGAATATCTTTCCATTTCTTTGTGTCTTCTTCGATTTTTTTTAAATAGGGTCTTGTAGTTCATTATATAAGTATTTCACATATTCTGTTAAATTTAGTCCTAGGTATTTTATTCTTTTTGTTGCAATTGCAAAAGGAATAATTTTTTTCCTTTCTTTTTCCAACACTTCATTATTAGAATACAGGAATGCTATGGAGTTTTGAACGTTGATTTTGTATCCAGAGACTTTACTGTATTTGCTTATTGTTTCTAGTAGTGTTCTTGTGGAGTCTTTAGGGTTTTCTATATAGAGAATCATGTCATCTGCAAATAGTGACAATTTGCCTTCTTCGTTTCCTATTCGGATGCCTTTCATATCTTTCTCTTGCCTGATTGCATTTGCTAGGATCTCGAATGTTATGTTGAATAACAGTGACAATAGTGGACAGCCTTGCTTTGCTCCTGATTTTAGAGGGAAGGTTTTTAGTTTTTCGTCATTAAATATAATGTTGGCTGAGATTTTGTCATATATGGCCTTTATTATGTTAAGGTACTTTCTTTCTATACCAATTTTGTTAAGTGTTTTGATCATAAATGGATGCCGTATCTTGTCAAAGTCATTTTCTGCATCTAGTGATAGGATCATATGATTCTTATTTTTTAAATTTGTTTATGTGGTGTATCACATTAATCAATTTGCATATGTTGAACAATCACTGTGCCCCTGGGATGAAGCCCACTTGATTATGGCGTATTATCTTTTTAACATTTTAAAAATATTGCTGTATTTGGTTCGCTAGTATCTTATTTAGGATTTTTGCATCTGTGTTCATGAGAGATATTGGTCTATAGTTTTATTTTTTTGTGCTATATTTACCAGGTTTTGGTATCAGAGTAATAATGGCCTCATAAAATGAGTTGGAAAGTATTGACTCCTCTTCAATTTTTTGGAAGAGTTTGAAGAGAATAGGTATTAAATCTTCTTTGAATGTTTGGTAGAATTCACTGGTGAAGCCATTTGTTCCTGGACTTTTACTTTGGGGGAGGTTTTTGTTGACTGTTTCAATTTCCATACTACTGATTATTCTATTTAGATTTTCCAGTTTTTCTTGATCATATTTTTCTAAGTACTAGTCTATTTCTTCTGGGTTATTAAATTTATTATTATATACTTTTTCATAGTATTCTTGCATGATCCTTTCTATTTCTGTGATGTCAGTTGTAATTTCCCCTCTTTCATCCCTGATTTTTTTTATTTGTGTCCTTTCCCTTTTTTCTTTAGTGAGTCTAGCCAAGGGTTTATCAATTTCATTAACCTTCTCAAAGAACCAGCACCTCGATGTATTTATTTTTCTATTTTTTGTTTGTTTGTTTGTTTTCAATTTTATTTAATTCTACTCTAATTTTGATGATTTCTTTCCTTTTGCTGACTTTAAGCTTCATTTTTTCTTTATTTTTTAGATTGTTTAAGGTGAAGTGTTAGGTTGTTTATTTGGGCTCATTCCTGTTTTTGTAGATAGGTCTGTAATCATATGAATTTTCCTTAAGACCATTTTTGCCATGTCCCAAAGTTTTGATATGTTATACTATCATTATCAATGTTTCTATGTATTTCTTGATCTATCTTTTGATTTTTTCTGTGACTCAGTTATTCTTCAATAGCATTTGTTTAATCTCCATATATTTCTGGTTCTTCCTGATTTCTTTTTGCAGTTGATATCTAATTTCAAAGCATTATGTTCAGAGAATATGGTTGATATGATTCCAACCTTCTTATGTTTGTTGAGGTTATTTATGTGTCCCAGTATGCGGTCGATTCTTGAGAATGTTCCATGTTCACTAGAGAATATATAAGCAGCTGTTTTGGAATGGAAGGCTCTGTATATGTCAATTATGTCTAGTTGATCTAATGTGTCATTTAAGGATGCTATTTCCTTAATGATTTTCCGTTTGGATGATCTGTCAATATCCGACAGTGGGGTATTTAGGTCCCCTACTACGATAGTGTTTTGGTCTATTTTTCCCTTTAGTTCTGTTAGTAATTGCTTTACATATTTTGGGGCTCCCTGATTGGGAGCATAGATATTAATAAGTGTTATTTCTTGGAGCATGATTCCCTTTATCATTATGAAGTGTCCCTCGGTATCTTTCTTTATTATTTACCTTTTTTATTTTGAAGTCAATATTTTGCCCAATCTTGGTACCACTATTCCCACTTTTCTCTGAATGTCATTTGCTTGAAATATCGTTTTCCATCCTTTCACTTTAAATCTATATTTGTCTTTGGAGTGAGATGTGTCTCCTGGAGACAACATATGGTTGGGTTTTGTTTTTTGATTCCTTCTGCAACTCTGTGCCTTATTATTGGTGAGTTCAGTCCATTTACATTTAGGATGATTATTGAAATATGAGGTCTTCTTAGAGCCATTTTATCTTTTGCTTTCTGGTAGCCGGTGTTTCCATTGCTTCTTGTTCTTGTATTTCTGTTTTCTTTATTTTGGTTAGCTTTTCTGGGTTTTGCCTCTGGTTCTTCTTGTTTTATGTTGTATACTTCAGTTCTGAATTTTTGGTATGTAGTTATCATTACGAATATGGAAAGGAGATATATGTGTGTGTGTGTGTGTGTGTGTGTGTGTATACACAATCATCCATTTTTTTCTGTGTGTGCCTTATCTTCTTTCCCCCTTGCGAATGTGGATCTTTGAATCCTCCTCATTTTTATCTCAGTTCGTCCCCATATATGCTGAGTGTTCATTATTATCTTGCTATAGCAATTCTCTTATTATTATTTAAGCTTATAATGTCGTGTTCTTAGTAAGAGTTACACTTCTTTGCTTGTATTTGCCTAATAGTCACTCTACTCCCAATTGTGTTTTTGTTTTGTTTTGTTATTTTGTTTTAGATGAGCTGACACATTTCAGTATTTCCTGTAATACAGGTCTCATAGTGGAGAATTCTCTCAATTTTTGTATGTGTGAAAGCTCTTAATTTCTCCTTTATATCTAAAGGAGAGCTTAGCTGGATACATTATTCTAAAATGGTAGTTCCTTCCACTTAATAATTTAAATATTTGATTCCATTTCTTCTGGCTTCTAAGGTTTGCACTGATAAGTTCGATGATAATCTATAGGGTTTTCTTTTTAAGTTACCATCTTCTTTTCCCTGGCTGCCCTGAAATTCTGTCTTTGCCATTGATTTTTGATAACTTTAATACAATGTGTCTTGGTGAAGGCCTTTTTGGGTTAAGACAATTGGGTGTTGTGTTGACTTCTTGAATTCCAAGCTCCAGCTCATTCCTTATAGTTGGAAATTCT
>NW_006436295.1:43843-67715 GCF_000325575.1 Pteropus alecto
TATTTTTCATTCTTTGGTTTCTCTCTTCTTCCTTCTGATTTATTTCTACATTTCTGTCTTCGATATCACTGATCACTTTCTTCCATTTGTTCGGCTCTATTTCCCAAGCTTGTCATTTCATTTTTCAGCTCTTGCAGTGTGTTCTTCATCTCTAGAAGTTCTATTTGGTTCTTTTAGAGGGTTTTGATCTCCTTGCTATGAACTCGCTCTGCTCATCTAGGTGTTTTTTCAATTCCTAAAATTGTTGATTTGAGTTGCTTTGGATCTCATTGAGTTTTTTCAGAATTACCATCCTGATTTCTCTGTCATTTAAGTTGCATATTTCTATGTCTGTAAGCTTATTTTCTGGAGATTTTTCTCTTTCTTTCTGAGATTCCTTGTCACCTTGGTTGTTCATGGTTGTCACCTTGGTGTTTAATGGACTATTTCTCCACTGGGCATTAATGGAAGTGTATTCTGTTGTTTTTTCCAGAAAGAAGGTATATTATATAAAGGTCTCTCTTTAACCTGCTGCAAAGAAGGCACTTTTATTTTGGTTTCCAGTAGGTGACGCCTATGCCTCTTGGATCCCTGTTTTATATAAAGCCTAAATGTCTTTTTTAATTTTCTCGTAGCTATTTAATCACTCTTGCTACTCTCAGTTTCAGTCCTGCTGGTGTTAGCAACAGTTTCGGTAGCATTTACTGAGATTCCCCTGGTTCTCCACGATGTTCCGTCTCAGAGTATATGGCGGGAGGGGCCCTCTGGGTTGGGTATTGGGGGCTGTGGCTCAGCCTCAGTTTTGCTGCCGGGGCCAGTAAAAATCAACTGTTGTTTCTCTGCAGTCTCATCCCACTTCTCTGCTTTCTGCCCTGATGACTGGGTCCTGCTGCTGGCTATTAGAAGTTCTGGCACTTTCAGGCAGGCTGATTAGTCGCTCTTCCCCCTCTTCCTACAGTGAGCTTCAGTGGCTGGGAGAGGTAGCTTCTTTATTTCTCTCAGTCCACTGCCTGACACCCAAGGTTCTGACCTGTAGTAGCTCTTATGCGCAGATCCCACACTCAGATGTGCTGATGTGCAGTTTGTATGTTTATTGTTGAGTTTTAGGTGTTCAGCTTATTGTTGTTTCAAGGGGAGAGATCTGAGGACGTCTCTCACTCCGCCACTTTTCCTAGAATCCTACCTAGTTTTTTTCAAGGAACCTCCATATTGTTTTCCATAGTTGCTGTATCAGTTTACATTCCCAACAGCACTGTAGGGTTTCTTTCTTTCCACAACCTCTCCAACACTTGTTATTACTTGTCCTGTTGATGATAACCATTCTAACAAGTGTGTGATGGTATCTCGTTGTGGTTTTGATTGCATTTCCCTAATAGCTAGTGAAGTAAGTTGGGCATCTTTTCATTTGTCGGTTGGCCATTTGTATGTCTTCTTGGGAGAAGTGTCTGTTCAGGTCTTCTGCATCCATTTATTTAACTGGATTGGTTTTTTTTTTGTTGTTGTTGTTAAGCTGTATGAGTTCTTTATATATTTTGGATATTAGCTCATTATCGTAGGCATTATTCATATAGTTTATGAAGCGATCCTTAATTACTCTAGCACCCACCTGGCTCTATACATAGCCATTACAATAATATTGACTGTATTTCCTATGCTGTACTCTACATCCCTTACTGTTTTATAACTACTAATTTGTACTTCTTCATCCCTTCATTTTTTTTTTTACCCGGTCCTCCCAACACACTCCCATGCTCTGCCAATTTTTTAATTGGATTGGTTGATTTCTTTTTGTTTTGAGTTGTATGAGTTTTTAAAATATTTTTTGTATATTAGCCCTTTATCGAAGGTGTTGTTTATAATTATCTTCTCCTATTCAGTTGGTTGCCTCTTCATCTTCTTGATTATTATTATTTTTTTTTTGCTGTGATTTTTAGTTTCCCATTCTTTTATTTCTGATTTTGCTTCAAATTCATAAAAATCCTCTCTAAATTCAAGGTTTACGAGTTTAGTACCTATTGTATTCTTCATCCAGTTTACTTATATTTAGGTCTTTGATCCATTTTGAGTTAATTTTAGTATATGGTGACAGCAGTCTAGTTTCTTTCTTTTCAATGTGGCTTTCCGATTTTCCCAGCACCATTTATTGAAGAGGCTTTTTTTCTCCACTGTATATTTTTGGCTCCTTTGTCAAAAATTATTTGCCCATATACACGGGGTTTTATTTCTGGACTCTCAATTCTGTTCCTTTGGTCTTTGTGTCTGTTTTTCTGCCAATAAGCTGTTTTGATTATTGCCACTTTGCATTATAATTTGAAGCTAGGCAACCTGAAACCTCTGACCTTGTACATTTTTCTCAGGATTGTTTTGGCTATTTTGGGTTTGTTGTGATTTCATACAAATCTGATGATATATAGATATATTTTTAATGCCATTGGGATTCCAATGCGGATTGCATTAAATCTACATATTGCTTTGGGTAATACGGCTATTTTAACTATGTCGATTAATCCAGTCCATGAACATGGAATATCTTTTAATTTCTTTGTGTGTCTTCAATTTATTTTAATAATATCTTACAGTTTTCAGTGTATAGGTTCTTCACATGCTTTGTTAGGTTTATAACTAAGAAGTTTATTCTTTTTGTTGCAATTGCAAATGAAATTTTTAAATTTCTTTTTCTTAAAATTTATTTTTGGTGTATAGAAATGCTATGGACTTTTATATATTGATTTTGTATCCTGTATCTTTACTGTATATGTTTATTGTTTCTAACAGTTTTTCAGTGGAGTCTTTAGGATTTTCTATATAGAGAATCATGTCATCTGCAGAAAGTGACAATTTGACTTCTTCATTCCCTGTTTTGATGCCTTTTATTTTATCTCTTGCCTGATTGCTCTAGCAAGGACTTTCAATACTGTATTGAATAAGAGTAGTGAAAGTGGGTATGCTTCTCTTTTTCCTGATTTAGAGAGAAAGCTTTCAGTTTTCACCATGAAGTATGATATTAGCTAAGAGTTTGTTATATACTTTTTTTTTATGTTGAGGTACTTTCCTTCTATATCCATTTTATTAAGTATTTTAATTATAAATGGATGCTATATCTTGTCAAAAGCATTTTCTGCATTTATTGATATAATCATATGGTTTTTATCTTTTATTTTGTTTATGTAGTATATCATATTAATTGATTTGCATATGTTAAATCATCCTTGTGCCCTGGAATGAACCTCACTTGATTGTCATGTTAATGTATTGTATTTGATTTGCTAGTACTTTAAGATTTTTGCATCTGTATTTGTCAGAGAAATTGGTCTATATTTTAATTTTTGTGTGTTATCTTTACCAGGTTTTGTATCAGGGTAATATTGGCCTCATAAAATAAGTTAGAAAGTTTTGCCTCTTCTTCAATTTTTTGAAAGAGTTTGAGAAGAACAGATATTAAATCATCTACGAATGTTTGGTAGAATTCACTAGCAAAGCCGTCTTGTCCTGAACTTTTACTTTTGGGGTGGTTTTTGATGATTGTTTCAATTTCCTTACTGTAGATTTGTCTATTTAGATTTTCATTCTTTTGTGATTCAGGAGAGGAAGGTTTTATATTTCTAAGAACTTGTTCATTTCTCCCAGGTTATTAAATTTGGTGGCATATAATATTGTATAGTATACTGATATGATTCTTTGTATTTCTGTGGTATCTGTCATGACTTTTCATCTTTCATTTCTGATTTTATTTATTTGTATCTTTTCTGTTTTTCTCATTGTCAGTCTAGGCAGAATTTTGTCAGTTTTATTGATTTTTTTCAAAGAACCAGTTAATCATTGCAGTAATTTTTTCTATTCTTTTGTTCTCAGTTTCTTTTAATTCTTCTATAATTTTTATTTTCTCCCTTCTGGTGACTTTGTTCTTTTTTTCCTAGTTTTTTTAAAAATATAATGTTAGGTTGTTTATTTGGGCTCATTCTTATTTATTGAAATAGGCCTGTAATGATATGAACTTTCTTCTTATTATGTTGTATTTTCATTCTCATTTGTTTCTATGTATCTATTAATCTCTTCTTTTATTTCTTCTCTGACCCAGTCATTCTTCAGTAGCACATTGTTTAATATCCACATATTTGTGTTTTTCCTGGTTTGTATATTTTTGGTGTTCTCTGTTTGGGAGCATATATATTGATAAATGTTATGTTTTATTGATATATCATCCCCTTAATTATTATGAAATATCCATTTTTTTCTCTTGTTACCTTTTTTTTTTTAATATTGAAGTCTGTTTTGTCAGGTATAAGTACACTACACCCACTTACTCTGGATACCATTTGCTTGGAGAATCAATTTCCATTCTTTCACTTTGGGTCTACATTTCTCCTTGTAGCTGTGAAGTATCTTTTTAAGGCAGCATTTTTTTTTTTTTGGCTCTATTGAAATATAACAATTAGTTGCTTGTATTTACATTGTACAATTCAATGATTTTTTTTCATTATAGTTGGCATACAATAATATACCAGTTTCAGTTGTATAACATAGTGATCAATGATCTACATAACTTACAAAGTGATCACCCCACTAAATCTAGTACCCCTCTCCCTCCTTATGTATTTAGTACGACATTATTAACTATCTTCCCCATGCTGCACTCTACATCTCCATGTCTATTCTGCAATTATTCATTTGTACCTCTTAATCACCTTGCTTTTTTTTGCTGTGCTCCCAACCCCCCTCTCATCTAGTATCCCTCTAAATATTCTCTATATCTATGAGTTTATTTCTGCTTTTGTTGTTTTGATGATTTTGTTCTTTAGATTCCACATGTACATGAAATCATGCGATATTTGTCTTTTCTATCCGATGTATTTCATTCAATGTAATACCCTCTAGATCCATTAAGGCAACATCTTTTTCCATCCCCTTCTTTTTAGTCTGTGTGTATCCTTTAATCTGAAGTAAGTCTCTTGTAGGCAGCATATGTAGGGGCCTTGTTTTCTTAACCATTCAACCAATCTTTTGGTTGGAGCACTTAGTTATTTTTCATTTGAGGTACTTATTGGTAGGAATGTAGTTGTTACCATTCTTTATTCTTGTTTTTGATACATGTTTTTTTTCTTCTTAAAGAAGTCGTTCCAACATTTCCTATACTGGCTTGGTATTGATAAATTCTCTCAGTTCATTTTCGTCTGTCTTTTAACTCTAAATGATAGCTTTGGTGGATAAAGAATTCTTGGGTGCAGATCCTGGGTTTTCATCATGTCGAATATTTTGTGCCAACCCCTCTGTCCTGCATAGTTTCTTTTGAGAAATCAGCTGCCAGTCTTATGGGTAAAATCTGCCAGACAGATTTTTCTTGCCATTTGCTCCCTTATAGACAACTGCCTTTCCCTTGTCGCTTTTAAGATTATCCCTTTATATTTAACCTTTGGCATTTAAATTATGGTGTGTCTTGGTGTGGGCCTCTTTGGGTTCATCTTTTTTGGTACTCTTTGAGCTTCCTGGGGTTGTAGGTCTATTCCTTTCACCATGTTAGGGAAATTTTCCATCGTTATTTCTTTAAATAGCTCTTCAACATCTTGTTTTCCTTTCAGTACCCCTATGACGTGACTTTTTTTTTTTTTTTTTTTTTTTTTTACATTTAATAGTGTCTCATAGGCTCCTTAAATTATTATTATAGTCTTGGCTTCTTTTTTCTTGCCATTCTGAATTAGTATTCTTGGTTTCACATCCTCTATATAGGTCATTTGATTCTCTTCTTTATTCACTCTGTTTATTCCATTTAATGTACTTTTCATCTCAGATAATGTGCTCCCTTTTATAATTTCCATGTTTGTTTGTTTTTTATCTCTGACTCGCTCCCTTTTATAATTTCCATTTCCATGTTTGTTTGTTTTTTATCTCTTTGTTAAAGTTTTTACTGAAGTCATCTACACTTCCTCTAAGTTCATTGAGCATCTTTATAACCAGTGTTTTGAACTCTACATATGTTAGGTTGCTTGACTCCATTATTTCTGAATCACTGTTCTGTTCTCTCATATGGTTTCTGCTTCCCTGTTTTCTCATTTTGGCTGCTTTTCTGTGTCTGTTTTTATGTACTAAACAAAGCCCTTAATTTTTCCCAGTCTTCTTAATGTGGCTATGTAAGGTATTCAGCTGCAGGCCAAATTTAGCCCAAGGCTGTGCCCCTCCAGGGTCACCTCTTAAGAATCAGCAAGCAATCCACAGATGCCTCAAATGGCCACTCCAGAACCCACAGTCACCTGTCAGCAGTGTGAGTCTAGGTGCTGCTCAGCAAGGGGTGCCTGACTTGCTGAGGACACACCTGGGTATGGCTTGGCTAAGGCCATGAGTTGGGGGAGGCAGAGTTTTAGAGAATTCTCTGAGTGGAGTGACTTTTGTTATCCAGTTTGATGACGTCTCCGCTATGGCAGCTCTGATTCCACACACTGGAAAGGGGTAGGGCTCAACAGAGGAATAATGGATACTGCCAGCATTTCTATACAGAGCAAGTTTTGCCTAAGTGTCTCAACCTGACAACTTACAGTGTCTCTCTGTAAGTTCCTGGTAGCCCCTGTGCAGCCAACCCGGCACAGGTGCTCAGAGTGAGCACGTCTGTCACTGTGAATGGCCCCTTTAAGAGGTGTCTGCAGCTGCCGGCTGCTGCTATGGCCGCTGTCTCAGTCACTCAGGACTGGACAGCCTCATGTCCTTGCCCCATCCTATCTCCTCCCATTATAGGGTTATTTCTTATTTCTCTCCCTAGTTGTAGGGCTTGTTCATATAGATCCTGGGTGATTTTTCTTGCCATTTGCTCCTTGTTTCTGTCACAGCTTTTATTTGGTTGTAAGAGAGATGAACAGAGCCTCTATTATCTATGCCATTTTTTCCTTTCCCCTCTGATTTCTTTTACTCCAATTTGCTACTCTGTGCCTCTTTATTGGTGAGTTTAGTTTATTTACATTTAGGTTAATTATTGATATATGAGAATTTTTTTTAATATCCATTCCATCTTTTGTTTTCTGGTAGCTCAGAGTCTCCATTGTTTCTTTGCCCCTGTGTTTCTATCTGCTATTTTTGTTTAGTGATGTTATATATATTTTTTGTCTGTTCCCTCTTTTCTATGTTACATGTCTGCTTTCTAGATCGTGTGTGTATAAGTTAATGTAAAAGAAAGTTTCATATATACAGTAGTCCTTTCTTCTACATGCATCTTATATCCATTCCCATTTGTAAATGCAGACTTTTATTCCCTCTCTTTTTGTTTTTGTTGCCACAAATTATCCTTACTTATGCTGTGAGTTCATTTCTGAGTTGCAGTAGCTATTGTTTTCTTCTTCACTTTTTTAAGTGACAGAAAATTCAAGATTGCAGTTCTAAAAAATTCAACTATGTACAAGAAAATTCAGATAGGCAGTTTAATAAACTCAGAAATAAACTTAATGATAAAAAATACTTTACCAAAGATATTGAAACTTAGAAAAAGAACAAAATAGAAATTCTGGAGTTGAGGACCTCAATGAAAGTGATAAAGAATGAAATAGTGAGCTTAGAAAATACAGCTGACCAGATGGAGAAAAGAATTAGTACTATTGAAGATGAAAATCTGGAAATAGCACAGATGGAAGAAGAGAGTGAAAAGAAATGAAAAGACTAAAAAAAAAAGTGGAAAAAACAACACTCTACAAGAACTATCTGACTCCATCGGAAAGAGTAACATAAGAATAATAAGTATACCAGGAGAAGAAAGGGAAAGGGGAACAGAGAAACTATTCACAAAAATAGTCGACAAAAACTTCCCAAATCTATGAAAAATGCTGAATCCTCAAATTCAAGAAACAAACAGAACACCTAATTATCTTAATCCATAATGCCTTATCCTGGGCATATTATATTAAAATGGTCAAAAATTAATGACAAAGAAAGAATTCTCAAGGCAGCCAGGGAAAAGAAGACAGTAACCTATAAAGGAAATCTTATTAGATTATTGACAGACTATAAAGCAGAAACTCTATAAGCCGAAGGAATAGGAATCAAATATTTAAACTATTGAAATAGAGAAACTACCAGCCACGAATAATATATCTAGCACAGTTACCCAATAAACATGAAGGAGAAATGAAGATCTTTCCAGAGCTGAGGAAATTTTTCACCACAAGTTCTGCATTACATAAAATACTATTGGGGTCATTCTACCTGAAACAAAAAATACAAAATTATAAGTAAGATGACTAACAGACAGACAGAAGTGGAAAATTGCAGCTCTTATTCAGAATAGGGTATTAAACACTCAAATATTACATAATAATTAAAGGAGTTAAAAGAAAAATTTAAGAAATAGAAGAAAACAGCTACTTCAACTCATTTTTTAAATTTTATTTTTCCATTAAAGTTTACATTTAATATTATTTGATATTACTTTCAAGTGTACAGCATAGTGATTTGACTTTTATATAATTTACTAAGTGATCTTCCTATTTAGTCTAGTACCAGGTAGGAACTCACTGTGGTTTTCATTTGAGTTTCCCTGATGATTAGTGATATTCAACATCTTTTCATGCGTCTTTTGCCTATCTCTATGTCCTTTTTGAAGAAATGTCTACTCAGATAATCTGTTCATTTTTAATTGGATTATTTGGTATTTTATGGTGTTAAATTATACGAGTTCTTATATATTTTGGATATTAATCCCTTATTGGATGTATCATTTGTAAATATCTTCTTCCGTACAGTCCGTTTCTTTTTGTTTATTAATCGTCTCCTTGCTATGCAAAAACTTTTTTAGTTTGATATAAACTCATATGTTTTATTTAATTAAGTTTATTGGATTTAAATTGGTTAGTACAATTATATAATTATCAAGTACATTATAATTTGACATCTGTATATTCTATTATATGTTTACCACCCAAAGTACATTTTCCTTCATCTATCATATATTTCATCCCCTTTACCCACTTCACGCTCCCCCTCCCACCATATTTGACCCGCTTTACCACATCTACCTTCCACGACCTCCCCACCCCCTACTCTCTGGTAACCACTAGTCTATTATCTATGTCCATGAGTCTCTGTTTGTTTGTCCTGTTCATTTGTTGCTTTTAGGTTTATATCCCACATATAAGTGATATCATGTGATTTTCAACTTTTTCTGATTTGTTTTGCTTAGCATGACTATCTCGAAGTCCATCCATGTTGTCGCAAATGGCAATATTTCATCTCTTCTTATGGTTGAGTAATATTGCATTGAATATCTGTACCACAGCGTTTTTAGCCAATCACTTATCGTAGGACACTTCAGTTGCTTCCATGTCTTGGCCATTGTGAATAATGCTGCTATAAACATTAGTGTGCAAATATCTTTTTGGATATAGGTTTTCAAGTCTTCGAGGTAAATATCCAGTAGAGGGAATACTGGATCATATGGTAGATCAATTCTTAGTTTTTTGAGGAACCTCCATAATGTTTTCCATAGCAGCTGTACCAATTTGCAGTCCCACCAGCAGTGTATGAAGGTTTCTTTTTCTCGGCATCCCCTCCAACAATTGTTATTACTTCTGTTGATTATAACTATTCTAAAAGTTGTAAGAAGGTATCTCACTGTGGTTTTGATTTGCATTTCCCTACTAGCTAGTGATGTCGAGCATCTTTTCATATATTTGCTGGCCATTTGTATGTCCTCTAGGGAGAAGTGTCTATTCAGGTCCTATGTCAATTTTTTTATTAAATTTTTTGTTTGTTTTTCTTGTTATTGAGTTGTATGAGTTCTTTATATATTTTGGATATTAGGCCTTTATTGGAGGTGTTGCTTGCAAATATATTTTCCCATTCAATGGTTGTCTCTTTACTTTATTGATGATTTCTTTTGCTGAGCAGAAGCTTTTTAGTTTGATGTATTCCCATTTATTTATTTTAGCTTTTACTTCTCTTGCTTTTAAGGCCAAATTCACAAAATCCTCTTTGAGTCTAAGGTTCTTGAATTTAGTTCCTGTGTTTTCTTCTATATATTTTATTATTTCAGGTCTTATACTCGGGTCCTTAATTCATTTTGAGTTAATTTTGGTGTGTGGTGATAGACAACAGTCTAGTTTCATTCTTTTGCAGGTGGCTTTCCAGTATTCCCAGCACCGTTTATGGAAGAGGTATTCCTTTCTCCACTGTATGTTTTTGGCTTCTTTGTTGAAAATTATTTGCCCACGTAAATATGGGTTTACTTCTAGATTCTCGATTATGTTCCACTGGTCCATGTGTCTGTTTTTCTGCCAATACCATGCCATTTTGATTACAATCACTTTGTAGTATAATTTAAAGTCAGGCAGTGTGAAGCCTCCATTCTTGTTCTTTTTCTTCCAGGTGGCTCTTGCAATACAGGGTCTTTTGTGCTTCCACAAAAATATGATGACTTTTTTGTTCTATTTCTTTTAAAAATGCAGGTGAGATTTTCATGTGGAGTGCATTAAATCTGTATAATGCTTTAGGTAATATGGTCATCTTAACTATGTTGTTTCTTTCAATCCAAGAACACAAAATATCTTTCCATTTCTTTGTATTTTCTTCAGTTTCTATTGATAGGGTCTTATAGTTTCAATTATATAGGTCCTTTACATGTTTTGCTAAATTTATTGCTAGGTATTTTATTCTTTTCGTTGCAATTGCAAAAGGAATAATTTTTTTCTTTCTTTTTCTGGCACTTCATTATTAGAGTATAGGAATGCTATGGAATTTTGAATGTTGATTTTGTATCCAGAGACTTTACTGTATTTGCTTATTGTTTCTAGTAGTGTCTTTGTGGAGTCTTTAGGGTTTTTTTATATAGAGAATCATGTCATCTGCAAATAGTAACAGTTTGACTTCTTCATTTCCTATTTGGATGCCCTTCATATATTTCTCTTGCCTGATTGCACTTGCTAGGACCTCCAATGTTATATTGAATAACAGTAGCAATAGTGGACAGCCTTGCCTTGTTCCTGATCTTAGAGAGAAGGTTTTTATTTTTTCACCATTAAGTATAATATCGGCTAAAGGTTTTTCATAGATGGCCTTTATTATGTTAAGTTGCTTTCTTTCTATACCAATTTTGTTAAGTGTTTTGATGATAATTGGATGCTGTATCTTATCCATTTTCTGCATCTAGTGATAGGATTATATGATTCTTCTTTTCAATTTATGTGGTGTATCACATTAATTGATTTGCATATGTAAAACCATTCCTATGCCTCTGGGATGAAGCTCACTCGATCGTGGTGTATAATCTTTTTAAAAATGTTGCTGTATTTGGTTTGCTAGTATCTTATTTAGGATTTTTGCATCTGTGTTCATGAGAGATATTGGTCTGTATTTTTCTTTTTTGGAGTCATCTTTACCAGGTTTTAGTATCAGGGTTATATTGGCCTCATAAAATGAGTTGAGATGTATTGACTCCCCTTGGATTTTTGGAAGAGTTTGAGGAAAATAGGTATTAAATCTTCTTTGAATGTTTGGTAGAATTCACTGGTGAAGCCATCTCGTCCTGGACTTTTACTTTTGGGGGAGGTTTTTGTTGACTGTTTCAATTTCCATACTGCTATTCGGTCTATTTAGATTTTCCAGTTCTTCTTGATTCATCTAGGAAGGTTGTATTTTTCTAAGTAGTGGTCCATTTTTTCTCAATTACTAAATTTGGTGTTATATACTTTTTCATAGTATTCTTGCATGATCCTTTGTATTTCTGAGATGTCAGTCATAATTTCCCCTTTCATCTCTGATTCTGTTTACTTGTGTCTCTTCTCTATTTTCTTTAGTGAGTCTAGCCCAAGGTTTGTCAATTTATTTACCTCTTCAAAGAACCAGCTGTTTGTTGTATTTATTTTTTCTATTTTTTTAATTTGTTTCTGCTCTATTTTGATAATTTCTTTTCTTCTGTTGACTTTAGGCTTCATTTCTTCTTTCTTTTCTAGTTTTTTTTTAACATGATGCATTAGGTTTATTTGGGTTCGTTCTTGATTTTGGAAATAGGCCTTTAATGATATGAACTTTCCTCTTATGACTGCTTTTGCCATGTCCCAAAAGTTTTGATATTTGTGCTATCATTATCATTCATTTCTATGTATCTCTTGATATCTCTTTTGATTTCTTCTGTGACCCAGTTTATTCTTGCATAGTAAGTTTTTTAATCTTCAAGTATTTGTAGTTCCTTCTGCTTTCTTACTGCAATTGATCTCTTGTTCCAAAGCCTTATGATCAGAGAATATGGTTAGTATAATTTCAACCCTTTTATGTTTGTTGAGGCTCTCTTTGTGTCCCAGTATGTGGTCAATTCTTGAGAATGTGCCATGAGCACTAAAGAATGTATAAGCAGCTGTTTTGGAATGGAAGGCTCTGTAATGTCAATTATGTCTAGTTGGTCTAATGCGTCATTTAAAGATGCTATTTCTTTAATGATTTTCTGTTTGGATGATCTGTCCATATCCAACTGTGGGGCATTTAGGTCCCCTACTACAATAGTGTTTTGGTCTGTTTCTCCCTTTAGTTCTGTTAGTAATTGCTTTACATATTTTACGGCTCCCTGATTGGAAGCATAGATATTAATAAGTATTATGTCTTCTTGGTGCATGATTCTCTTTATAATTATGAAGTGTTCCTCAGTATCTTTCTTTACTATTTTTATTTTGAAATTTATTTCGTCTTATACCAGTACCACTACTCCCTCTTTTCTATGAATGCCTTTTGCTTGAAATATCATTTTTCACCCTTTCACTTTGAGTCTATATTTGTCTTTGGAGCTGAGATGTGTCTCCTGGAGGCAGCATATGGTTGGGTTGTGTTTTTTGATCTATTCTGTGCCTTATTATTTGTGAGTTCAGTCCATTTACATTTAGGATGATTATTGAAATATGAGGTCTTCTTAGAGCCATTTTATCTTTTGCTTCTGGTAGATTGGTGTTTTCATTGCTTCCTTGTCCTTGTGTTTCTGTTTTCTTTATTTTGGTTGGCTTTGTTGGTTTTTCCTCTAGTTCTTCTTGTTATATGTTATATACTTCCCTTTTGAATCTTCTGCGTGCAGTTACCATTACAAATATGCAAAGGATAGTTTTATACATATACACACACACAAACACACACACACAGTCATCCCTTTTCTTCTGCATGTGTCTTATCTCTATTACTCTTTGCTAATTTGGAATATATATATTCGTCCATTTTCTTCTGTGTGTGCCTTATCTCCATTCACCTTTGTAAATTTGGATTTTTTATCCTCCCCTTTTCAGTCATTGTTATCTCAGTTTGTCTCTATGTATGCTGAATGTTCATTACTATCTTGCTATAGTAATTCTCTTCTTATTTAAGTGTATAATGCCCTGTTATCAGTAAGGGTTGCTCTCTTCTGCTTCTGTTTACCTGATTGTCAATTTACTCCTAATTATGTTTTTTTTTTTTTTTTTTTCATTTTGTTTTAGGGGAGCTGACCCCTTTCAGTATTTCCTGTAGTGCAGTCCTCGTAGTAGAGAATTCTCTCAATTTTTTTTATTTCTGGAAAGGCCTTAATTTCTCCTCATAGCTAAAGGAGAGCTTAGCTGGATACGTTATTCTAGAATGGTAGTTACTTTCATTTAAGAATTTAAATATTTGATTCCATTCCTTTCTGGCTTGTAAGGTTTGTGCTGGGAAGTCTGAGGATAATCTAATGGGTTTTCCTTTATAAGTTACCGTTTTCTTCTCCTTAATTGCCCTGAGGATTCTGACTTTGATGTTGATTTTTAATAATTTTAATGCAGTGTGTCTTGGTGAAGGTCTTTATGAAGGTTGAGATAATTGGGTGTTCTGTTGACTTCTTGAATTCCAAGATCCAGCTCATTCTTTAGATTTGGGAATTTCATCAACTATTTGTCTGAAAATGCTTTCTAGTCCCTGCTCCTTTACCTTGCCTTCGGTAATGCTCATTATTTTTCATTGCCTCTCCTGATGATATCAGCTAGTTCTTAATTTCTCTTTTATTATGTCTATTCTTCAGTTTCTCTCTTCCTTCTTCTGATTTATTTCTAGATTTCTGTGTTCAGTATCACTGATCCTTTCCTCTATTTGGTCGACTCTATTTCCTAAGCTTGCTATTTCATTTTTCAGCTTTTGCAGTGTGTTCTTCATCTCTAGAAGTTCTATTTGGTTCTTTTTGAGAGTCAGTCTCCTTGCTCTGCTCATCTAGGTGTTTTTTTCAATTCCTAAAATTGTTGATATGACTCGTTTTGGAATTCACTGAGTGTTTTCAGAATTACCATCCTGATTTCTCTGTCATTTAAGTTGCATATTTTTATGTATGTAAGCTTCTTATCTGGAGATTTTTTCTCTTTCTTTCTGAGATTCCTTGTCACCTTGGTTGTTCATGGTGTTTAATAGACTATTTCTCCACCTGGGCACTAATAGAAATGTATTCTGCTGTTATTCCAGAAAGAAGATTTATTATATAAAGGTCTCTCTTTAGCCTGTTGCAAAGAAGGCACTTTTCTTTTGGTTTCCAGTAGGTGGCATCTAAGCCTCTTAGATCCCTGCTTTATATAAAGCCTTAATATTGCCTTTTTATTTTCTTACAGATATTTACCCATGCTTGCTACCCACAGTCTCAGTTCCTGTCAATGTTAGGATCAGTTTCTGTAGCGTTTACTGAGATTCCCCTGGTTCTCCGTGATGTTCCGTCTCAGAGTATATGGGGGAGGGGTCTTCTGGGTTGGGAGTTTGGGGCTGCAGCTCAGCCTTGGTTTGGAAACCACAGCCAGTAAAAATCAATAATTGTTTCTTTGCTGTCTCACTTCTCTGCATTTTGCTCTTATGACTGGGCCCTGCTGCCTGCCACGAGGAGTTCACAGAACTCCCAGGCAGGGCTGTTCAGGGAAGTCGCCGCACCTCACCCCCTCTCCCTCCTCCTATAGGGTTCTCTGGTGGCTGCTGGAGGCAGCTTCTTTACTTCTCTCAGTTCACCACCTGATACCCAGGGTTCTTACCTTTGGTAGCTCTTATGCACAGATCCTACGCTCAGATGTGCTGGTGTGCAGTTTGGGTATTTATTGTTGAGTTTGAGACATTCAGCTTATTGTTGTTTCAAGGGGAGAAATCTGGGGATATCTCTCACTGTGCCATGTTTCCAAAATCTATCAATCCCATACGTTTATTTTTTCTTTGTTCAAGGCAACATATCAGAAAAAAATATCACTAAGCCACGCCAGAGAGTTTACTGCCTATGTTTTCTTTTGGGAGTTTTATGATTTGGGGTCTTACATTTAAGTGTTTAATTCATTTTGAGTTTATTTTTGTATATGGTGTAATAAAGTGGTTGTACTTTATTTTTTTTTTTTGCATGTATCTATCTCATTTTTCCATTGTATATTCTTGCCTTTATTCCATTGTATATTCTTGCTTTCTTTGTCATAGGTTAAATTCTCTGTATAAGCAAAAAAATTATTTGGGAGCTCTTTATTATATTGCGTAGATCTATATATCTGATTTTATCCCAATACCATGGTGATTATTGTAGGCTTTTAGTTTAATTTGATATCAAGTAGAGTAATACTTCCTACTTTTGTTCTTTCTTAAGATTGCTTTTTGGCTATTCAAACCTTTTGTGGTTCCATGTAGATTTTAAGATTAGTTCTAATACTGAGAAGAATACCATTGATATTTTAATAGAGATTGCATGGAATATTGCATTAAGTAGTAAAAACATTTTAATAATATTAATTGTTCCAACCCATGAGCAAGGTATATCTTTCCATTTATTTGTATCTTCTTCAATTTCTTTCTCCAATGTCTTATAGCTTTCGGAGTACAGGTCTTTCATCTCTTTGATTAAATGTATTTCTAGTTATTTTATGCCTTTTAATGCAAATGTAAATGAGATTATTTTCTTAATTTCCTCGTCTATTGTTCATTATCAGTGTATAAAAATGCAACAGATTTTTGTATATTGATTCCGTATTCTGCAATTTTATTGAATTTATTTATAATAATTTCTAAATAATTTTTGGTGGAGTCTTTAGGATTTTCTGTATATATCATGTCATCTGCAAATAATGAGAGTTTTACATCTTCCTTTCCAATGTTTTTTCTTATGTGACTGCTGTGGCTAGGACTTTTGTATGTTTGTTTTTAAGAATAGATATACTACTGTCACCATATATTTGATCCCCTTCGTGGAAGGAAATTTAACTTTGGGTGGTGAACACACAATGTAACATACATATGGTGTATTATTGAATTGCATACTTGAAACCTATATAATTTTATTAGTGCAGTCACCCCAATAAGTTTAATAAAATTATAATAATAATGGAGATAGTAGTGTATTATTAAGTCCAGAAAGCACTAATAAAATAAAGAATGGAAAACATAAAGATTTACAAAACAAAAGAAAAACAAAAAAATAAAGTCTTTGAAAGATAAGAGGAGATGAGATCCATTGCATGTGTGATTACTCAAGGTCAGGACAAAAAAGTCTATAGAACATTTATGAGATCAACAATGAAGTCAGGGAAGGATGTTGGTCGGAGGTCAATGGTGAGTTGCACTAACTCTCTTCCCTTTCTGAAAGATGGTTCTCTTAATGGACTTAATGAGTTCCTTGTTACGGAGACTGTAGATAATGGGGTTGACTAGCGGTGTTAATACAGAGTAGACTACAGCAAGTGTTCGATCAATGATCAGTGAATAGCTCTTCTTTAGCCACAGATACATGAAGATAATGCTCCCAAAGAAGATGAGGACCACAATGAGATGTGAGCTACATGTAGAAAAGGCTTTCTTTCTTCCTGCTGTTGTTTTCATTTTCAGTATGGTCCAAATGATTCTTCCATAAGAAACCATAATAAAGAGGAAGGTAATAATGATAATAAAGGCATTGATGGTAAAGTCCACCAGGACATTAGTGGTTGTGTCCTTGCAGGCCAGGGTCAGCAGAGGTGGAAAGTCACAGAAGATGTGTTTAATTTCATTGTAGCCACAGAAAGGGAGCTGGGAGACCATTATGACTTCAGTTCTTGCAGTTGTTAGACCACAAGTCCAACAACCAGCAGCCATCTTCATACAGTGTGTTGGGGTCATAATTGCAAGGTAGTGGAGGGGCCAGTAGATAGCCAGATATTGGTCATAGGCCATGGCTGTAAGAAGGTAGCATTCAGAGGCTCCTAGGGAGTGGAAGAAGTAGGTCTGAAGAAGGCATCCTGCAAAAGATATAGTCTTCTTCTCACTGAGAAGATTAGTTAGCATCTTGGAGATTATAGTGTCTGTATACCAGAGCTCAAGAAGGAGAGAATACTGATAAAGTGGTACATGGGTATGTGTAGGGCTACATTTAGTCATATGACTAAGAAGATGAGCATGTTGTCACAGATAGTGAATGGGTATGCCACCAACAACGGGACAAAAAGCCAGCCTGTGACGGTCCTCCTTCAGGGAAACCAAGGAACACAAATTCAACCAAGCTTGAATGATTGTGTTGTTTCATGAGAGGCTGAGATGGAGAAGGTAAGGAGAAAAAACTGAATTTAGGTGAATGCCGAATCTAACTCCAACCTTTATTTCTTTTTTGTTTTTAAATTTAAATTTAGCACTTTAATTACTATTGCTGCTGTTACTATTTTTTGTACTATCCTAAAAATAATAATAGCTGACTCTTATTAGCACTCACTAAGCATCAAGCATTTTTACAAGTGTTTTGCATTCAATAGTTTATTTATTTTTTACACAACAAATGAAATCTATTGCCATATCTATTTTAAAGATGATAAAGTTCAGGAATAGAGAAAATAGATTACAAAACTTTTCTATCTCAAATAAATACCATGTCACAGAAACAAAATTTGAACTTATATATGCTAACTCCATTCTGTTTATCTCTATACTATGTGGCCTTCTCCAAACATTCTATCGCCCCTCCCCAATCATAGTTTTTCTTTCAGTTAAATCTCAAAGAGTAAATTCTGTATATGAGATTAATGCAGCGGCAAGTCTTTTCTTATTTTTGAGTTCACTTATATACATGTGTCAGTAATAAGGAATATAGAATTCAACAAGGTGAAAGTTATGCTAGTAGGAGGCTTACAACATCCTAGGGAAGCAGACACATCAGTCAGTCATCTCAAGGTAGTCTGTGAAGTAAAGGGCACTGCAGACTGCTAAGGTAGGGGCTCATTTCTAGGATCAGAAGGACTGAAAAAGACTTCTTGGAGAGGAAGCTTCTGACCTGAATTTTCCCAGAAGAATAGGAGTTAGTTAAATAAAAGAAAAAGAAGCATTTCAGACAAAAGCACATGTGCAGACCCCAAGCTAAAAGCAGCCTGAATTAGGGCAACATATTCTCTTCTGTATAATAAGATAACTGAGAAAACTCATCCAGTGATTTGGGACCTTGTCCCAGAAGGCACAGGGAGCCACTGAGAAAAAAATATTATATAGACAAATCGCATGACCAGATTTAAATTTTAAAAATATCTCTGATATTTAACTATTTTAACCTCAAGCTCAGAGATGAAAGTGTGAATTTGCCTTGTTAATGTTTCTAATAGAAAAATTGTTATGGTGCGAACGATTCTAAGACCCACGGAACCAATTGAGATTAATTATGAGCCTTTATTAGCCGGCAGCGACTGACTCTCTACCACGCAGGGTTAGAGAAGATCAGCTCCGAGCTTCCAGAGGAGGCGGCTTAGAAAGCCTCCAACTAACTACATCCTTGAATAAGCGGATTACAAGAAGCAGCAGTTAGCCGGAAACGTTTTATACAAAGATAAATGTATCCGGGGAACTCAGATCAAACAGGGCCCGGCAGACAGTTTTATCATCTGCACCTTGGAATGTTGCACTGCTCCTGGGGCTGGCGCCAGTGAAAATCAGGTGGAATGGAACAAATGGCTTAGGTGACAGAGGCACATGGAAAGACATATAATCAGTGCTGTGATTTTACTGGCAAAAATAAATAAGAAAATCATATTCTGAATCTGATCACAAAACATTAGTTTTATGCAATTTCAATTTACGCATATTGTAAAAGTGGAAATTCTTCAGTTACAGGGGGGGGATATCTCCAGGCGCCCACCCCAGGAGAAGCACAACATTCCAAGGTGCAGATGATAAAACTGTCTGCTAGGCCCTGTTTGATCTGAGAAGTTCCCCAAATACATTTATCTTTGTACAAAACGTTAATGGCTAACTTCTGCTTCTTGTAATCTGCTTATTCAAGGATGTAGTAGGAGGCTTTATAAGCTGACTCCTCTGGAAGCTCGGTGCTGATCTCCTCTAACCCTGCGTGGTTGAGAGTCAGTCGCTGGCCGGCTAATAAAGGCTCATAATTCATCTCAATTGGCTCCGTGGGTCTCAGAATCATTCGCGCCACAACAATATCACCTCACTGTAACTGAATTTCCACTTTTACAAAATGAGTAGAGTGGTTAACACATTTGCTGAGAAAATATAGACTAAAAAACAAACATGATGAAGTAGCAATATGCATAAATCCTGCATTTCCAGAAAACCAACTACATAAATATAGGTTAGAAATATAACTGGCTTGGTAATATTTCATGGAAAAAAATATTGCACATTATCGTGTTCTTAAACACATTGTGAAGAAGATGCAAAAAAAAAAAAGAGAGAGAGAAGAAACCATCTCAACAAAAACATAAAAAATGTGACTTTAAATGTATAAAAATGGTTGCCAGTCTTAGTCATGCCATACCATGTGTAGATCACACTGCATTTGAAGAGGACTGTCCAAATTTTAGCCACCAAACTGACAAACTGCAGTCTCTCGTTTATTTTTGTAATCATAATGCTTAGCATAATGGCTGTCACTGTAAAGATATTCGATAAAAACTAATTGTGAGAGAGGTGAGGAGGCATCTGAAAGTAAAATTAGATGCAAAGGAAAGGGCTGCAGAAATAACCGACTCAGCTAGTTAAAACTGCTCTCTCTTCCCCTATTCTGCCCTATGATCTTCAGTTAACATGTTTTCCACAGCTGCATCCCCCACCTCAATGATTCTCCGGCCCCTTCCCTATCTCTGTAGCTGTATAGGAATGTCAAGACTGTGGAACTGTTTGCTGTGTTATAGCGAGAGCTCAGCCTTCGGATCAGGACCCCCCTGAGCGGCTCAGACATCAATGAATGCTGCTTGCTCCCTGTCTATAAGCCTAGGAGTGCCATCTCTTTGTTCAAGAATCCAATAAAGGTGCTGGTAAGACTAAGGGTCTGGAAATTCCTCCCCTGCAGTCCTCCACCAAAGCTACCTGTTCTCACTCTGAGTAAGGAGGAATATGTAAAACCTCATACAAAGGAATCACGGGGCCCTTGCATGGACACTGCACACTGTGAGGATATATCAGCTGTAAGAAATCTAACCAAAGGGAGATCATGCTTTGGATCTGTTGAATGCCCCACGCTCTCTGCCAGCATTAAATTCTCCTTCCTCTAACAAAGATGTCTGAGAGTCTGAATTCCTCCATTGGGTGTCGCTTCCTGCAACAATTGTTTAATCAAACTAATTAATTTAACACCTAGTTTTATAATTAGTAGACCCCTTCTTAATACTTTCCCTTTACTACATACTATTCACCCAAATCCAATCATTGCTCTCAAGTGCAAATGACCTGCAGTAAAAATAAACTTTTGGGTTTGATATTTTAACATGCTAAAATAATTTTAAAAATTAGGGTTTAAGGCATTCTTCTTGAATCTTTTCTATTCTAAAGGGACTGTATATTTAACTCTCTGATTACAGGAGACACATATGTTAAAAATGGAAATCTTTGCTTCATTACAATTCTGGCAACTTTGCCTCTCCTAACCATTTGTTTCTGACTTATCTATTCCAGCACCTCTTCTCCATTTGGCAACTGCTTCTCATCTTTCAAAATTAGGTCCAATGTCAGCTCTTTACTGAAGTCTTTCCCAACTCCCCTTGAAAAAGTTACTTGTTTCTTCTGTGTCCTCCTAACTAGGGAGGAGGCATGAAAATTAAAATGTTAATCAAGCCAAAATCAGAGACTGCATCATATTGATTAGCCCTGCAGTCAGGCCAGGAGGACACCTCAGAACAAAGAAAGGTTTCTGCTGAGATTGCTAAAAGCTCATTCCCCACATCTGTGAAAGGGAAACTGGAACCAAGAGTCATTCCCTATGGCTAAAATCATGGGGAACCTTTGGATTAAAGGCTAGGAACTGCCTGCAGGCCTTTCACTCTACATAGTTACTTTTTCATGCTAAAATACTTTTCTCCTTCCCCTCCCTCACTGTATGTCCATATCAAAGGAAATGGAAACTAAAGAATGATATATAAACTGAATTCTTTGAACACTCAGGGTCCCTCTCAGTGCTTTTTCTCTGTCTCTCACTATCTCACTGTCCTCCTCACTCTCTGACTCTGAGAGGAGACCACACTTGTGGTATTATCTCTTTTTAATAAAATTTCCTTTTGACTCTAACTTTGGTGTGTGAGTTGAATTCTTTTTACACTCTCCTCCAAAGGACTCTCTTTTTCTCTCAGTGCAGGGCTTGCTCTCCCTCCAATTTGGGGAAATTTGCTCTGTCTTGCATCAGTATCAGTATCCCACGATCAATATCTCTAAATGAATTTAGCATCTCAAATTTTGTCCTGCCTCTCTTCCCTAATCCTATTGAAAAACCCATCATTACTCTCACTCACTCAGAGAAATCAAATTTAAAAAAAATTGTTTTGATCATCTTTTGTGTGTAGGTAGCTATTATTGATGATGTTTTATCTTTCTGCAAATTAGCTTTTTTGAAGCCAACTGTATGTGTAGACCAAGTAAGGTCTTGCAAACATAGAATAATGTCAGGAGCATCCTGAAGACCTCTAGATCTTTAATTCTTACATCACCAATATGGGTACTAGATTGACTGGGACAAACATATAAATATCTAATCACTATGTTGTAAACCTGAAACTAATATATTGCATGTCAACTGTAATTAAAAAACAAAAAATATATTTTAAAAAGTACCCCCCATTGGAGAACCTGTGTATGGCCCTCTCTAGGTGAAATCTTTCAAATACAGCTGCTACTGGTTGATACAATAACTCATTAGATCTTTAGAGTCACAGCTCCTATGTCAAGAATAATATCCTCAGAAACCTTTACTTTCTGCCATCCATGTAAGCACATAGCTAGTCTCTGGCAGCACAACAGGGCAACTTCCTGTCTCTCAACATTTTCAAAGCAGGTGTTAGCCAATCTCTTGAAGAGTTAATTTAAGTATCGAATGGGGATGACGATGGAAAGGATGGCCTTTAAAGTCTCTTCCAATCTGATACTCTATGATCCTCAAAACTGGACATTCTAAGTGCAAGTTATTTCAGTCACCTTTCCACTGAATCAACTCTTTGACTTCAAAGTATCTGTTTCCAAATCCCTTATTATAGGTCCTACCTTTCAGATCCCCAATTACTATAGCCAGAGTGGCCCCTAGATCGCTTACCAGCCACTGGACATCATTCAGTACCTGCTTTTGTCTTGTCTGGCTCAGATATATGTGCGAAATTGAGTCTGGATCTCAGAGCCTTTCTTTTTCTTCAGTGAGTCCTATCTTTACAGGGCATAGTCCCCAGAGCTAACCCTGACTATTTCAGGCCATTAGGGGCACAGACACAGGAGAGATCCTTTATCTCCCGAGGCAGGTAAGAATTTGGCTGAGACTAGGCTCCTGGGAGAGCGTTTGGATAGAGACTAATTTTGCCTTCTTCCGAGTGGGCTCAGAGAAGCCCAAAATGCTTGCTATATGTTCACCCCTTCCTCAACACCCAACACTGTCCCCATCTCCATTGACTTTTAATCCAGACTCAGACTCTGGCTCTAAAAATACAACCCTAAACCCTCCAAATACTCGGCTTGTCCAACTTTGTTTTTCCTTTGAGAAGCCTCTGGATAGGAGCTGTCTGTTCTGAAAAAAAGCATGAATTTGGAGCCTCAGAAGTCTTCATTTCGATTCGATCTCTAATGTAGGGAGGAGTCAAGAGAATTAAAAATGTTAAATCAAGCTATATTTTGAGACTGCACAGTATGCTGATCAGCCCTGCAGCAAGGCCAGGAGGACACCTGCAGTACAAAGGAAGATTTCTACTGGGATTGCTAACAATCCATTTCCCCACAGCTGAGCAAGGGGAAACAGGAACAACAGAGTCCTTAAGTGACTCCCCTACACTAAATAAAATCATTCATTCCCTATGGCTAAAACCATGGGGAACCTATGTATTAGAGGCTAGGAACTGCCAGCAGGCCTTTCACTATTATTCTTACTTTTCACGCTACATATTTTTCTCCTTTCTTACTGTATATCCATACCATAGGAAATGGATTAAAATCTTTTAAACTATAACTCACAGGAACTAAGAAATATATAAACTGAATTCCCTGAACACTCACCACCTCCCCCACCACCACCACCACCTCCGCCGCCCCCACACACACTATCTTTCCAAGTCTCTCTTCTTGGTCCCTCTCACTCTCTGTCTCCTCTCTGTCTGTGGAGTGTTATCTCTTTTCTAATAAACTTTCATTTTGACTCTAACTTTGGTTTGTGTGTTGCATTCTTTCTACACTCTCCACCAAAGGATCTTCTTCTCTCAGTGCAAGGCTTGATCTCCCCCAACCAACTCAGGGAAATCTGCCCTGTCCTGCATCAGCTCCAATAAAATACCCACTTACTGAGACTTTGCTGGGTAACTCATATCATTCTAAGTATAATGAATGTATCAAATAATATTGTTACCGGAGAGTGGGGATCCTCTCCTGGCATGTCCAGGTTCTTGATGTCTTGAACAAAGAATTGAGCAAGACATCGAAATACAGTAGAAAATAAGTTTTATTAGAAAGGAGAGTGGGCCTAAGCAAGAGAAACATGGCTCAAAAGGCCTGTTAACAAATACTTCAGGTT
>NW_006436295.1:68342-73924 GCF_000325575.1 Pteropus alecto
TTCCCTTTCTGATTTAGTGAGGGTGCGGTCTTGGGTTTTCTGCTGAAGTGCCACCTCAGTCTCTAGACAAAGAAAAGAAAATACAAACTCGTTATTTAAATCATACATCTATTAATTTCTATTATTGATTTGCCTATTAACTGAGTAAAGGGAAACAGGCTTGGTTAATATGTTTCTTAAAGAGTAAAAAGATCTTTGGCCTAAAGTCCCCTCCCCCCTCAGACTCTAAGGGCCCTGCCTGGCTTAACACCATTTCTGTTTAACAATGAGTTGATGACCCTTGTCAATAGCCAGAGGATTTGAGTGCCAGGGCAATTATCACGATTTGAGGGAGTGGGCCTTTTTTCCAAAGAAAGGGAAGAAAACTTAACTAAGGTTACTAAAAAGATGAACTCTACAAGAGATGTCCTATTTTATTTCCCTGCTAAGAGATGAAGAATTTTACAAGTGATGTCTCGTTTCAATATAATCCTCACAATTGCTCTATGAGGTTGGGACGATTGTTATTCCCACTTTAGGTTCGAGGAAACTGAGGCACAGAGAGTAATAATGTGCTCAGGATCACACAGCTAGTAAGCACCAATGTCAGGATTATGAACCAAAGCACTCTGACCCCAGAATCTGTGCTTATCACTTCTAAGCTCCGCTGTCTCCAGAAGTATTATAATGGATGTGTGATAGGAGTTATACTAGTCCTCCACCCCAAAGCAGCCAAAATGAAAAAGAGCCTTGACTTAGCTGTCAGATTTGACACAATAGTGAGGCAGTGATAGGGAAATTCCTCAACATAGGCAGGCACAGAAGGACAGCTGGCGTGACCTAGAATTCACCTCTTCTTCATTACATGGTCATCACAATAAATTTATATTTCAGTTTTGACCCACCCCTCCATGGGCAAACCAAGTGCATTATGGTTGTACACATGCTCAGAAGGATATATAAGAAACCTGTCTGTCAATCAAAGCTTGTAGGGGAAGGAAGGACTACGGTAAAAAGAGGAGGACCAAAGCCTTGCAGGCGGAACAAAAGAGTCTAAAGCAGGGGGCTTTAGGGGCTGACTTCTCTTGGCAGCCCGTTATCTTTTCAGAGAGTATACTTTATCTTTGAGGTTGACCAGTGCTGGCAGCCTACTCTCCCACCTGAGACGTATACTTTTGCTTTCAATAAAACTAGTTTGATTACAAACTGCTGGGCATCTGCCTTCAATTCTTTGTCAGCCAGATGCCAAGCACCAAAGTCCAGGAGTTCCAGGACTCCCTAACCTAGTAACAGTTGAAGGAATGTAACCAAGGTCACATAGCCACAAATGGTGCCTGTTTCAAGATCTGTCCTCCTGACCACCACTCACTACCTATATTCCATTAAGTATTCATTTATCTCTTTGAATCTGTATTTTCTCATGTATAAATGTGGGTTGTGAGGGTTAAGTGAGATGAAATACAACAAGTAACTCTGTTAGTTCTAAACACATATTTCTGTTTTACTTAGTATGTAGAGTAAAAATTTGTTAATTAAACTCCTCCCAATAACTGTAATACATCTCAGTAAGTTAATGTCGCACAGCTTTGTTTTCTTCACCCTTAAAGAGGGCATATTTGGCTTGCTTTGAGAATTAATGACATGGTAATGCTTACCTGCCAAAGAACAGAAACTCACCTATAGTTTAACAAAATTGATGTTGGGGGCGGGCGGCAGGTGGAGGGGGGACTCATCAAAAGTAACTTCTAATCATAAATTCCTAACTAGGCAGGTCATAGTGGGTAGTCACACCTCAGGCCCATAACTTTCACCAGTAAAAGGTTTATCTTTGCCTTAAGCAAGCCCCATCTATTGTTTTTGTGCATCTAGGTTAACACACTTCTGAAAAAATGTCATTTTTTAGATCCCTCAAGAGAGCACATAATCTTGTTAACTATCCTGTAGCTTGCTTTCTCCCACCTTCATGTAGTCTTTGTTATGTTCCCTCTTTAATTACAAATGTATAAAAGATACTGCAAAACTGCCTTTTCCAGAGCATTTGAAATTTTGCTTCCCACCATTATTATCAGTTTAGCTCAAACTTGTAAAAATTCTCTACAGGTTTGGATGCTTCTTACGTTGACATTGAGTTCATTGACTTTTTACAGTTAGGGAAATCACACATCATGTAGACTGTGGAGATTTTCAGTAGAGAGTGTTAAGAATAGTTATAGGATATGTGCTCTTGTTAGGTTATTTGGGGGAGAGCTCTACGAATCAAGGCTTGCACTGGATTGGATCCTGTCAGTTAATAGGATAATTCTAAGACTATCTTCATAAATCTTATCTAGAAGGTAGGCTAAAGCTGTAATTGATAAAGAAGCAACAGTTACTCAATTAACTAGGAGAGGGAGATTTCTTTTTAAATGATATTTACATAGTAATTTTGATTGTCTATGTGATTTTAAGTAATTATTAAGTAGTCTCTTTTTCTCTCTCACATCATTATGGTCACAGAGTGACCATGTCTGATGGTATTCTGTGAGAACACTACGGGCTAGCTTTGAATGCCTTCATCTTTCTCAGGTAAAATACATAAAATGCAGAATACAAAGTATAATACGTACTAGGTGATCCATAACTTTTTCCCTCCCAACCATTATACCATTTTCCTTTTTAGTGTTTCCAAATTAATTTATAATTTCCCTATCAAGGAGTCACTCTATAATGTTTAAAATTTAGTTTTTATAAACTGAAATCCATTTCCCTGATATTCCCACCCATTGGCCTAAGGCAACCTTCTGGATCTAATTCAACACTAAGATCCACAATCACTGGAAAACTGCTTTCATGTTTTGCTTTTACTAACTTTTCTTCCAGCTGAAGAGCCTTTAATTCTTCTACATGTTTGTTGAAGTACCCCAACATACTAGTCACTCACTCTCAGAGTAGCTTTGGCTTTTCATTATCTCACTCTCTGAAAAGGGCAACACGATTGCGAAGATTTCATATAAAAATACAAATCAGTTAAATTCTCTAAGTTTTAAATTCACAGTCTTTTCTGCTTGGAACACTCCTAAACTTCTATTATTGTACTGTAGGGAACACTTGTATCTAGGGTTCCTTTTATCAGGTAACACATTCTCATTATTCTGGTCTGCATTTTAATATCTCTTCTTCAAAGAAGGAATACATGACCACACTATATAAATACTCTATAGTCCAAACTTTGTTCTTTATATTCTGCATTCTTTTCATAGCAAAAATTTAATTATTGTTGTAGCCACCAGCCCCCGAAAGACACACGGACCACCACAAATCAGTGAGTTTTAGGAAACACACTCTTTATTCAGCCAGCTGGGTCTGCCAGGGGCACACAGACCCCAAATTAAGCAGCCACAAAATGTAGAAGTACAGGGTTTTTAAACCCTAAATCCCATTCCTCATCTTGTCTTAACACAAAGGTCTGTTTTCTCTCATTCATTACCTGTCAACCCACAGGTCGGGTGTGCAAGCGGAGGTACAGAAACAGAAAGCTTGTTATTAGCATGTTTATGTTCCCATAATTAACAGCCTATGTTCTCATGGCAATAGCTAAACAGTAATTTCCAACAAGTAATAAATTTTAAGCAGTAATCTTCCTAAGCAAATAATAAATTTTAAGCAGTAATCTTCCAGCCAACACATTATGTATTTACATATATATTTCTCTCTCTTTTTATTAAATGTATTGGGTGATATTGGTTAATTAAATTATGTAGGTTAAAAATGTATAATTCACTAATATGTCATATGCATATTTCATTGTGTGTTTACCACCCAAAGTTAAATTTCCTTTCATCACCAAGTATTTGGCCCCATTTACTCCTATCTGTCTCTCCCCTCCCTGCTTCCCTCTGGTAACCACTAATCCACTATTGGGGTTTACGAGTCTCTGTGTTTGTTTCTTTCAGATTTATATCCCACATATGGGTAAAATAATATGATTTTTAACTCTTTCTGTCTGAATTATTTCCCTTAGCATGATTATTTCAAGATTGCCTCTTTTCTTGTTGATGGTTTCTTTTGCTGTGCAGAATCTTTTTAGTTTGATATAGTCCCATTCATTATTTTTTTGTTTTGTTTTTGGTTTTACTTCCCTTGCCTTAGAGTCAAATTCATAAAACTCCTCTCTGAATCCAAGGTCCATGAGTTTAGTACCTATGTTTTCTTCTATGCAATTTACTGTTTCAGTTCTTATATTTAGGTCTTTGATCCATTTTGAGTTAAGTTTAGCATATGTTGATAGACAGCGGTCTACCTTTATTCTTTTGCATGTGGCTTTCCAATTTTCCCAGTATCATTTATTGAAGAGACTTTCCTTTCTCCATTGTATGTTTTTGGCTTTATTGTCAAAAATTATTTGCCCATCTATTTGAGAAAAAGAGGTATGGAATCATCTTGAATGTTTGCTAGAATTCACTGGTAAAACCATCTGGTCCTCGACTTTTACTTTTTGGTATGTTTTTGATGATTAATTCAATTTCCTTACTGTTGATTGGTTTAGATTTTCCAGTTCTTTATGATTTAATCTAGGAAGATATTATATTTCTAAGGACTTGTTCATTTCTTCTAGGTCATTAAATTTGGTGTCATGTAATTTTTCATAGTATTCTTATATGATCCTCTGTATTTCAGTGATAATTGTCATGGCTTCTCTTTCATTCCTGATTTTGTTTATGTGAGTCCTTTCTCTTTTTCTTTACTGAGTCTAGCCAAAGTTTTGTCAATTTTATTAATCTTCTCAAAGAACCAGGTCTTTGTTACATTTATTTTTTCTATGTCTTCTTGTTCTCAGTTTTAGTTAATTCTGCTCTAATTTAATTATTTCCTTCCTTCTGCTGACTTTCAGCATCATTTGTTCTTCCTTTTTTTATTTTTTTAAGCGATAATGTGAGATTGTTTATTTGGGCTCATTCTTATTTCTTGAGATAGGCCTGTAATGATATAAACTTTTCTATTGTCAGTTTTTGCTGTATCCCCATAGTTTCGATATGTTGTACTTTCATTCATACTTGTTTTCATTTATCTCTTGATTTCTCTTTTTATTTCCTCTCTGACTTGGTCATTTCATTCTAGCATTTTGTTTAATTGCCACATATTTGTGGTTCTTCCTGCTCTCTTTTTACAGTTGATTTCCAGTTTCAAAGCATTATGGCTGGAGAAGAGAATTGGTATGATTTCAGTCTTCTTAAATTTGTTGAGGTTAGTTTTGTGTCCCAGCATATGGGCTATCCTTGAGAATGTTCCATGTGTATTAGAGAATGTATAAGCTGCTGTTTTGGGATGAAAGGCTCTGTAAATGTCTATTATGTCCAATTGGTCTAATGTGTCATTTAAAGATAATATTTCCTCATTGATTTTCTGTGTGAATGATCTATCCATAGCTGACTTTGAGGTATGTAGGCCCTGTAATGTAATTGCGTTTTTGTCAGTCTCTCCCTTTAGTTCTGCTAGTAGATGTTTTATACATTTTGGTGCTCCCTAGTTGGGAGCATAAATATTAATAAGTATTAGGTCTTCTTGATGTATGGTTCCCTTTGTCATTATGAAGTGTCCATCATTGTCTCTCTTTACGCTTTTTA
>NW_006436295.1:77557-110415 GCF_000325575.1 Pteropus alecto
TTCTTTCTGAGCTGCCTTGTCATCCAGGATTTTCCTGGTATTTGGTTGAATAATTCTTCCCCCCAGCATTTTTTCTCTTTTTTTGGTTCAAAAAAAATTATTATTAGAGTGATCTTTCTTTAGCAGGTTGATAAGAAGAGGTTTTTGCTTCGTTTTCCAGTAGATGACACCCAAGCTTCCTGCACTTCCCAGGACCTCTGAATCTCTGCTCTGTGTGGGAAAATGCCTTTTATTCCCTTGGGAAGTATGTGTCTCTTTTCTGACCAGGTTGCCTCAGTCTCAGGGCTCAATCCATGAGAGAATGTGAAAGGCAATGGGATTCAAACCTCTGAAGAGCTCCTGAAATCTCAATACTGCCACAAGAGCCAGATGCCATCCTGTTTTGTTTGTTTTTTTTTTTTAATTTTATTCTTTCTTTCTTTATTTTTTTAAATGCCTATCGCACCTAGTATTCCTAGGTGGTTTCCCATCCAAGTACTAACCAAGCCTGATCCTGCTTATCTTCCAAATCAGACAAGATCGGGCACGTTCAGTGTGGCATGGCCGTAGACAGTACTGGGTTTTGATGCTAGCTCTGGGAAGCTATAGGGAGGAACATTCTTAGAAGGTGGAGGTAGGTGGGCAGACTCCATGACTCAGCTTTCTGCCTAGCAATGGTAGTTACTAAAATACAGCTGTTCCCCTTTGTATTTTGTCTCTGTCCTGTTCTCTGCTCTGGTCACTGGACTCAGCCTGCATGGAATATGCTGATCACTCACTTAGGCAGGACTGCTCAGAGATTCAAAGACCACAAACTGCACGTAATTCCTCCTTTCCTTGCAACCTGCTGGAAGCTCTGGGCTGTGTCCACAGCACCAGTCTTTACACTACTCTTTGCTCCTCTTTATTTCCTCTACTCTTGCTCACTGGATTTACCCACTTTCAGATGCTCTGATATGCTAGGCTGGGTGATTTCTGTTGGATTATAGCTGTTCATTTTTTTTTTAATTTCAAGAGGAGAGATCAAGAGAAATCCTCACCCCATCATTCTTCTTACATCATTCTGAATGGAATTATTATCTTAGTCTGGTTCCTTTGAAATCTACCTCCATCCAGATGGCAGATGCTTTCTCCTTTATTCCTTTTCCTTTTACTTCCTTAGGCTAATATGAACACTGCTTGTCATAGTTGTTGCCACCAAGTTTATCTCTTTTTTCTCTTTTCCTTTTGCTATCACAGGTGTTGATCTACCTGTCTTCTCAGCCAGATAAGCCTCTTGATAAGTTGATTCACTAGCCAACAACAAATTTTGAATAGCGATAAATAATCTACAGAATTCTATGCTGAGCTGTATGATCTTCAGAAGAATGAGAGACTCTAAATTCCTGCTGTCTGTGGACACTTAGTCTGAACGGAGATGTGGGACAAACAAGAAACAACAAGAAAAACAAAAAGACAGACAGTAAGTCACATCAAAATACGGGCCCATATTGGTTCTGACATCGGTGCCAGGGATATCAGTGTGAGGAAACTTTCTTGAAGATTGCATGAATTTGGAGTAATATTGAAAAATAGGGGACACTAGTGGTAAAAATAATCATTTTTGAGCTTTAATCCCAAAGGTTAAGGATGTTCTGGTGAAAAAAATCAATGGGTAGGATTGAGAGCAATGAAAGGACAAAATAAAGATATATGTATCTAAGAGGTTGAAGCACAAATGCCAAACATTGTAAGATTTAGAGGAGACAGAATAGTTTAATGGTTGGGACAGTGGTTTATAGGGACTATTGCATCTCATGTCAAGAAAAACAGTGAATTCAATGGATAATGACATTTTTAGTAATAGCATTAATAATGAGTCATTAGACTCGAGGCCTTCAGAGGCCAAAACCATATATATCTCTATCTATCTATCTATCTATATTTAGGCGAGGCAACCCTTGATTGACCTCACAGAATGCAAGGACCTTGTCAGCTTACAATCTCTTATTTTTTAATTTTTTTACACCTACAGCACCTGGTCTTCCTAGGTGATCTCCCATCCAAGTACTAACCAGGCCCAACCCTGCTTAGCTTCCGAGATCAGACGAGATCGGGCTTGTTCAGGGTAGCATGGCCATAGACTTTCTGCATAATAATTAGTAATGAAATTTACTCACTGAATACCATATTTTTTGGAACTCTTCTTTGGTTTAGTAATTGATTTAGAATGAAATACATAAGGAATGTGCACAAGATTATGGTAAATAAGAGCCTGGCTCTGGGATCAGATAATATTGAGTTTCTGACCTGGATTCCTAATAATTATCTCTGTGTACTTGACTAGTTATTGAAACTCTATGTTTTATTTTTCTCATTTGGAAAAAGAAGGGTATGTATTTATTCTACAGGATTGTTGTGAAGATAAATGAGACAATACATGTAAGATTCTTACCATAAACTCAGACATTATTCAGAAATCTTAGCTCTTATAAATCTCAAAAAGTCCTAGGTCTAGAAATGATTTGGGGATCATCTAATCTAGATATTCCCAAATCTAACCCATTATCATAATTTTCTTGAGAGCTCTTCAGAAATGCAAATACATAGGCTTTGCTTTCAGATTTTCTGAATCATGAGTTCTGATTAAATCCACTGATCTGATCAATCACATAATATTACAGACTAGGTAGGAAATGACACAACTTGGTGGCAGGAAAAGATACAAAATCTAGTTCTTCAACCCTGTAGTCCAATATTCTTTCCATGATACTATAAACACCTGAGGACTGGGAAATTCACAGAGAAAAGAACCAATAATTACTATGACTCATCAAAGATGGGTATGGTTTTATAAAAATTTTAGGGAAAAAAGTTTGTTTAATTCCATTTCCTGAACACCAGATAGATGAAACAAGAGTATGTACGTATTGGGGACAGAATGAAGTAGAGTCTTCAGGTTAAGTTTCAGTTCTGTCAACTAACTCCATGACCTTAGCCAAGTTGTTAAACTCTGAGCTTTAGATTCAACATTTAAATAGTGGCAATACCTGACCTAATTACTTTAGGATATTTTAAATTTCAAGATGGTCTATGGCCATGATACACTGAACAAGCCCAATCCCATCTGATCTCAGAAGCTAAGCAGGGTCGGGCCTGGTTAGTACTTAGATGGGAGACCACCTAGGAAGAGCAGGTGCTACAGGCATAAAAAATAAATTGAAAAATAAGGGATTGTAAGCTGACAAGATCCTTGCAATCTGTGAGGTAAACCAAAACCTCACCTAAAAACAAACAAATGAACAAACAAACAAACAAATAAATAAATAAATTTCAAGATGATTTGTATATGTTAAAATATTTAAAATACTAAATTGCTAGAGAAATATAGTGGACTATTATTGATATTAATTTTATGTCACTCCATTTGGCCTAACATTCTAGAACTTATGGTGTATGTAATCAGCCTGTAGCTGTTGAATTGAGTTTGTAGATTACATAAGCTAAAAGTGGAAATTGTTCCTCTCTAGACTCAAGAAATTGTTTATTAATATGAGATACTGAACAACAGGAAATATATTACTGGAAGGAAGATTAGGAAGAAGTTCACAGTAGCAATTTTCAAAACTATGATGTCTTTCATGTCTCCTTTATTCTGTTTTCTCGTCTCACCGGCATATGGAACCACAGAAGAGAAAGCAGGATCCCAGCTGGGAGAGTGTTAGGAAGAACCTAATCTGTGTTGTAAAGCAGGAGAACCAGGTATTCTGCTTCAGCTACCATAAACGTGGTAGAGGCATTGATGTAAACAGGCTATGCAATTGCCATCAATTACCTGGACACAGCACTTTTTTGTTCTTGTTTATAATGATAGAACACATAACTGTGGCAATAAAAAAAGAACATAATCATGAACAAGATAAGAAATAGGGAAATTCCAAAATTCCAGGAGGTTCTTCAGAGTCTCTAGGGTCTAGATCAATTTCCTAAAACCACCAGCCCTGTTCTGATAGCAGAAAAGCCTCCCAATAGCATCTTTCATATCCTTGTTTCTCAAGCTATAGATAATGGGGTTGAGGAAGGGAGCAAGGATAACAAAAGTGATAGCAATCGCAGTGTCCCATAAAACTGAGTAGGTGGCTGAGAATCGCAAATACATGACAGCCACTCTGCCAAAAAATAGCAAGAACACAGCAAGATGGGCAGCACAAGTGGAAAAGGCCTTGTGATGGCCCTCAGTTGAGGGCATCCCCAGAATCACCATGATGATCCAAATGTAGGACAAGGCAATGACCAAAAAAGAGGACCAAATCTCCACCACATGTATGGCATCTGCAATGACCACCAGGGAAGTATCTGCGCCTGCCAAGCTTAGCACAGGTGTAAAGTCACAGAAAATCTGCTGGATCTCATTGGAACCACAGAAAGTAGGGTGGCAATCCACACAATCTCAGGGAGTACAAGGAGGAAGCCACAGAGACAGGATCCAGCTGTCAACTGAATACAAAGTTTGGAAATCATGATAATTGGGTAACGAAGAGGATGAAGATAGCTATGTACCTGTCAATAGCCATCACTGTCAGAACACAGACTTCTGTGATACCAAGAGAATGGAAGAAGTATATCTGCACGAGGCAGCCAGCCAGAGAGATGGTCCTCTGATCACTGACTTGGCTGGAGAGTATCTTAGGGATGGTGGTTATGGTATACCAGATCTCCAGGAAAGAGAAGACACTGATGAAGAAATACATGGGGGTGGGCAGGCCCATGTCCAACTGGATAACAATGAATATCATTAGGTTCCCAATTATGATAAATCCATAGATGATAAGCAAGAGAATAAAGAATAATAGGCCACCTTCACCTTCATGCACATAGAAAAGAGGAACTCAGTGACCATTGTCTGATTCCCACGGGCCATAAATCATGTGATCTGTGAGGGGAAGAAAGGAGACAAAGAACTTCTAGAATTGAGATGGTGACTATTTACTTAAAATTGTTTCACTCCTTTCTGTACTCAGTTACTTGCTGAGTCTGTTATCCTAAACAGGTCAGTTAGAAATATCTTTCAGCTGTACCTCCATGACAGAAGTATGTGACTTCCTTAAGAGGGATGAAATATGCAGCGGAGGAGTTATATGCTTATAACTTATTCGCTTATGGATTTCTAAATGAATCTTTTTGTAAACATCTTCAACTGATGCAAAGAAAACACAAAGTGACATATAAATTAAATCTCTGGAAATATTTTCTGGAGGTTAAGTCACTTATTGCATTTCTTAGTCCTTCTCCTCACTCTCTGCTCCTCTGTTTAGCTTTCTAAAAAATATATTTTTATTATTCAATCACAGTTGGCATATAGTATTATATTAGTTTCAGGTGTACAGAGCAATGATTAGACATTTATATTACCAATATAAATCAGGAACCTATCTGACACCATTCATAATTATTATAATATCATTGGCAATATTCCCCATGACTGTTGTGTAATTACCAGCTTGTACCTCTTAATCCCTTCACTTCTTCACTCACTTCCATGACCATCACCTCTGCATCTGGCAACCTTCAAAATATACTCTGTATCTATGAGTCTGTTACTGTTTTGTTTGTTTGTTTATCCTGTTCTCTAGGTTCTACATGTATGTAAAATCATATGGCATTTGTCTTTCTCTGACTGACTTACTTCATTCAGTACAGAACCCTCTAGGTCCATCATGTTGTTGCAGATGACAAGATTTCATTCTTTTTTACGGCTGAGTAATATCGCTTTAAAACATATACCTTTCTTTCCAACTATTCTTTACTCCTGTTCTTCAGAAAAGTAATTAAAAAAATATAAAGACACTGTAAGAAGCTCTTCTCTTTGCCTTTATATTATTCCCCCCATCTTTTTTATCTCTGATATTTAATCTGAGTTTGGGTAAATTATGTATGTTTATCTCTTTGCTTTTTCTGTTGGTTTCAGAGTAACATGCCTGTTTCTCATTAGATGGTAAGTACCTAGATGTCAAGAAATATTCCTCCTTTTCTTCTCTTTTTTATCTATAACTTCTTCTCCTCTCTCAGTTATTGATATTGATAGCTGCTCAAGCCAAGAGTCTCTCCAGAACCACCTTGAACCTAATTAGTGGCTGTCAAATTTTGGACAAGCATATAACTCCTCCGCTGCATATTTCATCCCTCTTAAGGAGGTCACATCCTTAAGAGACAAAGGAAGGAAATCATTCTGAACAACAATAACAAAATCACTTCTTTATAACTATAGTTATCTTGGGAAAAAAGTGTCACAAAAATCAGGTGCAATAGAAATCATACAACATCTACTTGTTGGGCAAAAAGAGTGACTAAACTTTTTCTCAAGGCTAATTAAAGTGATAGCAGTACACATTACCACTTGACTATTTTAACATCTTTTTTTATTGGAATTCTTATCTCCAACAAGTCATTCTACAGATGAGGATTCTTAAGCATAGCTTTTACTGACCTTCTTTTTCCAAATGCATTTAAGGGTAAAGCCCAAAGATCTAGGCTTGATATTCCTTTTCTTCTTGGATCTGGTTCTAATTAAATTTCAGAAGCAAATATTTTTCTGCATACTCATCAGCTCAATCAAATAGGCTTATTTTCCTGCATTTCTATTTTTGCTTATGTCATTCCTTCCTTCCATTTTCTTGATCTCTTTGTTTTGGAATCCTAGCTGCCAATATCCATTAAATGTTCCCATTATCATGGAAATCCCATTGATTCTCACTGTCAGAAGTAAATACTCTCTCCTCTGACCCTTAAAAGTGCTTTATATTTCATCTTTTATGATTTCTAACATATCCTTCTTGCATTTTAAATATTTGTATATCAGCATGATCTCCCTCAAGTAGACTGAAAGCTCCCCATGAAGAATAATAAAGGATAAATAAAATGGTGTTATTGAAAAGTTATCATTTCATTTAATGAATACTAGGCACTTTACATATTTTATTTCATTTATTCCTACTTATGATAGACAGATTATTATTACTGTGTTGTAAGTAAAGAAATTGAGATGAGAAGGGGAGAGATAATTTGTCCAAATACAACACAGCTAGGATCCAGAATAAAAACTGGAAGCCTGGTCTGTAGGCCTTACAAGCCCACTCTTATTATTTATACCACAGTTGGAAATCTAGGTCAAGATTTGTCAGTCATTCTGTCTGTTTTCTTCTCTGTGTACCACTATATATTTAGAACTAGTCAAGGTGTTGATGTCTTTTCCATTTGTTTATTTGAGGGTAAAAAACAGATTAAAACAAATGCATTGCAGACTAGGAAGATTATTTTATAAAGAATGCCTCTTTCCTTATACCTGAGGCCTTGAGGAAGAAAAATAGGAGAGACTAGCTTTGGAATGGAAAAAGCAAGAGTGCTTAGCAGAAGGGCAGACTGCATGAGGAAAGATGTGAGATCTGAGTGTTCCCTGACTGGAGCAGTCACTTCTTTGCTTTTATGTTGTCTTTTCTCAGCCTAAAATACCAGAGAATGGCCATGCTAAACTGTCATTATGTAAAACAGGTGAACAAAGCAGGAGACTATAGGGCTATGAGAAAAGGCAAGAAAAGTTCAATGATGAATGGCTCATAAGAGGCAAATGGAGTAGTTATTTTTTTGCTCTGAATGAGACCTTTCTCACTAGTAAGGCTGCATCATTATTCATCATTCATACATTTATTCAATTAACGCTCATATACTGATTGATCCTCTGTTATGTGCCAATCACTACCATAGGTTTAAGGGCTATTTATAGTTGAATAGAACATTATTCTTGCTTCTGAAACACATAAAAGACATTTTTTAAATGACCTAGAATGATATATAACCAGCCTACAAACAAAGCTCAGCCTACAAATATTCTTGTATAGTAAAAAGAAACTTGAATTAGATTTTAGTCCTGAAACAAAAGCAGTTAAGTTTCTCTGTGGCTCCCTAGGAATCCGCAATTCTTTAAGCTTCAACAAAATTTTACTGTTGGGAAAACCTTAGATATTATCTATATCATCTGTTAGCTGAACTATATTTCTTCTAAGGTTCTTTCTAGGTTTCATGTCTCATATACTAATATCTCCATTCATGTAATAAATTTTAAAAATATGAAGTATTACCCCATATATTGAGAAAATTTTATCCTGAAAGACTAAGGTAAATATGGGTCTAGAATCATTAAGGATATATCAGAGTATTGGGCAGGCACAGTAAAGGAGTAAAAGCCAGGCTAGCATTCTCAACTGAATAATGCCTTTTCAATAGTTTTAGTACTTACCCTGCCTAAGACACAAGAACTTACCTTAGAATCTCTGCAGTAACTTGCCCCACTGTACTAGTTTGTCAATGAAGATATACATGTCTCTGAAGCCTCTTTAGGGAACATTCAGAATGGAAAGCAAAAGTGTCTTTCCTGGAGTTTCTCTTTAGATGATGAGGATCTAAAGGAAAATGATGCATCTCACTCTCCCCTCTAAGGGACAAATTAGGGGGAAAGTGTCACATAGTAATTAGACATTCCCCAGGGTCATATCTCAAAAGTATTCCAGTGGCTAAATAATCTTTTCTCTCAGAAGAGTATAGAGCTGGTCACTGGGGCCCATAATATCCATAGATGTAAGAATAGACCTCAGTCAGGATCATACTTCTCTGGAACACAATCAATAAAGCCTACTTTCTTCTCAGCCTGTCACTCATTTTTTTTACTTTTTATGCTTTTCATTTTTCCTGCTGCTATACTACTACTAATATATTTTAAAATTCACATTCTCTCATTTGATTCATTAAAAAACAATTTGTGTGCTTAAACTAGTTTAGATGGTAAATTTCATTTTATGTGCCACAATTAAAAGGTAGTCAAGATAAAAGTTATTTCTATTTTGCAGATGGAGAGATTCAGAGAAGGTAGTCAAGATAAAAGTTATTTCTATTTTGCAGATGGAGAGATTCAGAGAAGCTAAGGCTTGCTTCAATTCACACAGGCAATAGAAGGCAGGGAAGAGACTGAACCTTGATCCTCTGAGTTCCAATTTATCTATAAACTAACTTTACTCTTTAATTATAACTCTATGGGTTATTCCCAAATATGTATTCCTTACCTTGATCTTTCACTTAATTTGCAGTATCATTTAATAGGACTTAGCTTATCTAAGAAGAAGAAGACAAGGAAGAAAAAGGACATTTCTGAACTTTTGCTTTCATCTTTAGCCCCATTTCTCACTCCACTCCCTGCATTATGCTTTAAGTCCCAGCAGCCAAACTGCTTGTAGCTATATTCTCATAATGCTGGTTGGATCCATTATAATTTCTTTTTCTCTTTTTCTCTCTTCCTAAAATTTTAACCCAGCCTTTCTTCTCCCTTCTCAAAATAAATGCACATATTTCACCTCTACTCTTAATTTTTTTAAGATTCAGCACATTGTCTCTCTCCTCTATGAATTCTTTCTTGATTCCCAGGTTGGTTTGGAGGTCTCTCTTTTGTGCTTCTAAAGCATCTAATGCATACATATGTTGTTGAAATTATCTAGTTATATATCTAGATTCTAAGATATTTGATGGTTATCTGTAATTATTTATTCATATTTGAATCTCCAGAGCATAGCTCAGAGACTTACAATGGAACTCCAGCAGAGTATGTTTAATGGAAGAGAATAAACTGAGGTTTATATAAATTAAATACGAGAACCATGTAGCGTATTAAATGTGTTTGGTTTGAATCAGAGGGCTTATAGAGTAAAGTATGGAGAAATAACACTGGAGGGTCAGGTTAGGTGGACTGTGAAGGTCTTTGAATATCAGCCAGTGAGATTTTCTAAATATAGTTTGCAAGCAATCCAAAGTCATTAGATAATTTTTGAGTGAGGATTAATGCACAAAACTATATCTTAATAAAGTGTAAAATGCAATTTAAGCCAAGAATTTATTAAAATTAAAAGTATCATTAATTCATTTAATTAACATTTATTGAGCACCATTCAAACATCAGACCCTTTTTTGCAATATCTGGAGTAAAGGCCTAAAATAGGATAGTAATAATGAAGCTAAAGGATAAAAGAGATGAAGGTAAATGTGAATAACCAGTAAGATTTGACAACTGACTATATTTAGGGAATATTGGAAAAAAGAGCATTAAAAATGACAAATATTAAATTTGAATTAGTTTGTCAGATACCACTATTGACAGATATAAAAACAGATAAAGCAAAATATACTAAGAGGGACAATTATAAAATGAATTATAGATATGTTATTTTGAGCAACTGGAGTTCTACATTTGAATAAGCCTGTGGACACAGACATAAGTGTTCTTTAAGTAGAGGTTATAATTGAACAATGAGGATGCACTAGATACTTGAACAAATGAATAGAGAACAAGAAGAGACTGGAGGATTACAATTGGTGGACAGGATAAAAACATAACTGATAATACATAATAACTATCATTTACTAAATATGTTCCCAAGATACACTAAAGCATTTATATATTTCATCTGATTTCGTCATTTCAATATTCTTGTAAATTAGTTATTGTTTTCTCCCACTTTATAGATGAGTAAACATATGGTTTTAATGACTTATGTATCTTCCCCATAGTCATGTAGCTAAGTAGATGGCAGAGTCAGAATGAGCTGTCAGGGAAAATGAGAACTGAAAAAATGGCAATTAAATTTTGTGAATAAAGGATCATTGGCAAATGTGTAAATACAGTTTTTATTATGAGGCTTCTGCATAGTTTGCAGAGAATGAAAGAATAAAAGTAGTCATAAAAATGAATTAGTTAATGCAGATCACTTTTGAGAATTTTGATAATGAAAGGATGAGAGAATTAGAATTGGTAAAGTTAATCAAGGTTAACTTTCTCTATGATATAGTAGATTTATTGTATCGTAGATCTAAAACATAGTAATAAATGTGCGCATGTTTGAACAAATAGAGGAAAGAGTCAGTAGTAAAACAAACAAAATATATTGAAGATTAAAGTGATAATAAATGGAACAAGTGGAAGTTTTTAGGGTATAATGAATACACAGGTAGAGGTAATGATCTCAGAAAGGAGGAAGGATAAAAGTGTGGGTAAGTGTGCCTACATATTTTGACACATGGAAACTATTAAGAAAAGCACCAACTAGACATTTGAGATTTGTGTTGGAAACACTGCAAATGGATAGTATGAATCTATATAAAATTTAAAAATCTTAAGAGCACTATTTCATTAAATAAGTGCATATTAAGTAGTTTCTTACAAAGAAAGCATAGAACCAAAATAGTTTACCTGTGAGCTTTATCAAGCATTCAAGGAATGGAAAAGTATAACTGTTCAACATCTCTTGCAGAGCCTAGGAAGAAGAGAAACTGTCCCATGTATTTTATCAGACTATATTTTTGACACCAAAACTAGAGAATAGTATAAGAAAGTTATATACAAATTATGCTGATACACATAAATTTAAAAGTTCTAAATAAATTCAGTGATGTATTAAAAATATTTTAAATTATAAGTTCAACGAAATTTATTCCAAAATATAATTTTAGTTAAAATTGGAGATCTGTTAATATTACTTACCATGTTATCTAATTAAAGGAGAAAAATCTATATACTATTATCAATAAATGCAGAGAAAATATTTTATATAATTCAACCTCTATTTTTTATTTAAAAGAGAAAAGTCTAGCACACTTGGAATGGGAGGGGATAACTTTTAATACTATAAATCATCAATTTAAAAGACATCATATAGTCACACATAATAGTGAAATGTTAAAAGTGTTCCCTTTAAAATAAGAAATAAGACATGGCTGTCCAATATTAAAAAAAAAATAAAATTTTACTTGGGAATAAGAAAATAAAAAGAAGTACATAGCATTAGATTATAAATGTAACCGCAGAACTAGCTCAAAATTATTTTATCTTGTTTAGTAAGATACCAAGTTGCTTTTCAGGGACAACAGGCTAAAACCGCAAGTCATACAGTGGAGATGGGCAGAGGAGAGAACTCCAGCTGCACCCAGAACCAAAGTCTCACCTCCAGTACACACACACACACACACACACACACACACGACCAGGATATAACCAGAACTTAAACACTGTAACCTTTTCAGAAACAGAAGATTCATTGTTCTGTGTTGACACCCCTTATTAATGGCCAAGCTCCAAGGTCCTCCAAATAAAACTTGCTCTGGAAGTGCTTTCGCATACCTGTTACCTTAAAAACCTGCCCCAAACCATGGATTGAAAAGTTAGGGCTTCTGAGCATCTGCTTTCTATTTTTCTGGGTGGTGCCATTTACAATAAAACAGTCAATCTTTCTCCACTGAAATTCTTGGTGTTTAGTGTTTGCTCTGCTAGTGCCAGGTGAACAAACTCTTTCTGTTCTATGACATAAGGGAAAAGAAAACTGGACTTATTAAAGATGATAAGAAATTCATTTAGAAACTTCAAAAAGAATGTAAAACTAATTATTAAAGAAGGTTCGAAAGGAAATAAACCAAAGCAATATACCTTTTTTAGTTTAGTTGGATTAGTCAGGATGGCAGAGTAAGTAAACACTGTTCTTGCTTTCTCCCATGACCACATAAAATTGCAACTAAATTATAGAACAATCAGCATGGAGAACCATCTGAAGACTAGCTGAACAAAAGTCCTATAACTAAGGATATACAAAAGAAGCCACATCAAGACTGGTAAAAGGAATGGAGACATGAAATGGGCTGGCCCCACACCCATGTGTGGTGGTTGAGAATTGGGAAAAATATCTTGGTTGCAAAAATCCCTCTGGAAGAGTGAGGGATCCCTGCCCCACACAGGGCCTCACAGTTTGGAGCACCAGTGTTAGGAAGAGAAGCCCTCAAAATATGTGGCTATAAAAATCAGTGAGGATTCTGTCCATTAGGGTGAAAGAAAAGGCTGCTGGAATCCCAGGCATTCTCTTAAAGAGCCTGCACAATACCCCTTTGCTCCCAGGCACTCATCCTGGGCTCTCGCAGACAGAAAACAGCTCAGGAGGTGCCAGAGACATACAAGGAGAAGCTGATTTGTGTTGCTTCAGAATAAGAGGTAAAAGGATTGACAGTTGTCATTGTCCCTGTGTTGAGTCCTCCTCCTGTGCAGCCTACAAACAAGCACCACCTTTGCTGTGTTAAGTTCTAACCCCACACAGCCAAATCATAATCTGAATCAACCTCATGAAATCCATTCGCTCCACCCTAGCAACTCCCTGAGAACCCACTTCACCCAAAATTAGCACTGCTGGAGTCACTTTCAGCCCTGTCCCACGGAACGCAGGAGGCTTTTTCAGCAGCAAACAACCAGCCTCAGCTTATGAGCCACCAGAAGCACTTTTAGGGGTGGGCAGCCAGACCCAGCCTGTGCTGCTGTCTTTCTTGGATAAATTTTGGGGGTCTGTGAGCCCCAGGTAAGCTGTGACTGGCCTCAGGGTGCTCAGAGCCATTTGCAGAGTGACTGTGGGCTCAGCAATGACAACGAACCAAAATTTGCATTAACATGGTGAACACCACTGGCTCCACCCTGAGATCCCACCTTACCCAACTTACATACTGCTAGAAGGTCTTTCAGCAGCTGAGCCTTATGGGAAGCAGGCAATTGGCTGCAGGTCTCAGGAGGTGCCCTGGGACTTTGGCTGAGCTCGCCCAGGACTGGTACTAGTAGCAATGCCCTCATTCTCAGGGTGGCCACTCCTATGCATGTCAAGGTCCACCACAGGCAGTGATCGACCACAGATTGCTTTGTAGTTCCTACCAGGTAGCTAGGGGAAGTTCACAGGCATTGATTGAACTTGGCCTGCATGGGAGTCCCTCTAAAGAGTTCTCAGAACCAACAAACCCAGAGTCCAGCTTCAGACCACAATAGAGCACCACTGATTAGCTTCACAAGAGGAGCACCCAAATAGTGGCTTCAACAGGAACTAGAGCCTGCTCGAGCAAATGTCACTCCATGCGGTCAACTACCTCATGGCAGCTCCTACACTGTGAGTGAGGCCAGTCTTCACAGTCAGTCTAAGGGTCAATTCTACCACTCATGTGCCAATAGCAATCAAAGCTCAACTATAATAGAAGGATGCACACACACAACTCATGTAAGAGACACACATTGAGCATCTGTCACTGGTGATCAGGGAGACTGCCCCACTAGGACCCAGAGGGCACCTAGGTTATATGGCAACATGGCCAAGAATGAGAGACTTAGTGTACCTACTTAATAAATAAAAACACATACAGACAGGCAGCCAAAACAAGGAAACAGAACAAACAAACAAACAAACAAACAAACAAACAAAAACATGTTCCAAATAAAAGAACAGGAGGAAACTTTGGAAATAGAACTAAATGAAATGGAAGCAAACAACTTACCAGACAGATATTTCAAAACATTGCTTATAAATATATTGAAGGGAATTAGTGAGAACTTCAAAAAAGAGATAGTAAGCATTGAAAAAAGAGAGAGAAAGATTGTAAAATAGAACCAGCCAGAAAAGAAAAATACAATAACTGAAATAAAGTCTATGTTAGAAGGAAACAACAGTAGACTAAATGAAGCAGTGTATCAAATAAGTGATTTGGGAAATAAGGTAATGGAAAACACTCAATTGAAACAGCAAAAATAAAATAAAATAAAATAAAAAAGGTTTTATGGGACTTCTGGGACATCAAGCATAACAAAATTCACAACATTTAAGTACAAAAAAAAAAAAAAGAAGAAAAAGAGAAAGAGCAAGGGATTAAGAGCCTATTTGAAGAAATAATAACCAAAAACTTCCCCAACCTGGCAAAGGAAGTAGACATACAAGTCCAGAAAGCCCAGAGAGCTCCAAACAGAATGAACCCAAAGAGGCACCACACAAAGGCACATCATAATTCAAATGCCAAGGGTTAAAGACAAAAAGAGTCTCCTAAAAGTAGTGAGAAAAAGGCAGCTAGTTACTTACGAGGCCGCTCCCTTGATAGTCAGCTAATTTCTCAACAGAAACTTTGCAAGCCAGAAAAGATTGACATGAAATTGTCAAAGTGATGAAAAGCAAGTACCTACAACCAAGGCTACTCTACCCAGCAAAACTACCATTTAAAATTAAATGAGATGTAAAGAGCTTCCCAGACGAAATAATAAAATATTAATAATAATTTTAAAAAGATCTAAAGGAGTTAATCACCACCAAACCAATATTGTAAGAAATGTTAAAGAGACTTCTTTAAAAAGAAGAAAGGAGAAAAGAAGAACATAAACATAAACAATAAAATGGCAGTAACTCTGTAAATACAATAATCACTTTAAATGCTCCAACCAAAAGACATAGGGTAGCTGAATGGATAAGGAAACAAGACTCATACATATGCTATCTACAGGAGACTTACTTCAGATTAAAAGACACCCACAGACTGAAAGTAAATAGATGAAAAAGATATTTCGTGTGAATGAAAACAAACAAAAAAAAATCTGGGCTAGCAATGCTTGTATCAGACAAAATAGACTTTAAAACACAGAAGATAATAAGAAACAAAGAAGGACATTACATACTGATAAAGGATTCAATTCAGCAAGAGGATATAACCCTTGCAAACATTTATGCACCCAACATAGGGGCATCTAAACATATAAAGCAAATATTGACAGATATAAAGAAGAGATCAACAAAGTACAGTCATAGTAGGGGACATTAACACCCCATTGACACCAAAGGACAAATCTTCCAGATGACAAAATCAACAAGGATATAGCAGCCTTAAATAATATCATAGATCAGATGAATTTAATTGATATTTTTTGAACATTTCACCCTAAAGCAACAGAATATACATTCTTTGCAAGTGCACTTGAAACATTTTTCCAAAATAGACCACGTTAGGCCACAAATAATTCTCAATATATTTAAGGAGATTGAAATAACATCAAGTGTCTTTTCTATTCACATTAGTATGAAACTAGAAATTAATTACAAGAAAAAAACTGAAAAATATAAAACACATGGAGGCTAAATAACATGCTACTAAAGAATAAGTGCATAAAAAATAAAGAAATCAAAAATTACCTTGAGACAAATGAAAACGAAAACACAACAGCCCAAAACCTATGGGACAAAGCAAAAGCAGTCCTAAGAAGAAAACTCATTGCAAGACAGGCCTACCTCAAGGAACAAGAAAAATCTTAAATACACAATCTAACCTTACACTTAAAAGAACTAGAAAATAGCAAACAAAAAAAAAACCAAAGTGAGTAAAAGGAAGTAAATAACAAAGATCAGAGTGGAAATAAATGAAATTAAGTATAAATAATATGAAGATCAATGAAACCAAGAACTGCTTCTTTGAAGATAAATAAAATTGATAAACCTTTAACCAGACTCATCAAGAAGAAAAGAAAGTGAGAGAGAGAATCAAAATAAATAAAATCATACATGAAAGAGGAGAATTGAAAACTAACACTACTGAAATACAAAAAGATTGTAAGAAAATACTACAATCATATGCCAACAAATTGGACAATCTGGAAGAAATGGAAACATTTGAAAAAACATATAATCTTCTAAGACTGAAACAAGAAAAAATGGAAAATATGAACCGACCAGTAACTAAAAACAAAATCAAATCAGTAATCAAAAACTACACAAACAAAAGTCCTGAACCAGAAGAATTTACTGGTAAATTTTACCAAATATTCAAAGCAAAATTAACACCTATTCTTCTCGAATCATACCAAAACTTTCAAGAGAAGTCAAGGTTCCCAAGCTCATTTTATGAAGCAAATTACCCTGATTTCAAAACCAAAGATATTACAAAAAAAAAAAAAATTATAGACAAATGTCCTTGGTGAACATAGTTGCAAAAAACCCACAATAAAATATTAGCGAACCAAATTCGACAATACATATAATTATACCCTATGATCAAGTGGGATATATTCCTGGGATGCAAGGTGGATTCAATATCTGCATATCGATAAACGTGATATGCTACATAAACAAATAAATGATAAAAATCATAACAATAGATAGAGTAAGAATACTTCATAAAATTTAGCATTTATTTATGCTAAAAACTCTCAGCAAAATGGGAATAAAGAAACATTCTTCAACATAATAAAGGCCATTATGTTATGACAAACCCACAGTTAACATTATACTCAATGGAAAAAAAAGCACAATGCATTTCCCTTACTATTAGGTAAAAAATAAGGATGTTCAATTCCACCACTTTTATTTACTATAGTATTAGAAGTCTTAGCCACAACAATAACACAAGAAAAATAAATAATTTCCAAATTGGAAAGGAAGAAGTAAAACTCATTATTTGCAGATGGCATGATACTACATTTAGAGACTCTAAAGTGTCTATCAAAGAATATTATTTTTTAATTGAATATTATCGGGGTGATATTGATAAAATAAAATAAATTTCAAGTATATAATTCAACAGGATGTTGTATATATATTGCATTATGTGTTTATCACCCAAAGTTAGATTTCCTTCCATCACAAAATATTTGACCCCTTTTAACCTTATCTACCTTCTGCGCTCTTCCTTTTGGTAACTACTAATTCACAGTCCGTGCCTATGAGTCTCTGTTTGTTTATCATGTTTGTTTGTTGCTTTCAATTTTACCTTTTACACATGAGTAAATTGATATCGTTTTCAACTTTTCTTTATGAATTATTTTGCTTCGCATGATTATCTCAAGATCCATCTATGTTGTTACAACTGGCAATATTTCATCTTTTCTTATGATGATTAATATTCCATTGCACATATATACCACATCTTATTTATCCAATCATCTATCAAAGAACACTTTGGTTGCTTCCATGTTTTGGTCACCATGAATAATGCTGCTATGAACATTAAGGTGCATAAATATTTGTGGATAAATATTTTCCGGTTTTTGGAGTAAATACCCAGAAGAAAGATTGTGGGATCATATGGTAACTCAATGCTTACTTTTCTGAGGAACCACTATCTGTTCTTCATAGTGCTTGTACTAATTTGCAGTCTCACCAGCAGTGTATAAGGGTTCTTTTTCACTCACAACCTTTCCAACACTTGTTATTACTTGTCATGTTGATGATAGCCATTCTAACTGTTGTTCAGATGGTATCTCATTATAGTTTTGATTTGCATTTCCCTAATAACTAGTTAATTAAGCATCTTTTCATATGTTTGTTGGCCATTTGTTTGTTTTCTTGGGAGATGTGTCTGTTCAGGTCATATGCCCAGTTTTTAATTGGAGTGTTTGTTTTTTTATTGTTTAGTTGTATGAGTTCTTTCTGTGTTTTGGATATTAGGCCCTTATCAGACACATTGTTTGCAAATATATTCTCCCATTGGGATGGTTCCCTTTCTTGTTTGTTGATGGTTTCTTTTGCTGTACAGAAGATTTTTAGTTTGATATAGTCCCATTTATTTATTTTTGTTTTTTACTGCCCTTGCCTTTGAGGTCAAATTCATAAAATCCTCTCTAAGTCCAAGGTCCATGAATTTAGTACCTATGTTTTCTTCTATGCAATTTCTTGTTTCAGGTCTTATATTCATGTCCTTAATCCATCTATCCAAAAAAAAAAAAAACCTATTATAACTGATAAATTAATTCAGTAAAGTAGCAGGATTCAAAATTAATATTCAGAAATCAGTTTATTTTCATATGCCAATAATAAATTATCAGAAAAATAAATTAAGAAAACAATTCCATTTGCAATTACATCAAAAACAATAAAATACCTAAGAATGTATTTAACAAAGGAGGTAAAAGACCTCTACTCAGAAAATTATAAATCACTGAAGAAAGAAATTTTAAAAAATACAAATGATAGCATATACTATGGTTTTAGATAAAAAGAATAAATGATCTTAAAATATTTTGCTACCCAAAGTAATCTATAAATCCAATGCAATCCCAATCAGAATATCAATTAATTTTTCACAGAATCAGTGCAAATAATTTTAGTTTATATGTAACCACAAAAGACCCCAAATAGCCACGGCAATTTTGAGAAAGATTGTTAAACTTCTCACCTAGTTTATCTAATCTTCCTCTAAGTTCATTAAGTATCTTTATAACCACTGTTTCAAATTCTGCATATGGTAGATTGCTTGTCTCCATTTTGTTTAGTTCTTCTTCTGGAACTTTGTTTTGTTTTTCATTTGAGACATATTTCTTTGTCTTCCTATTTTGGCTGCCTTCTTGTGTTTGCTTCTATGTATTAGGTAGGGCTGCTTTGTCTCTTGGTCTTGGTAAAGTGGCTTTATGTAGTAGGCATGCTGTGGGTCACAGTGGAAAAGTCTTCATAAGATACCTGACCCAATAAAAAAAAGTCGCCTGAGCTGGGTGCTCCACCTATGTTCCTTGTATGGTTTGTGTGTGCCCTTCTTTTGTAATTGAGCCTTGGTTGCTGTTTGCTTGTCAGTGGAAAGGATTGATCCTTGGGCTGATTGTGATGACTGGCCATGACTAGTGGAAAACCTGTGGCCCAGGGACTGATGCTACAGAGCAAGATTCATTTTAGCAGGGCTCTGCTGCCTGTTCTGTCTGCTTTTGGGGTATGTCATCCTTAAATGTGACCTCACATGGTTCTCTGGCTCAGACCAAAGCCTGAGGTCTCCTAGAAGGGGCCTTGCCATAGGCCAAGTTTAGCTGCAGCTTATGCCCTGCCCAAGGCCACCTGGCATGAGCCACTAAACAATCTGCAAATGGCCACCACCCAAATGGGGCTGGATGTGCCTCGAGAGGCCAAGCTGCAAACCAAGGCCACCTATTGCTAGTGCCGGGTTTGGGGCTGCTCAGCAAGAGGTACAGGGCATTCCAAGGCCAGATGCTTGTTTATGTTTTGTGAGCTTTTGAGAGTTTTTAGGAAAGCGAGCAGCATTAACCAAGACAGGTCATTTGTCTGGTAAAGCCACTGGAAGCAGTGTGGGTGGGTCTGCACCTTGTGAGGAGTGGGGTCTCAGGGAATCAGCAGGGTGGGGTGACCAGGGTTAGCTACTTTGATGGAAACTCTGATATAGCAACTGACTGGGTTTGCAAGCTGGGCAGAGGAGGTCTCAACAAAGGAACAATACCCTCTGTCAGCACTTTTGTCTGGGAGAGAGCTGCCTCTCCAGCCCTTACCCTAAGGCCAGACAACTCAGTTCCTTCTCATTTGTCCCTGATGTCTTATGAGCCGCTGCTCCAGCCTTGGAGCTCAGAGTAAGTGAGTCCATCAGTGAGTAAGTTCATGTGTGGGTTCATAAAGAGGAAATTCTGTGACTCCTTCAGCCCTTCATCTGACTCAGTCACAATCTCCACTGGTTTTTATAGCCAGAAGTTGTGAGGACTTCATTTCCCAGCACTGGAACTTTGGGCTGCAGAGCCTGGTTTGGGCTTGACACCCCTTATTCTGGGGGGACCTCTGCAGTCAAGATATTTCTCCCAATTTTCAACCACCACATGTGGGTGTGAAACCAGCCTATTTTGCATCTCCACCCCTCCTACAAGTCTTGAGATGACCCCTTCTGTGTGTTCCCAATTGTAGAACTTCTATTCAGCTAGACTTTAGGTGACTCCCAAGGATAGCTATTGTATAGTTTAGTTGTAATTTTGATGTGATTTTGAGAGTAGGCTAGCCCAGCATTTACCTACTCTATCATCTTGACCAGAAGACTTTTCATTTCAATAATTTTGCCATACATTTCTAATTTTGTGGACTTTTAATATTTATCATTTTAGCTTATGCATAGTAAAATTTACAAATTTTTGTGTTCAGTTCTGTGATTTTTATATAGAATTGTTTCAGAAGCGATACTCAACCCAGAAAATTGGATGTTCAGACTACTTTGTTAGAGGAAGGAGAATTTATTAGGCTGGCTGAGCACATGAGACTTTACAAAAACACAAGCTCATTCTGGTTTGATTTCGTACAGCTTATATACTCTGGCAGTGTCCATGCAAGGGGTGCGTGATTCCTTTGTCTGAGGGTCTACATGCATTTCCTGACTCAGGGTGGGAGGGGGGAGGTTCAAGTAGGGGCTACAGGGGAAAGGAATTCCCGGACCACCAGTCCTATCTATTTACAGATTGTTAGGTATGGCAAGAGTTTCCAGAAGGCCATGTAAAGGTCTATACGGTGTGTTTAATCTATAACTGGCTGAGTTGGTCATTTCTGTAAGTCTCTTCCTTTGCATTTTTCAGATGCCTCCTCTCTTAGAATCATATATAGTTTCATTAGATGCAATGCATACAACCATGTACCCACTACCAAAATCAAGTTTTAAAACAAGTCCACCCCTTGTCCCCTCTCCCAACACCAAATTCTTTCACAGTGCCCTGTATAATAGACACTTTCTATCATCTCATCCCCCAGCAACCATTATCTCTTTTCTATTCTAATACTTTTGCCTTTCCAGGTAATTGTCTTAGTCTGTTCAGGCCACTGTGACAAAAATGCCATATACTTGGTAAACAACATTTATTTCTCACAGTTTTGAAGGTTGTGAAGTCCCAAATCAAGATGCCAGCAGATCTGATGATGTCTGGTGAGAGTCCTCTTCCTCATATGCAAATGTCTGTCTTCTCATTTTATCCTCACATGGTGGCAAGCTGAGAAAAACAAGCTTTCTCAAGACTCCTATAAGGACACTAATCTAAACCTCATCTAATTCTTATTAGCTGCCAAAGAACCTATTTCCTAATATCATCACATTAGAGTATAGGGTTTCAACATACACACTGGGTAAGGAATACATTCAGCCCATAACAGTCATATAAATGAAAACAGACAATACATAGCCTTTGGCTTCCTTCACTTAACACAATGCATTTGAAATTCACCCATGTTTTATGTATATTAGTGGAGCATTCATTTTTATTGCTGAATAGTATTCCATTATATAGATGTACCACAGTTTGTTTACTCATTTACCAGTTGGAGGTCATTTGGATTGTTTATAGTTCTATAAATAAAGCCACTATAAATATTTCTTTATTGGTTTTTGGGTGATCATAAGCTTTCATTTTTCTTGGGTAAGTATCTAATATTAGGATTGCTAGATTGAATGGTAAGTTTAATTTTATAAGAAACTGCTAAGCTTTTTTTCCACAGTGACTGTATTTTGTATTCCCAGTAGCAATATATGAGAAATCTAGTTGTTCCACATTCACTCCAGTACTTAGTATTAGCAGATGTTTTGTTTTTGTTTTGTAAAAATGCAATTATTCTTATAATTGTGTAATGCTAATGTATACCATTGTGAGTTTTTTGTTTTGTTTTGTTTGTTTGTTTGTTTTTGGCTTAAGACAACAAATATTAATTATCTCAGATTTTCTGTGGCATTTATCTCAGAAATTTGAAAGTAGATCAGCAGGTGATTCTGGCACAGGGTCTTTCAAGAGACTGCAGCCAAGATGTTGACTGGGGCTGCAGTCATTTGAAGGCTTGTAGGACTCACATCCAACACAGAACACTCACATGGCTTTTGGTCAGTTCTTCACTGGCTGATAGGAGACCTCAGTTCTTCATCATGTGGACCTCTCCTCAGAGCTGATTCAGTGTCCTCATAATCAACTAAAGAGATAGCATGGAGAAGCAACAGTATCTTTTAGGACAATTCTAGAGGCTGGAAGTCCAAGATTGGGGTGCCAACATGGTCAAGTGAGGACTTTCTTTCAGGTAGCACACTTCTTGCTATATCCTCTAATGCTTTTCGTATTGTGGTTTTAACTCAAACTTTCTAATGCCCAAAGACATTGATGATGAGTATTTACTATGGACCAATTTGCTAAATAAATGTCTTCTTTGGTAAAATGTCTGTTTAAACTCTTTGATCATTTTTAAAAAGATGTTTGTTTTCATATTATTAAATTTTGAGTTTTTGTGTATTTTGATATGTCTTTGATATGTATTTTGCAAATATTTCTCCCGTAATGGCATCTCACACCCTCCTCCTACCCCTCCTTCCCCCCGCCACACACACACTGTGCTCACCCATAGGTAACAATTGTAATTTCTGGAGTACATCAGTCTCTCTTTTGGTTTTTGAATCTTTTTATATGTTATTCTTCTTGCCTGGAATATACCTCTCCATAAGCACAAGATTTTTTTCGTATCAGTTCTATGCATCTTTCCAATATTAGGAAATAAATTATTTACCCCAAACAAAATTTCCCACACGTATAATTAGTGTAGTATGCTTAATTCTCACTTATTACACTGTACCTAATTATCTGCCTTCCCACAGACATCATTATATTCATAGGAGTAGCAATGTAGCAATATTCTCCACAAAGCCGTGGTTGAGTGTTCCAGTCACTGTTTCTAAGTATTCTACCTGTATTAAAGATGAAGAATAAGGATTAGAGAATTTACACACTTGCTAAAAGTCACAGAATTAGGGATAAGGGCTATGATTCAGATTCATGCACCTTGTTTCCAAATCCCATGTCTTGAATACTATCTTATTTTTTGTCTATGCTGCACTTCCTCTGGATTACATGCTCAATAAAACTTTCATGTCTAAATGGATTAACCTACTTCAGTCTGCCCCCCTATATTCCACTGAAAAATTTCTGTAAAAGATCAGTGATGATCCCCAAATTGCTTAATCTGATAGATTCTTATATTTCTACTTCTACATTACTTGAATTATTGTCAGTATATGAAACTGTGACCTCATACCTGCTACCCAAAAGTTTCTACCTTTCCGGTGCTCTTTTTTCAATTTGTTTATTATGGTCCTCTTCCCCCATAACCTCTGACATGCTAGTGTTTTCCTAGGCCTCAATTCTCTGTCTGATTTACTTTTTTTAAATTATATTTATATACTCTCAATGGATACTTTTCTCCATACTAAATTGTCATATATCACCAATATGTGGATGACTCTTAAATATATATCATGAATGCAGACAACTTTCTAAACTTTAGACCAGTCCATGTGTCAGTTTATTGGATACCTTCATTTTTAGGTTCCACTGATACCCTAAAGTCAATCTCTTTAAACAAGTCCTTAACCTTACTCTAAATCTGCCCCTTCTCCATAATTTCCTTTCATTTTGATATTTTATTTGATCATTTATCCTTAAAGCCCTATAAACCACAGAATGACACACAGTAAGAAATAAATAAATATTTCTTAAATAAACTAGCAATTTGGAACTGAAAAACTTGTTTTCATTAGTAGACCATTCAATTTTATCTACATTGTTTTGGTATTCAAGGCCATTATCTATAATCTATATCCATCCTCCCACTTACAATAGAAAAAAAAAATTAGACCATTCTTTTACTCATCTTTCAAACTTAAAAGTAAAATCAGACCATGTACATGTATTTAACATTTTTTCTTTATATAAAACAATCAAAGAGAGTAATTACATATCTAAGATAATGCATAAGTATCCACAATAGTGTGTCTGTGAAGACTCTTAATTTCAAAAATTGTTTTGTAGATTGGAGATGGGTTTTCTCCTTTTAAAAAAAATTGTTATAGATTTACTCTAATAGAATTATAAAAGTAAATTATTTACTCTTTAAACAGTATTTAAATTAAACTGGGCTCCAAATCATATTAAGGTTTATTTTTTGTTATTGTTTTTGTTTGTCTGTTTTTATTTTTATTTGTTTTGTTTTGTTTCATTTTTCTGCTCTATAATCCATCTCTGTTCTCTAATATTTTTTCTCAGAAAAAAGTCAAGATAATTTTTATTAGTATTAATTCTTCATCAATAAATATGTTCTAAATATTTCTCCTTGACTGATTTTCTATCTGTTATGCCAGCTTTCTGAACTGCCTGAGGAATAATCCCTGAGTGCACCCAATGAGTTTTCTTAAACTGCTTTTAGAGACAACTTCACAGGTCATGTAACTTTCAAGGGACATTGTAGCAAGAGCCCTTAATTGTGCTGAAATCTCACATTTGGGCTCTCACCTTCTCATTCCTTGATGGTCATTGTCAGAATATAAATAATCAGAATAGGAAAGATTAGGTATTCATTAAGAATCTCTGATACTTTTCAATATCTTTCAAGGACAGACCCTTTAGGAGCCTGACTGAAAAGATTTCAAGAGCCAGATTCTGAAGTGAGAACTTGCAGATTACCTACTGGGCCCTCTTCTTACTTCCAAAATCTTCTACTGCTCATTTTCTCACAAGTCTTTTATTTCTGTGCTGATCAGTTTCAGCTAGCTTTATTGTTTGAGTTGTTTATTTATTCTGGGTTCTCTGTTGGAAATAGAGTTTCCTACCAAGGCTTCACCTTGATATCTTACCCTCGCCTGAAAACTTACCTTCTTCTCTAACCACACTCACAGTGGCTCTGTGATCTGATAAAGGAGCAGAATACCGGAAACTGGGTATATTCCAGAAAATGCAGAATACAATTTTATAATAATTATATAGAGAGGAAAAGAAGTAAAAGTGTTGATTATCTGATCTATAGCCAAAAGCCATGAAAGAATTTATCTAGTATGTGATTCTAAATGATTTGGGGCATTCTTATAAAAGGTGATTATTATTAGTACCCTTAATGTGCTACTTTATTTTAGTTAATATAGCTTATAAACATAACATTATTAATATCTTACTTGATTATTGTTTGTCTCCTTCATTAGAATATAAGTTTCAGGAAAATAAAGACTGTTTTCTTCTCTACTGAACTCAATAATCTACAGTTGTGCTTGGCATATAGTAGGCGCTAGACGAATATCTGTTTAATAAATCCAAGAATAATAGAGGTAATTATTAGGTATATACCTAAGGCATTTTTTTCATTTGACTCTTGTATGAGCCAGTAGATCTGACTCCTTATATTTTATCTAGGAAGTGAGCCGTGTCTGTTTACCCATATTAATTAAGTCTGCTGAGATCATGGTAAGAAGTAACTAAACTACTATGGTGACTAAGTTTCTCTTCTCTGGATTCTCCCATTTTGAAGATGGTAGCTTCCTCTTGTTCATCCCTTTGTTTGTCATCTACATATTCATTGTTTTGGGAATCTCATTGTATTTTTTGCAGTCAGGATGGATACTCAGCTCCATAATCCCATGTATAATTTTATAAGCATTTTCTTATTTCTGGATATCTAGTACTCCACAGCTACCATTTACAAGATGGTTTTCAAGTACATCAGTAAAAAGAAGATCATCTCTATGATTGGTTGCCTCTTGCAGATGTGCTTTCTCCATTCACTGGGAAATTCAGAGGGGATTTTGCTGACAACTATGGCTATTGATAGGTATGTTACCATCTGTAATCCTCTCTACTACCCAACCATTATGACCCCTAGCTGTGTGCTCAGCTCTCTGCAGGTCCTACATCTTTGACTTTCTTGTGTTGTTCCCAGAGATTGCATGGATTTCCACAATGACCCTCTGTGGGCCCAATCAAATCCATCAGATTTTCTGTGACTTTGAACCTGTGCTGTGTCTGGCCTGTACAGACATGTCCATGATCCTGATTGAAGATGTGATCCATGCTATTGCTATCATTTCCTTTGTCCTGATTATTGCCTTTTCTTATATCAGAATCATCACAGTAGTACTGAGGATTCCTTCTTTTGGGGGTTGCCAGAAGGCGTTTTCTACTAGTGCATACCCTCTTGGTGTCTTTCTGGTATTCTCTGGTGGTGTATTCCTCATGTACCTACCTTTCTTCGTCACTTTTCCACCTATTTTGGATACAGTCATTGCACTGATGTTTACAGTTCTTGCTCCCTTTTTCAACCCTATCACCTAAAGCATAAGAAATAAGGTTATGAAGGTTGCAATTAAAAAAAAAAATTCTCTGCCTTTGATTCTCAGTGGGTGACCAGCACTGTGAGTCACATTTCAGAGATCCAGCATAGACAACAACCATCAGCGGATCACTTTGTAGCTCTCACCAGGTAGCCCTGAGCAATCAAAAATAGTGGCTGACCTTGGCTTATAGGGGACCCCTCTCCAAGGGCCACACAACCAACACATCTAGAGGCTGACATCAGACCACAACAGAACAACTACTAATTAGTTCTATTAGTGATTCACACAAAGAGTGGTTGCAACAAGAACACAAGCCTGCTAGGGCAAATCCGATTCAGTGGGGTAAGCCCCCACACAACAACTCTTATCCTGAGGATGCAGCCAATTCCCACATTTAGTCAGCCTAAACATTAATCCCACCCAGTGATCTACTAACAACAATAAAGGCTTGGCAACAACAGAAGATCACACCCAACCCACACAAAGGTCATGTCCAGAGCTCTCAGTATAAGAGATCAGGAAGAGTGTGCCACTGGACCACACAGGATACCTTCCACATTAGGCCATCTGGACAAGGTTGAGAGGCAAAACAAATATTTCTGACACATATAAATGAACTTGGAGAGGCTAATAAAATGAGAAAACAAAGAAACATACCACAAATGAAACAACTAACGAAAACTCCAGAAAATAAGCTAAATGAAATGGAGGCAAGCGACCAACCAGAGACAGAGTTCAGAATAATGGTTATAATGATGCTCAATGGGGAGAATGGATGAGCACAATGAAAACCTCAACAGAGAGATAGTAAGCATTAAAAAGGACACAGAAACCACAAAAATGAACCAGACAGAAATAAGAAATACAAAGCTAAAATGAAGAATACACTAGAAGGATTCATCAGTAAATTGGAAGAAGCAGAAAATCAAATCAGTGAATTGGAAGACAAGGTAGCTTAATACACCCAATCATAACAACGAAAAGAAAAAAGAATTTTTAAAAATGAGGATAGTTTAAGAGACCTCTGGGACAGCATGAAGCATAAAAATATCCGAATCATAGGAAGAGGAAGAGAGCAAGGGATTAAGACTCAATTTGAAGAAATAATGACAGAAAACTTCCCTATGTGGCAAAAGAATTAGACATATAAATTCAAAGAGTGCCAAACAAGAGGAATTCAAACAGACCTGCACCAAGACACATCATAATTAAAATGCCAAAGGTCAAATACAAAGAGAGAATCTTAAAAGCGGCAAGAGAAAGGAAGTTGGTTATTTACAAGGATACCCTCATGAGGATGTCTGCTGACTTTTCAGTGGAAACTTTGCAGACCTGAAGAGAATGGCAAAAAATATTCAAAGTTATGAAAAACAAGAATCTACTACCACAGATACTCTACCCAGCATGCCGTTCGATTAAAATGGAAGGTGAGATAAAGAGCTTCCCAGACAGAAAAAAGCTTAAGGAATTCATTGCCAACAAGCCAGTATTACAAGAAATGTCAAAGGGTCTTCTATAAAAAGAGAAGGGGTAAAAAAGAAAATAGAAATAACAAATATGAATAATAAAATGACAGTAACAATGTGCCTATAGGTAATCACTTTAAATGTAAATGAATTAAATGCTCCAATTAAAAGACATAGGGTAACCGAATGGATAAGAAAACAAGACCCATGCATATGGTGTCTACAAGAGACCCACTTCAGATCAAACAACACTCACAGACTGAAAGTAAAAGGATGGAAAAAGATATTTCACTCAAACAGAAATGAAAAATAAAGCCGAGGTAGCAATACTTATATCAGATAAAATAGACTTTAAAACAAAGGCTATAATAAGAGATAAAAAAGGGCATTACATAATAATAAAGGTATCGATAAATCAAGAGAACATAACCCTAGTAAACATACATACACCCAACATAGGAGCACCTACATGCATAAAGCAATTATTGATTGACATAAAAAGAGAGATCAACGGGAATACATTCATAGGAAGAGACTTTAACGTCCCATTGACAACAATGGACAGATCTTTCAGGCAAAGAATCGACAAGGAAACAATGAGCCTAAAAGATACATTAGGACAGATGGACTTAATAGATATTTTCAGAGCATTTTACCCCCAAAAAGCAAAATGTACATTCTACTCAAATGCACATGGAACATTTTCAAGGATAGACCACATGTTAGGACACAGAGCAAGTCTCAATAAATTTAAAAAGATTAAAATCGTATTGCAATGGTATGAAACTAGAAATCAACTACAAGAAAAAATGAAAATACACCAAGACATGGAGGCTAAATAACATGCTACTAAACAATGAATGAGTTATTAATAGGATCAAGGAAGAAAGCAAAAGATACCTAGAGACAAATGAAAATAAAAACACAATGACTGAAAATTTATGGGACACAGCGAAAGCAGTCCTAGGAGGGAAATTCATAACAATACAGGCCTACATTAAGAAACAAGAAAAAACTCAAATAAGCAACCTAACCTTCTAATTAAAAGAAGTAGAAAAAGAACAGCAAAGTCCAAAGTGAATAGAAAGAAGGAAATAATAAAGATCAGAGCAGAAATAAATGAAATGAAATCTAGAAAAACAATACAAAAGATTAATGAAACTAAGAGCTGGTTCTTTGAAAGGATAAACAAAATTGACAGACCCTTCACCAGATTCATCAAAGAAAAAGAGAGCGGACTCAAATAAGTAAAATAAGAAATGAAAGAATAGAAATAATCACAGGCTCCACAGAAATATAATAGATCATAAGAATCAATTATATGCCAACAAATTGGACAATCTAGAAGAAATGGATGCATTCCTAGAAACATACGATATCCAAAGACTGAGTCAAAAAGAAACAGAAAATATGAACCGACCAATTACCACCAACAAAATTGAATCAGTAATCAAAAATCTCCCAAAATACAAATGTCCTGGACCAGATGACTTCATAGGTGAATTTTATCATACATTCAAAGAAGAATTATCACTTATTCTTCTCAAACTATTCCAAAATTTCAAGAAGAATTTCTTTTTGCATATATCTCCCTGGGCAAGGGAAACAAAAGCAAAAATAAACAAATGAGACTACATCAAACTAAAAAGTTTTTGTACAGCAAAGGAAATCATCAACAAAACAAAAAGACAACCAACTATTTGAGTGAAGATATTCACTGATGACACATCTAATATGGGATTAATATCCAAAAATTATAAAGAACTTATACAACTCAACAACAAAAAAAACAAACAATCCAATTTAAAAAATGAGCAGAAGACCTGAACAGATACTTCTCCAAAGAGGAAATAGAGTAGGCTAACAGACATGAAAAGATGCTCAAGGTCACTAATCATCAGAGAAATGAAAATTAAAACCACATGAGATATCACTTCACACCTGTCAGAATGGCTTTCATCAATTAATCAAAAAACAGCAAGTGTTGGCGAGGATGTTGTGTAAAGGGAACCCTCATACATTGTTGGTGGGATTGCAAATTGATGCATCTGCTATGGAAACAGTATGGAGGTTTCTCAAAATATTAAAAATGGATATATCTTTTGACCCAGCAATTGCACTTCTGGGTATTTATCCAAAGAGAGCCAAAACAATAATTTACAAAGATCTATGCAATCCAATATACATGGCAGCACAATATACAATAGCCAAGATATGGAGGCAACCTAAATGCCCATCAACAGACAATTGGATAAATAAAATATTGCTCATATATACAATGGAATATTACTCAGCCATTAAAAAAAATGAAATCCTACCATTTGCAACAACGTGGATGGACCTAGATGTTATTATGCTGAGTGAAATAAGTGAGACAGAGAAAGATAAGTACCATATGATTTCACTTATATGTGGAATCTAAGGAACGAAAAGAATAAACTAATCAAAAACAGACTCATAGACATAGTGGACAATTTAGTGACAGACCGAGGGGAGGGGTGTTTGGGGACTGGGAGAATGGGGTGAAGGATTAAAGAAGCACAAATTAGTAGTTGATAGTTGGCACAAGAATGAGAAGCACAGCACAGGGAATGCAGTTAGCGTCAATATGATGGCTAAGTGGAGGGCAGGAGAGGGAGAGAGCAATTGGGAGAATTGTTTTATGAACAATATAGATGTCCCTTCAATGTACTGTATACTTGAAACTAATTTAAATAAGTAAATTTATTTTAAAAAAAGAAACTTCTCTGCCTTCAGAAGGGGTTTAATGCATCTGCAAGTTAATCGTAGCTCACATACAACTCTCGCTTTGGAGGTTACTTTAACACACTAAACCATAAGATCAACCTATAAATTATTCATTGTCACACTGATATTTTCTATTTATCCCAGTTCTTCTTCCCATGTAGATGTTATTTTATTTATACAAGTTCAATGAAGACATCATAGACTACCTGTTTAGACTTACACGGATGGATAAATAAATGGAAATATGATGTTTAAGCCATTAAAATATATTTTATTAACAGTAATTTTACTGTTATATAAGTATTATTACTATTATTATATAAGCTTTAGTAACAACTATAGATTATAAAATATAGTGCTAAAAATAATGAGATCTGCAGAAGAGGTTAAGATTCATATTTCACCAGTACCACATACTAGCTTTCTGATCTTGAACAAGTTATAAACTAATTTCTCTGCATATTAGTTTTATAATCTATGAAATGAATGTAAAGATTATATATTTTTAAAATAGAAGTTTATACAGTTATGAAAATTATATACAACTACTTAGGATACTGCATAACATAGAGTACAAAATAAGTATTAACTGTTAATATTATTTGCCATAATTACTAGCATTTGTTATGACTAATTTAAATGATGCTATAAGAAAGAGTGATATATTAAGAACAAAAGCTCATACTTAGGAATACTTAGGTATGATTATTTTTATAATGTTTTGGTTACTACTGTTTCTCAGGAGTCAAGTAGAATTTTATATGGGCTGTTTTGGTTGAATTCATCCACTTTTATTGAATTAAATTATTTGGTTGAAAGTAGTCTCAAATGCATCTATATAAAAATATAGATGGATGGGTAGATAAGTAGATAAGTCGATTGATCAATCAATAGATAAATATAGATATACACCATTTTGACTAACTCTTGCTTTCATTTTTGTTCCCTTTGAAATGCATTCTGTGCATTTCCACCAGAAATTAATTTTCTAAAATGCAAGTTTAGATTTCTGCATTAAGATAGAAGTTTAAACCCACATATTTAAATTTGCTTTTACCAAAAATTCTATAGAAATAAACAAAGTCAGGACTGGATAAACTGTTAGATGCCATAAGTACTGAAAAGTGTTAAGAATAAAATAATAAGGATTAAAATATCCATAAGGTTACCCAAACACATTTATGATGGTTATTTTAATACCCTGAAATACAATATATCACCTTCTTTTCAAGGAAAAACATACATTAATTTGGCTAAAAAATTAAAGCTCCAGTAAAGTCTGTCTATTGGGTAGTCCAGCAATAATCAAAGATGTATATTTAAAAACTAAGAGCAATGTCAGAACAAACAAATAAACAAACAAACAAACAAAACCAAAATATTATAAGTACTGGGAAAAAGAGAATCCTCAATTGATCCCCTATCTTGAATCATCTCTTCAAGTATGAATACATATGAGATCCAACAGAAGACAATAGTTATCTGCCAAATATTGGACAAGGAAATGAAAACTTAGGAATTAAATGGATGGAATTCTATATAAAAGCTATGGAAAAAATAATCAAACCTAAGAAAAGCAGATGCTAAGGGCCATAGTTCATATAAGAACTCTGCATAGAAGGAATAGATCAGATAGAATCACAATGAAGCTATCCCTTGAGCTGTGCTAGAGAAGTGCATGAAAAGTAAATCTGAAATACACAAGATAGAGAAGTGATTAGATATCCGTGTAAGCTCAAGTGGCTAAAACAAAACCAGAAAAGTACAATTTCTTGGAACAACAGCAATTATCTATAGCTTATTTGAGACTTCATGGCAGATACTTCCATATTTGCCATGAGCAATTAGATATTTGACACATTCTTCACTAGCCAGTTTTTATATTCATATATGTAGTCACACACAGACACATACTCACGCAAACACTAGATTACCTTTTTTCTAAATCACTTTATAGTC
>NW_006436295.1:110440-115348 GCF_000325575.1 Pteropus alecto
AGACTTTGTTAAATGCATTAACTTTGTTAAATGCATGGTCCAATAATTACTTGAAGAATTACTATAATTAAAAACCAATAAAAGAGATTTAGGAATTGAAATCAAATGCTCTTTTGTGAAACAGACTAACTCTAATTTTAAAAAATTCAAAATATTTTTGTTTAAAAATTCAATGAGATTTGTGAAGATAGCATCTATTAGTAAAAAAAAGTAGCAAATAAAAATACTAAAATAAAATATAATAAAATTTTTCAATAATAGATTGAATACATCAGAAAATGAGAAAATGACTTCAGAAAGAAATTTACATATGATATATTATTGACTTGTCTATATAATTTTATTAACCAATGTCATCCAATAAATTTAAACCTATATAATTTTATTAATGAATGTCATCCAAAAAATTTAATTAAAAAATAAATTTGAAAAATGCCTTGAGAAAATATTTCAACATATAAAGAAATGATATGAAGGCCAAAGGTTAAATGCAAAGAGAGAAAGAAATATATAGGGAATATATTAATATATTATACAGAGCATATATGTGATAATAGGAATTCCAGAAAGAAACAAAGCATACAGAGAAAAAATAATAATTTAAATTAAAAGAAAATATTCCTGGGTTAAAAATACTTAAACCATTAAATCAAAAAAAGACCTGACACTGAAAATCTCATAGAAGAAAGCATAGGGAAAAAGGTTCTTGACGTTGGTCTTGGCAATAACTTCTTAGATATGACACCAAAGCACAGGCAACAAAAGCAAATATAGACTACTAGGACTACATCAAACAAAAAGATTTCTGCACAGCAAAAGAAACAACAGAATAAAAAGGCAACCTACTAAATGAGAAAATATTTGAAAACCATATATCTAAGAGGTTAATTTCCAAAATATTGTTGTACACACAGAGCCAAGAAAAAAACCCCAAGACTGAAAATCTACCTGCATAAGTGGAGGATAGGAAATGGTAAAAGAAAGAGGCTGGCCACTCAACTCTGGTAATTAATAGAGTTTATTAAGGGAAATTTATAAACATCTCTTGGGCAGCTGCAAGATGAAGTGGATCCACACACTGCTTGGCAGGCACCAGAGAATTATACAGGATGATATTCATGGGTACGAGTATGTGAATGCTACCAGAAATTACATTTTTGACCAGGTTAGGACAACAACCTGTTCCAGGAACCAGCACTTGACAGGAGGCAGGGGAAGTAGTGCTGATTTATGTCAGAAGGAACATCAATTACAATCAGACAGCCTCTAAAGGGGATTTGCAGAAAATAACCTCTGTTTTTGCCCAGGTCCAGCTCAAGGGACGGATAGAGGTCACATCATGGAACAGTCTCTCCTTCCCAGATATACAAGAAGCTCCTACAGTCAATTTAGTAGTAGTAGTAATAATAATAATAATAATAATAATAATAATAACCACCACCACCACCACCACCACCACCACCACCTTAGCTGTAAAAAATAGGCAAAGGACTTGAACAAACATTTAAATTGAAGACATTCAATTTAAAGTTAGTTTGAAATTCTCAAAATTATTAATCACCAGAGACATGTAAGTCAGAACTACGATGAGACATCACTTCACACCTGTTAGAATGGCTGTTAACCAAAAAACATAGATAACGGCTGTTGGTGAGATTGTGGAGAAATTGGAAACCTTGTACACTTTTGGTGAGGATGTAAAATGGTGTAGCAGTTATGAAAAACAGTACAGAGCTTTCTCAAAAATTAAAATTATAGCTACCATATAATCCAGCAATCTTACTTCTGGGTAAATATCAAAACAATTGAAATCAGGACCTCAAAGAGATATCTGCACTCTCATGTTTATTGCAGTACTGTTCACAATATCCAAGATATGTAAACAATGTAATTGTCTATCATAAGATGAATGGATAAAAAAATGTGGCATATGGAGACAATGGAATATTATTTAGACTTTAAAAAGAAGTCTACCATTTACAACAACATGAATGAACCTGGAGGGTATTATGCTAAGTGAAACAAGCTAGTCACAGGAGGACAAATACTACGTGATTCCACCAGATGAGGTATTTAAAATAGTCAAACTCATAGAAACAGAAAACATAATTATAGTTACCAGGAGCTGAGGGGTGGGGAATATGGGAAATTGTTCAATGGATATAAAGTTTCAGTCATGATAGATGAACTAGTTCTAGAGATCTGCTTTATAACATAGTGTCTGTAGTCAAGAACATAGCATTGTGTACTTCAAAATTTGTTAAAATTGTAGATCTCATGTTAAGTATTCTTAACACTTAATACACATGAAAGAACCAAAAAATAAAAATAAAATAACCAACAAAAAGGACACCAGAAAACTCTGGAAGGTGTTGGATATATATTTATTACTTTGTGTTGATGGTATCAAGAGCGTTTGCATGTGTTCAAACTCATCAAACTGTACTAATTAAATATGTGCAGTTCTTTGTATACAAATTATACCTCAATAACATTTTTTTCAAAAATAGACTACATTATACAATATAAAGATGATGTAATATAGAATTGTACACTCAAAATCTATATAATTTTATTACCAATGTCACCCCAATAAATTTAGTTTGAAAAATAAACTGTTTCATGACATGCTAAATCATTAGAAATAAAATTTTGTCAGTTGAAATTTTCAAATTTCAAAAAACTGCATATTAGAGACATTAGACAAGAAAAATAGGCCCCCAAGTCATAGGAAGAAATGTTACACAAAACTCAGAGAGAAAAGAAGCCTCTTCTCATCCCAAAATTTGATACATATTTCTAAGAAGATTACACAATAAAAGCAACTAGATTAAAAAAAATAACTTTGAGTTTTCAATAGAGCAATGGATTGAACACATGGAGTGGAGAACGATTGTGTGAAAAAGGGTGAGATATTGACCATCAATAGAGAGATCAGTAAAATCATCCTGAATCCTTTAGGGTAGGATAAATTCACATGCATTTGTAACATGAGAAAAATCACTTCAATATTGGCACAATATCCCAATGACATGTTTATTATGAAAGGATATTATTTGCTATTATTTTTTCAAGATGTTTACTGGTGTCAGCAGTATATTTCTTTCAAGACTTCCCACGTCTGTGTGTTCATTTAAGAAGAGCAGTACCACAACAAAACTCTTCTTTGCAGAGAGTCTTGGTAGACACATGCAGCTAAGAGAATAACCACAGTGCTGGAGAAAGTAGCTTACGGTGTTCAGGAAGATGAGTGCAATCAAGAAAAAATGTTTATTGACAATTTCAATTTGAAAATCTAATGAGAGGAAAGTACAGTGGGGACATTTCTTCTAATTAACTTAATGAGGACAAGTGTTGCTCTCTGTTTTGGCACAGGGGAGGAATCCCTTGTGAAGCCCATGTCCCCTTCCTGCTATTCCCTGGAATGTCTGTGAAAGCAACCATAAGTTCCCCTTTGAAGAGGCTGAAGGGATATGAAGGATGCAGAGACTCAAACATATAGAGGAGTTTCTGTGGTCTTTGGTAGAGGTGAATGCAGAAGACCGAAGCTTGGAAAAAAAGAATTCACTCATCATGCTTAAGAATAATAATTTTGTACCCTGAAAACTGCATTGTAAAAGAATTTAGAAGCTTTGAGGGAGGCAATGGCAAGTTTAGGAGAAACTACCTTCTGGGATATTGGGCACAGCTATATATGAAACAAGATAGCCCACTTATGATGCCATCTGTTGACAGGTCATTTCGTCCAGACTTGGTTAGGATTCTTATTAAAACTGAATTGTCATATTTTCCTTTCCAAATAGTCCCCCATTTTCTTTGCTCACTTTTCCATGGCTGTCTTTGAGTTTAATTATGATTATACCCAGTGGCTCGATTCCAAGTTAATTTATTTGACATCAACAATTATTTACATACCATTTCTGTTCTATACACTGCAAGATAAAAGGTTTTTACTTCCTGAAGGATAAACTCAGTCTAGAGAAGGTAAAACAAGTAAATTGATAATTATTATGCAACATGATAAATACAATACAGAAACTCTAGCATGATAATGCCCAATATTTCAGAGTGTTTACACATTACTCACAATACTCTAAGCGTTTAATATATATTCGCATATATTAGTAGAGGCAGTTAAGTGCAGGTTAAAACATATCACTAGAGATGTAGTGTATGGATTTAAATTCTGACTTTGTTGTTTATCAGCTGAGAATCCCTGGGCAAAGTATTTAACTTGTCTGTGCCTAAGTTTTCTCATCTATAAGATGGGGATAATAATTTTACCTCATTAAAATATCATGAGCATTAGATAAAAAAATATATATGCTTGTGCGTGGGGCAGTGCTTGCCACAGTAAGTACCATACCTACTATGTTATTATTGTTGTTATAATATATTCAGCCATTCTCAAAACCTTATGCTCTAGTATTAATATTTTCTTCATCTTACAAATAGGGAATTAAAGCCAGAGAAAGGCTAAGTAACTTGACTTAACTCACAGGGTTTATAAGCAATGAACATTTAAATCCTGGCAATTTGTTTCTGGTATACAGATTATTAACCAGTATTTTATATTGCTTTTGTGTCAGGAGAGGGAGCAAAGGAAGTAAAGGCATGCTACATTCCAGTCAGAGGAAGTAACACACATGGGAGGGTGCCATGATTTCACAAAACAGTGTGAACATTGGGATTACAGAGAATAGAGTTAAGAAATGCCAGGAGGTGAAACTAGAGAAAGTTCAGAGTCAGATATGTTGGTTTGGAGTTTATGAAAGAGCTACCTGGAGAAAATATTTGGAAATAGTAATAGTTGAAATCTCTTGTAAGTGGAAAAGATCACCATGGAGCATATAGAATTACAGAGGTTAGAATAGATGATGGGAGCCCGGGGGAAATAAACACTTGGGA
>NW_006436295.1:117259-126260 GCF_000325575.1 Pteropus alecto
ACCCATATCTGAAAAGATATTTGCACACCGATGTTCATAGCAGCATTATTCACAGTGGCCAGGACATGGAAGCAACCAAAGTGTCCTATGATAGATGATTGGCTAAAGAAGCTGTAGCACATATATACAATGGAATATTACTCTGCCATAAGAAGAGATGATATACTTCCGTTTGCGACAACATGGATGAACCTCGAGATAATCATTCTACGTGAAATAAGCCATACAAAAAAAGTTGAAAATTACATGATATCACTGATATGTGGGATATAAACCTAAAAGCAACAAATGAACAGAACAAACAGAGACTTAGGGACATGGACAATGGACTAGTAGTTACCAGAGGGTAGGAGGTGGGGGAGGAAGGGAGAGGTAGATGAGGTAAAGGTGGTCAAATATAAGGGTTTAAGAGGAGGGTGAAGTGGGTAAGGGGATCAAATATATGGTAGCTGAAGGAAACTGGACTTTAGGTGGTAATCACACAATAAAATATATAGATGTCAAACTATAATGTACACCTGAAAATTATATAATTGTATTAACCAATGTTATCCCAATAAACTTAATAAAAAAGTAAAAATTTAAAAAATTACAAATTTAAAAAAGCAAAGAAGAGCAGCCAAGTTAATATAAGAGAAGAGAGGAAAAATAAGAGTAAGAATGAGAGTATAAATAAAAATAAGTGAAACAAAAGTAAAAACCAAAGTCAGAACCACCTCTAAGAGCCACTAGGAACCACTTCTATTGAGAATGGAATCACAGGGCAGAGGAAGAAAGCTTCAAGTAGGAGTATTGAACTGTTTCTAATGCCAGAGAGAGCTGAAGTTTTCATTAGTAATTGTCAGGCAGGGCATTGCTCAACTTGGTCAGAGAATCTTCAGAGGAATAATAGTATAGAAAGTATACAGCAAATGTTATAAAATAAGGAGAGGTGTAGTGGATTTTATTACTCCACCAGGTAATGTATAAGTCTTTTGCAGGTATTTACTTGATCCTACCACATCCTTATTAGATAGATACTATTTTTAACCTCATTTCACAAATGAGTACTTGAGACTGAAAGATTAAGTAATATGCAATAACACATATAAATATTAATAGGCTTAATTGGAATTTCAGTATAAACCCCAGGTTTACATTCTAATCCCCTAGAACAGAGCTCTCCAAAGAAGAGTGTGCAAGATGGTCCAATTGGGTGGGAAAATAGAATGACATAACTTCTATTATGTCTATTTTTTCTCCATGCTCCTTACTTTTTAAATTTATTATTATGTATTCTACATATATATTTGAATTACATGTCATAATATATATATTGTGAATTACTGTACATGTCATATGTATTATGACATGTCATATATTATAACATGTACAGTAATTCACTATATATTTTATGACATGTAATATATATTTGAATTACTATACATGTCATAATACAGTACTTGTGTATAACTTATTAATACAAATACTTAAATTAGAAGTTAAGTTAAAAATTATACTAATTTTGTACTACTAAAAACATTTGGAGACATCTATTTCTGTAATTGTGCTTCTGCGGGAGTGAGAAAAAATATCTAATATTGGTTAATATGTACATTAGTGTGAAATTAGGGAAAAAAATAAAACCTTAAAGTTATTCCTTGTTACATATTCCAGTTATTTAGCTGTACATCTTCTTTTCCTCTCCACCTCCTTGTGAGCTGGTATGTTCCTTCTCCTTCATTTACAAGTAGTTCTGTTGGGGATATGATGAGTGGAAATTTATCAACAGTGACTGAATTTATCTTTACTGGCTTTCTCCGGATCCAGGATGGTAGTCTCTTATACTTCTTTCCTTTACTTTTTATCTGCACCTTTATCATCATTGAGAATCTATTGATCTTCTTTACTGTAAGGCTGGACACCCATCTCCACAATCCCATGTATAATTTCATCAGTATCTTTTCCTTTCTGGAGATCTGGTACACCACAGCCACCATTCCCAAGATTCTCTCTAATCTCATCAGTGAAAAGAAGACCATCTCTACTACAGGCTGCCTCTTGCAGATGTACTTCTTCCATTCACTAGGAAATTCAAAAGGTATCTTGCTGATCACCATGGCCATTGACAGATATGTTGCCAGCTGCAACCCTTTTCGCTATCGAATGATCATGACCCCTCGGCTTTGTGCTCAATTCTCTGCATGCTCCTGCATCTTTGGCTTCCTCATCCTACTTCCTGAGATTTTAATGATTTCAACACTGCCTTTCTGTGGGCCCAATTAAATCCACCAGATCTTCTGTGACTTGGTCCCTGTGCTGAGCTTGGCCTGTACAGACACATCCATGATTCTGATTGAGGATGTGATCCATTCTGTGGCCATCATCATTACCATCCTAATCATCGCCCTGTCCTACATAAGAATCGTCACCGTGATCCTGAGGATTTCCTCTGCTGAGGGTCGGCAAAAGGCTTTTTCTACCTGTGCAGGTCATTTCACCATCTTCCTGATGTTCTTCGGCAGTGTATCGCTCATGTACTTGCGTTTCAATACCACTTATCCACCAGTTTTAGACACAGCCATTTCACTGATGTTTACTGTACTTGCCCCATTCTTCAATCCCATCATTTATAGTCTGAGAAACAAAGATATGAAGAATGCAATTAAAGAACTCTTCTTTCTTTAGAAAGCATTGAACACATCTGGAGGTTAATTCTGAGTCACAGCTTCTCTTTCATTGTTTTAATGTTTCTCTAACAGATTAAAACATAAAATTACTATATACCTAATTCTTTGTCACACTGAACATTCTGTTGTCCTGAGTATTTTCTTATATGTAAGAAAGCACAGTTATATTCTGTGTCATCGTTATGCAACTTGATGTGTATATATATATCATCAAAAACTTTATTTTGGGGTTAAAAGTTATTCTTTCCTTTGAAAAGTAGTAATTAAAGGAAAAAATGCTCACCACTTTAGAGGGTTAGAATTGTCCATCAGAAGCTGGCCATCCACTTCGAGATATTATGTCTTTATTTAGGTAGTAGATTATACAGGAGCGATACCAAAGAAAAAGACAAATACAATCTTATGGAATTACATTACACATTTATTTTTAGTTATATAATAAATATATATAACTATATAACTATATATAATAAGCATTTATCTTTAGTAACACTTAATTATTAATATTGTCGGTCATGTTCATAAGAAAACTATAGTATAGAATAATATTTATAATAATACACTTTATTACATACAGCTAAGTACATATATGAATTATAATTATTGTTTGCCTTTTTAGGGCTAAGCATCTTCATTTTCTCTAACATTTACAGTCAAAGTCTTTTTTGCACCTGTTGAATAGCAGCATTAAAAACCATAATTCATTTAACCTTTTAACTAAATAACTCTAAAAACTTTCTTACCCTTGCCATACCTAATATAACTGCCTTAATTTAAGTTTCTATCATCATTTATGCACAGCTATTGTAATTATCTTTATAAAACACAAGGACAAATTTAGCTATACACATAGAAATTTTTTCTCACATGTTTGCTCGGAAAAAAAAAAATAAAAAACTAGGACAAGAAAGTAATGGAAATACCAAGCTACCAGGAAAAAAAAAAGATAAAATGGCTATAGGAAAACCCCATATTTCAATAATCACCCTAAATGTAAATGGACTGTGTCACCAATAAAAAGGCAGAGTGCAAATTGCATCAAAAAACAAAACCCAACCATATGCTGCTCGAGGAGACCATCTGAGTTCTAAAAACAAATATAAACTCAAAGTGAAAGGGTAGAAAATAATATTTCGAGCAAATGGCATTCAGAGAAAAGCGGGAGTAGCAGAACTAATTTTGGATGAAATAGATTTCAAAATAAAAAAAAGTAAAGAAAGATACTGAGGGATACTTCATAATGATAAAGAGAATCATGCAACAAGAAGACATAACACTTATTAATATCTATGCTCTCAATCAGGGAGCCCCGAAACATGTAAAGCAAATACTAACAGAACTAAAGGGAGAAACAGAGCAAAACATTATCATAGTAGAGGACCTAAATACCCCACTCTTAGATATGGACAGATCATCTAAACAGAAAATCAATAAGAAAATAACAACCTTAAATGACACATTAGACCAACTGGACATAATTGACATTTATAGAGACTTTCATTCCAAAACAACTGCTTATACATGCTTCTCTAGTGCACATGGAACATTGTCAAGGATTGACCACCTACTGGAACACAGAGAAAATCTCAACAAATTAGAGTAGTTTGAAAGCATACCAACCATATTCTCTGATCATAATGTTTTGAAGCTGTAGATCAACTGTAAAAGAAAGCGGGAAGAACAAATACATAAAGAAGAAACAACATGCTACTAAAGAATAACTGAGTCAGAGAAAAAATAAAAAGAGAGATCAAGAGATACATAGAAATGAATGATAATGATAGTACAATATATCAAAACTTCTGGGACATGGCAAAAGCTGTCATAAGAGAAAAGTTTCTATCATCACAGGCCTATCTCAAAAAAACAAAAACAAGCCTGAATAAACAACCTAACACTTCATCTTAAAAAGAAAAACAAATGAAGCCTAAAGACAGCAGAAGGAAAGAAATAATCAAAATTAGAGCAGAATTAAATGAAATTGGAAAAAAAAGAAAAAAAGAAATGCAACAAAGAGCTGGTTCTTTAAGAAGGTTAATAAAATTGACAAACCCCTGGCTAGACTCACTAAAATAAAAAGAGAAAGGACACAAATAAACAAAATCAGGGATGAGAGAAGAGAAATTATGATAGATATGGCAGAAATATAAAGGATTGTATAAGAATACTATGAAAAAGGATATAACACAAAATTTAACGACCTAGAAGAAATGGACAAGAACTTAGAAAAATAGAACCTTCCTAGACTGAATCAAGAAGAACTGGAAATTCGAAATAGACCAATCAGCAGCACGGAAATTGAAACAATCATCAAACCTACCAAAAAGTATAAGTCCAGGACTAGATGGCTTCACCAGTGAATTCTACCAAACATTCAAAGATTTAATACCTATTCTCCTCAAACTTCCAAAAAATTGAAGAGAAGGCAATATTTCCTAACTCATTTTTTGAGGCTAAAATTACCCTGATACCAAAACCTGGTAAAGATAAAACGAAAAAAGAAAACTATAGACCAATATCTCTCATGAATACAAATTCAAAAATCCTAAATAAGGTACTAGTGAACTGAATACAGCAACATATTAAAAAGATTAGACACCAGGATCAAGTGGGCTTCATCCCAGGGGCACACGGATGATTCAACATATGCAAATCGATTAATGTGATATACCACATAACAAATTAAAAAATAAGAATCATATGATCATATCAATAGATGCAGAAAAAGCCTTCAACAAGATATAGCATCGATTTATGATCAAAACACTTAACAAAATAAGTATAGAAGCAAAGAATTTAACATAATAAAGGCCATATATGGTAAACCCTCAGCCAACATTATACTTTATGGTGAAAAACTAAAAACATTTCCTCTGAGAACAGGAAGAAGACAAGACTTTTCAGTATCGCTGCTGCTATTCAATAAGACTTTGGAGGTCCTAGCAAGTGCAATCAGGCAAGAAAATGATATAAAAGGCATCCAAATAGGAAACGAAGAGGTCAAACTGTCACTATTTGTGGATGACATGATTCTCTATATAGAAAACCCTAAAGATTCCACAAGAAACACTACTAGAAAAAATAAGCAAATATTATAAAGTTTCCGGATACAAAATCAATGTTCAAAAATTCATAGTGTTCCTATAGTTTAATAACAAATTGTCAGAATAGAAGTGGAAAAAAATAATTCTTTTTATAATTGCTACAAAAAAGAATATAATACCTAGGAATAAATCTAATAAAACATGTGAAGGACCTATATAATGAAAACTATAAAATCCTATTAAAAGAAATTGAAGAAGATACAAAGAAATGGAAAGATATTTCGTGTTGTTGGGTTGGAAGACTCAACATATTTAAAATAATCTTATTATTTAAAGTATTATGCAGATTTAATGCAATCCCTATCAAAATCTCATTCGTATTTTTTAAAGAAACAAAACAAAAAATCATCAAATTTGTATGGAAGCACAAAAGACCTTGAATTTCCAAAGCTATTCTGAGAAAAAAGAATAACTCTGGAGGCATCACTCTGCCTGACGACAAATTATACTATAAAATGACAGCGATGAAAATGGCATGATATTGGCAACAGAACAGACACACGGACCAGTGGAACAGAATCAAGAGTCCAGAAGGAAACCCATATTTATATGGGCAAAGAATTTTTGACAAAAAAAACAACAACATACAGTGGAAAAAGGAAAATTTTTTCAATAAATGGTGCTGGGATAACTGGAAAGCCACCTGCAAAAGAATGAATCCAGATTGTTGTCTATCACCACACACCAATATTAATTCAAAATGGATTAAGGACCTGAGTATAAAATCTGAAACAATGAAATGCATAGAAGAAAACATAGGAACTAAACTCAAGGACCTTGGGCTTAAAGGGAATTTTATGAATTTGACCTCAAAGAAAAGGGAGGTAAAGCAAAAATAAATGAATGAGACTACATCAAACTAAAAAGCTTCTGCTCAGCAAAAGAAACCGTCAACAAGGTAAAGAGACAACCATCTGAATGAGATACATATTTGCAAACAATGCTTCCAATAAGGGCCTAATATCCTAAATATACAAATAAATCATACAACAGAATAACAACAACAACAACAAAAACCAATCCAATTAAAAAATGGGCAAAGGACCTGAACAGACACTTCTCCCTAGAAGACATACAAATGGTCAACAAACATATGAAAAGGTGCTCAATATCGCTAGCTATTAGGGAAATTCAAATCAAAACCACAATGCAATACTACCTCACACCTGTTAGAACAGCTTTTACCAACAGGACTTCTAATAACAGGTGTTGGAGAGGAAACGGAGAAAAGGAACCCTCATACACTGCTGGTGGGACTGCAAATTGGTACAGTCACTATGGAAAACAGTATGGAGGTTCCTCAAAAAACTAAGAATTGATCTACCATATGATTCAGCCTTCCCTCTACTGAGTATTTACCCCAAAGTCTTGAAAACCCACATCTGAAAAGATATTTGCATACTGACGTTTATAGCAGCATTATTCACGGTAGCCAAGACATGGAAGCATCCGAAGTATCCTACAATAGACGATTGAATAATGAAGCTGTGGTATGTATGTATATACACACACACACACACACACACACACACACACACAATGGAATATTACTCAGCCATAAGATGAGATGAAATATTGCCATTTACAACAACTTGGATAGACCCTGAGATGATCATGCTAAGCAAAACAAGCCAGACAGAAAAATTTGAAAACAACTTGATGTCACTTATATGTGGAATATAAACCTAAAAGCAACAAACAAGCAGGACAAACAAGCAGAGACTCATGGACATGGACAATAGACTCTTGGTTACTAGAGTTAGGGGGATAGTAGGGAGAGGGGAGTTTGGTGGTGCAAATAGGTAAATCTGTGGTGACAGAAATAAATCTAACTATGGGTGGTGAACCCACAATGCAATGTGTATATATATGCCTTATTGCTGAATTGTACACCTGAAACATTGGATTTCATTAGCCAATGTCATCATTAAAAATAAAGATAAAAAATAAAAATACCTGTGTGAGTTTTGAGAAACAAGGAAAAATTAATTCAATGGACAAAATTAAAATGATTTCTTAAAATAATATCATATATGAAATAAAATTCAAGGGAATTTATGACAGGCAAGAGAAGGGCCTATCTGAGAAATATTTTGAAGTAATCTTTTGAAAAAAATGTTGGAAATTCCAAAGAAAACAACTTGAATTTTGATTTAGGTTGAGGCAGGGGTTAATTAATGGATATCTGGAATGCTTCTGTTCATCAAGTGGCTGGCTTAGATATTTATCCTATTTTTCCTTTGCTGGATGGCATGCTAAATACAGCTGGGGCATCTTAGCTTCAAAAATCTGAGTTCTGGATTTCACACCAAAGGAGAAAAAAATGCACATTAGTAACTGCCAGTAATAGACTTTGGCTATACTCATATTTTCCATAAGAGTTAGAGTTCTGAATTCTAACAAAGACACCATTAAAATTATAGGGCTGCTGATAAAATGTATTGGGAATGGAGAGGAGGACTTACATTTTCAGTTTTATAGCATTTGAAACTGAATCCAGCAATTTTACCATAAATCTGATTAATCATAAATAAATAAAACGAACAAAACAGATGAGCAAACAAAAAATTATACCAACAAAACTACTTGACCAAGGATGGCACTTCATAGCTTCATGGTAGCCTACCCATAAAATCTGTATTTTTGTTCCATTAGCAACCAAAATTCAAACCCGATATGTTAGCATTCCTGTTTCCAGAAGTTTGTGTTGGAAGGAAAATAGACCACAGGTGCAAAAGAATCCACAGAGAAACCATGGAGTACAAGCAATACATAAAAGCTATGCTGGCACATACAAAAATTTGCTATTGTCAATTAAGTATTATACAACTTTTCAAACAAGGAAAATAAATCAAATGATTAAAAAATAATTTTGTCTAATCTAAAAGTATTGATTGCTATTAGTGTCACAAAGGGTTTATATAGTGCAACCGTTTATACTTTTCATGATGTATTTAAAAGATATGTGGTAATAGAACTTAATTTTTGTTGGTGAACACACAACGAAATATACAGATGATATATTATAAAATTATAAACTCAAAACCTATATAATTTTATTAACCCCAATAAATTTAATAAAATGATTAAAATAATTTTGTCTAATCTAAAAGTATTGATTGCTATTAGTGTCACAAAGGGTTTATATAGTGCAACCGTTTATACTTTTCATGATGTATTTAAAAGATATGTGGTAATAGAACTTAATTTTTGTTGGTGAACACACAC
>NW_006436295.1:132391-137179 GCF_000325575.1 Pteropus alecto
ATTGCCAGAAGACTTACCCGGAAGCCCAAACTGAGGTGAAGGCCAGTCTCTGCCAAAACAAACCTGTAAATTCTGGAAGAGGAACCTGATTACTCAAATGCACAGACACCAATGTAAAGAATCCAGAATCCAAAAAATTGAGGTAAATAAGACAACACCAAGGAAACTAATAAAGCTCTTATAAATTACCCCAAAGAAATGGAGATCTATGAAATGTCAGATGAAGAATTCAGAGTAATCCTCTTCAAGAAGTTTAGCAAACTACGAGAACACAGACAACTAAACTGTTGTGGCCTGTATAGAATAGACCAAACCAAGTATGCTCTCAAAGGCTGTTTATTAGCCGGCAGCTGTCCTGTACAAAGGAGCAGCCCCCAAATGCCAAGATACAAGGTTTTTAAGCCCTAAATACCATTCCTCATTCTGTCTTAAACACAAAAGTCTATTTTTCTCCTATTCAGTACCTATCAACCTATAGGTCGGGGTGTGCAAGCGGAGAGTACAGAAGCAGAAAGCTTGTTGTTAGAATGTTATGTTCCTATGGGTGATTGCCTATGTTCCCGTGGGCTATAGCCAGTGTTCCCATGGGCGATGGCCAAACAGTAATTTTCAGCTTATATACAATTGATTATTTTTCATGCCACGCAAGCAAGCAGGGTTACACAGGCTAAAATTGGCAGTTAGCGTATGAGCTCATTGTTACAAATTTCATGATTAACAGAATGTGGTTAGGGGTTCCAGAAACTAGGCCTAAGTTATAGACTTCCTTTGTCCAGTTTCAGGTTTTAATTATTCTTTAACCCTTTCACATTTCAGCAGGCTATTACAGTCCTTTCATACTGCTGTCATTGGTGTCCATCTGCTAATCAAACATTTATTAAGTTATACTGTGGTAACGCTTTTTAAGATTCAATCCCTCTCGTAAATCTAGTCTGCTAGATTAAAGGAGGGAGGGCAATATTGTTATTCAACCTCATATATTTCTAGATTTTCTGACAACTGGATAAGGACTAATACAGACTAATTAATTAAGCACTTTTATTGTAAAAAAACAAATTAAGTCACTCTCCTTTCTTATTTAATGTATGATTTTTTCTTATAGAAATATTTTTATTTTTAGAAACAGTGAACAGATGAACCACAGATTATATCAGAAAAAAATTGCCAAATGTTGCTGATACTATAAACAGATTAGTTATTAATAAGAGAAAAATATGTAATCTAGATTAAATTGTATGCTCAAAGGAGCATATAAAATGTTTCTTAGCATTATAAATTTCTATTAGAGTACTACACTCAAGAAAACATTAAGGAAAAAGTATTTCTTGATTATTTTCAGTGGTTAAAAATTAACATGTCTTACACAATGGTAGTTAATATTAATTTATTTTCATAAAGTATTTTAAATACCAAATTTTATAACTATATGAAGGTAAAGATAGAGTCTCTCTTGTTCATACCCATGGTTGTTTCTCATCAACATCTTTCCTCTTCATACTAGGAAATGCTAGTGTGTTGAACTATACAGGGTCCTGCATTTACACTGCATTGCCTTCCTGTCTTAAAATTTCTAAATTCTTCCCTATAGGAGTATGTGAAAGGTCTTCTGCATATGACACAGCAATGTTGTACCACAGAGATCAATTAACAAATCATTCTGTGCCTTATTAGTTTCAATTTCTACCATTTTTCCTTTCTGCTAAGCTAATTTTTTGTTCGCATAGCTGAATACATTTCCACAAACTGAAACTATTCTCCATATTCCTGTCTTGAGGTCTTATGTGACCACTTTGTATGGATGCATGACAAAAAATCATTTAGTCATTCATCTGCCCACCAGACATCTTCCATTTAGCAGCCTTCTCCCCCAGAAAGATGTTTTTAATGAATCAAATCCTGCAGCATAAATTGGTGCTGTAAATAGGAAAATACACTCACGTGTAATTTTACAGGAAAATCTTGATATAGTGCTTTGCACTGACTATGTATCAGAATTGCTTTGACTTCAGGAAACGGTGTCAGTTATCATTTTTGTAATCACACACAAACTTTATTTCTTTCTTTTAAAAAAACTTTTATATTTTTTTAATTTTTTTCAGTTATAGTTGACATACAATAATATATTAGTTTCAGGTGTACAACACAGTGATTTGACATTATATAACTTATGAAGTGATCACTCCTATAAATCCAGTACCCATCTGACATCCTACAAACTTATTACAGGACTACTGACTCTATTCTCCATGCATCTCCATGATTATTTTGTAACGACCAATTTGTACCTCTTAATTCTCTCCCCTTTCGTCTATCCCCCACATCCCAATCTGACAACCATCAAAATGCTTTCTGTATCTATGAGCTTGTTTCTGTTGTTTGTTTATCCTGTTCTCTAGATTCCACATGTGACATTTGTATTTCTCTGCCTGACTTACTCCACCAGCACAATACCCTCTAGATTCATCTATGCTGTTGCAGATGGCAAGATTTCATTCTTTTTAGGACTGAGTAATATTATGTTGTATATATGTACTACCTCTTTTTGATCTAATCATCTACTAATATACACCCAGATTGTTTCTATATCTTGACTATTGTAGATAATGTTGCAATGAACATATGAATTGACATATCCCTTCAAGGTAGCATTTTGGGTTTCTTCAGATAAATCCCAGAAGTGAGAATACTGAGTCCTTCTTTGTCTCTTGTTATAGCCTTTGTTTTAAAGTCTTTTTTGTCTGGTATAAGTAGTACTACCCAGCTTTTTTCTTTTGTTTCCATTTTCATGAAACATCTTTTTTTCAGCCCTTTAGTTTCAGTCTGTGTGTGTCTTTCAATATGGAGTCTCTTGTAGGCAGCATATGTAAGGGTCTTGTTTTCTTAACCATTCAGTCAGTGTACCTTTTGATCGGAGTGTTTAATCTATTGACATTTAAAGTAATTGTTGCTAGATATATAGTTATTGCCATTTTATTATTTACATTTTTTTTATTTTTCTTTTTAAAGAAGCCCCTCTAACATTTTCTGTAATACTGGCTTGGTGATGATGAACTCCTTTAAGTTTTTCTTGTCTGGGAAGCTCTTTATCTGTCCTTCAGTTCTAAATAATAACTTTACTGGGTAGAGTAATGTTGGTTTTAGGCCCTTGCTTTTCATCACTTTGAATATTTCCTACCAATCTCTTCAGGCCTGAAAAGTTTTTGTTGAGGAATCAGCTGACAGTCTTATGGAAGCTCCTTTGTAGGTAACTAACTGCTTTTCTCTTGCTGCTTTTAAGATTCTCTCTTTGTCATTAAACTTTGGCATTTTAATTATGATGTGTCTTGGAGTGGGACTATTTGGATTTATCTTGTTTCATATCCTCTGCACTTTTTGGGCTTGTTGCTATTTTGATTGGATGTTTTCTGCTACCTTATCTTCTAAATCTCTGATTCAGTTCTCCATTTTGTCTAATCTAAAGTTTATCCCTACTAAGATTTTCTTCATTTCAGTTATTGTATTGTTCATTTCTGTCTGGTTCTTTTCTATGTTTCTATTTCCATTTTAATGTTTTCTGTCTCTTTGTTGAAATTCTCACCAAGATCATGGAGCATCCTTATAACCAGTGTCTTTAAATCTACATCTGGCAGATTGCTTGCCTCCATTTTGTTTAGTTTTTTTTCTAGAGCTTTGTATTTATATTTCACTTGGGACGTGTTTTTTATTGTTGTTTGTTTGTTTGGTTGGTTGGTTGGTTGGTTTTTGTATACCCATTTGGCTTTCTTCTGTGTTTGTTTCCATGAATTATGTAGGGCTGTTATGTTTCCCAGTCTTAGTAGAGTGTCCTTAGCAAGTGTTCTATGGGGCCCAGGGTGTAGGTTCCCTGGTCACCTGAACTAGGTGCTTCTGGTTGTTTTTTATATGGGTCTCTGTGCCCTCCTTTCATAGTTGAGCTTTGGTTGCTATCTCCACATTAATGTGAGCGATTGACACTTGGGATGATTGCTTGTGAGGACTGGTTAATAACTACAGTGGAAGAGCTGTTGTGTAGAAGTTTACTCTACAGAGCAGAACGTGCTTTAGTAGGGCTCTAGTGCCTGTCCAGACTGCCTATAGGTGAGTAGTCCTCATATGCAGCCCTAAGTGATGCCTTGGCTCATTCTGAAATTGGCCACCAGCCATGCCAGCCTTGAGGCCTCGCAGAAGGGGTCCCACTACAGAACAAGTGTAGCTACATCCTGTGCCCTGCTTAGAACCACCTATCATTAACCATCAAGCAATTTGCAGATGGCTGCCACCTGCACTGGGCTTGATGGTGCCTGGGGAGGCCAAATCACGAATCAAGATTGGTTACCTCTAGTGCCAGGCCTGGGACTTCTCAGCAAGATGGATAGGGCATGCCGAGGCCAGATGCTGCTTCTTTAGATTCTGTGAACCTTTGAGAGATTTTACGAAAGCCTGCATGTGAGCCAATACAAGCTGTTGGTATGGAAGAGCCACTATAAGTGGCTCAGGTGCGCCCACAAGTAGGGTGGGGTGAGAGCTCTCACTTATTTCTTCAAGAAACTTTTAAAAATTATCTACTCTGTGCAGAGAAAATGTGGTAAATATTGCAATAGCATGGGCGCAAAGTATTTTAATATCCGGAATCACTTAATCCAGAATTGTAGCAAAGGAAAATAAATTAGGCATTTGCATAGTTTGCTAAGAAAATGAAAGACTGAGGCAAGAAATTGTTCTTTCTTTGGTCTTTCTTGTTTACTTAATCTCCTGTATTTTGTCCCCACTTTTCTTTCACATCTTTATCTT
>NW_006436295.1:137201-138044 GCF_000325575.1 Pteropus alecto
TTTTCAAAATCTTTGGTGTGACCTAGGGACTGAATGAGGGAAGTGGAGGCTAGTTTAGAATAGCATCTGTAAATGTAAGTCAAATCTTTTTTCTTAACTAATCTTAAAAGGAATAGGCTCTTTTGTTTAGTTTTTATACTCAAAATCTCTATATAGTCTGGAAGAAAACTTCAGTAGGAAAAATCAATTTACTCATAACCACTAAGAAATCTTTGGTGGAGTGTATATTCTAACCCATGTGTCAGAAAACAAAAAGCGTTCTGGACAGTTAAGAATATGGGGCTCATTGATGTCAGAGATCTCAAAGTAGTACCATAGACTGAAGAAAAAAATTCTCCAACTGTAGCTTCATCTGTTGTGAGATAAGGTGCAGGACACTTTGAGTAGGTAAAAAAATAGCGTTAGCCAAACATCATGAGGAAGAAAAAGATTTGTTTATGTGTATTTTCTGTGTCTGTGGAATAAATATAGAAAAAAAAATCTTACCCTTTCACTTTGTAGGTTGTACAGTGCACACACATACAGATACACTTATACAAAACACTCTTATTCATATGGGCTTGAATGATTGGGCCTGGTTTTAATAAAAACTATGGCTTAGAAAGCAAGTTTTCTTAGAGTTACGTTACTTAATCTTTATAACAAACTTGCACGGTTGACATTATTATATTTATTATGAAGATCAAAAAAAAATAGAGGCAAAAAGTCTTTTTTAAGTTCACAGAGTTGACTAATAATAGAACAAGTAATCAAAATGACTGCAGACTTCAAATTACTTACTTGTCTCTCCACAACAACACTTGTGGACTGACTCCTCAAAGAATAATTTACTTTGGTGAGGCT
>NW_006436295.1:138068-150239 GCF_000325575.1 Pteropus alecto
TTTTGTGGAGGTGGTCAGGTGGTGTTCTGATGTGATTTGGAACTGACCATTAGGTGTCTTGGCCCTGGGGCCTTTTGGAAGGTGCTTTGGTGAAGGCCAAGCCTGGGCCAGCCACAGCCTGTGCCAGGCTTGGAGCTAATTAGCAAGAGGTACAGAGCACACTGAGGCCAAATGCTGCTTGTCTGGGGATTGTGAACCTTTGAGAGATTTTAGGAAATTCTATAGCATGAGCCAAGACAGGCTATTTGTATGGAAAAGCACTGGAAGTGGCTTGGGTAGGCCTGCAAGTTGAGTGGGTCAGGATCTCAGCGAATCACCAGGACTGATAAATAATACGAGTTATGTTGTTGGAGACTCAAATATAGCACACCCCTACAAGTATAGGCTGGGTGGGGGCAGGGCTCAACAAAGGAATGACAGCTTTTGCCAGCATTTCTGTCTAGGAGAAAGCTGGTCCTTCAACCCTTGTCCTTAAGCCAGATAACTCAGCTCCTTCCTATATTACCCAGTGCCTTTTGAGCTGCTGCCTCAATACTGAAGCTCAGAGTGAATAAATCTCTGATTCCATGCATGGCCCTTTCATAGGGACGTCTGGCACTCCAGACACCCGCCATCTCACTTAGCAACAACCTCCACTGTTTTTCACAAGTTACAAGGACTTCTTTTCCCAGCACTGAAATCCTGGCTGGTGTGCTTGGTGTGGGTCTGGGACCCCTGATTCCTCAGGAGGGAACCTCTGCAGAAGGGATATCCCTCCCAATTTTTAACTGCCTCTCATGAGTGGAGGGTCAGCCTCTTTCATGTCTCTGCCGTTCCTACCAGTCTTAACGTGGCTTCCTCTGCATATCCTTAGTTATAGGACTTCTGTTCAGGTAGACTTCAGGCAATTTTCAATGATGGTTTTTCTGTAGTTTAGCTGTCATTTTGATGTGCTTGTGGGCCGAGGCTAACATGATGTTCACCTACTCTGACATCTTGACAAACCCATTTTGAATTCTAAGTTTCTTCAAAATGTTGATCATTGTAATGCTTAGAATTTATAAAATTCTTAGATATTACACTCCTAAACTCAGAATTTCTCCTCTTATTTACTAGTCTGACCTATTCATTTGCATATCTTCACAGCCTGATACCACTAACAACACTTTTATCACATTTCCTTTATAATATGAGAGTATGTTTACCCAATTATAACTTTCCCATCAGACAAAGGGACTTTGAACTATCTTTGTCTTGGACTTTTGAAGGATCTTGCTCTATATGCAAGAGCAACCTGAATGAAGTAGGAAAGGTATATATTTTGTAATTCTAAATAAATCCTTACTTGCCAATTCTGTCCCAATTGCTGTTCTATGCATTACATATAAAACTATACTCCTAAAAAAGACAGAATTTATTTTACTTACAGATGTTAGATAATACCTGAATAAAATGTAATTACATATTTAAGAGAATAAGAGGGAATAGGAAGAGAAAAACAGTAAGGTATGGTTAGGGAATAGGGAGTTTGGGGACTGGGAGTGATTAATTTTAAATAGACAATTAGGTGTGGCATCCCTCATCAGGTAATATTTGAGTAAGAGCCAGAACAAATTCAGGAAAGGAATTTCTGGGCACATTTCAAGAAAGAATATTCTAGGTAGAGGGAATGGAAGTACAACAGCTATGAGGTAAGGACATTCCAGGTGGTGTGTGCATAGTGTGATGGTAGTGGATATGAAGAACTAGACAATGAAGTAAAAAAAAAAAAAAAAAGTCATTGTGGCAGCAGATTACATGAGAACTAAAAGACCGTTGGAGTGAAGTAGGATTTCTCTCATTTTGATGTTGAGAATAGATTGAAAGGGAGCATTGGATGTTATTGCAAAAATCCATGCAAAGGTTTATGGCTTAGACCAGGGTAGCAGTGCAAATGTTTTAATAAGTAGTTCAATTCTGCATATATTATGAAGGTATCACTGACTAATTTGCTTACTGATTGAATGTGAGGTGTGAGAGAGAGGAGACAGGATTGATTTTAAGGAATTTAGCCTAAAGAACTGGAAAAAGGTTCTTCCATTAACTGGTATAAGGCATTTGTTTTATATATCTATTTATTTATTTCCTATTTTCTTCTAAAATATATCAGAGATCAAGTAGTTAAGCATTTTCTCTAACTTCAATTTATCTTTCTTTTTCTCTATGTTATTTGCTTGCTCAATGTAGGATGTACTTACCTAAAAAAAAAAAGAAAAAGAAAAAGAAAAAGAAAAAAGAAAAGAAAAAAGAAACTAAATGCATTGCACTTATCTCAAGGAAAAGGGAGAAGACAAACTTTCCTCAGTTTTCAGAATTAAAGTCAAAGTTGCCATAGTTATTAATCTAAACTGCTCCACCATAAGTTACTTATCTCTCCACTTTCAGTAAAATTCATTTCCATCCATATTTACTAGCACTTATTAGTGCAAAACATCAGGTTAAAACAGAGTATACAAAGTAATTGGAGAAGCAGACATGATATTGTAATATTAGCCATGATATAGAAAGTGCAAAATTAATTGCTATGGGAGTATCCCAGAGAGAGTAATTTAATCTAACTAAAATCCTTCATGGAAGGCAGTATTTGAGCTAAACCCTGAATTTTTTTTCTGAGCCTGAAAGGGGCTGTTTTAGAGGGGAAAAAAAAGTAAAGAATATAAAATTTTTTTCTAAACAAAAAGAAAATGTAAAGGAAAATTTTTCTGCTAATTCTAAAAGTGTGTTCTTGGATAACAGAAACAACTGACTATATAAGCTGAATCTCATGATGTAGCTAACTAGTGAAAACCACAGAAACTTGCATATTTAGAACACTGGTTCTTTCTTAGTTATCCCTCTATGTAAGCATATTGCAGAGCACGTGGAACATAGAAAACTCTCACCAAATATTTGAATGAACAAATGAAAAATATAGTAAATGAATTAATTGATTATTCAATTAATTCTCTAAACTAGTTTTCCAACATCTATTTTATTTATTTGTTTGTTTGTTGTTTGTTTGTTTGTTTGTTTTGCTCAACAGTTGAGAAGACAACAAATAAGAGCTAGACAGCAGTGATTGAACTTACATTTACTGGCTTTTCTCATCTGCGCCAAAATGGACACTTAATTTTATCTTCTTGCTTCTAATTTATTTATTCATTATCACATGGGTCCTTAATGTCTTCTTTTCCATCAAACTGGATTTTTACCTCCACACTCCATGAATTTCTTTATCAGTGGCTTCTCCTTCCTGGAGGTCTAGTATCCCACAATCATCATCCCCAAGATACTCTCCAATCTAGTCAGTGAGCAGAGGACCATTTCTCTGGCTGATTGTCTTTTGCCTATGTATTCCTTTTATTGCCTTGTCTTTTCTGTGGTTTTCCTGCTTATTATCATGACTATGGATAGATACCTGGCCGTCTGTAGCCCCTTTACTTTCTCAACAAAAATGACACCTCAGCTCTACATTCAACTAACTGTATGTTGTTACTTCTGTGGTTTCTTCACACCACTCCCTGATATTGCTTAGGTTTTGTAGTCCAAATCGAATTAAGAGTATCTGCAACTTTGATCCCATCTTGAATTTGACATGTATGGACACAAATATAATTGTTTTAATCAAGGTAGTCGACATCGTACATGCTGTGGAGATCATTGAAATATAATGCTGTGATTCTGAGTTATGTTTGCATCATTGAGGTAATCCTAGTTATCTGCTTTGTTGACTTAAACCAAAAGGCCTTTTCTACCTGTGCTTCCCACTTTGCTACTTTCTTAATAGTTTTAGGAAGTATGGTCTCAACACACTAGCATTTTTCTGTCAAGTACTCTTTCTTTCTAGTCATTAGCCTAGTGTTTGCAGTATTATCACTGTTCTCTAACCCAATTCCCTATAGTCTAAGAACGAAAGAGATCAAGGAAGTATACATGTGCCAATCTACTTTATTCAGACATGATATAAAATAATATAAAATATATACTCATCAAGTAATTATATTTATATCAATTACTATATTTATGGTTCCAGTGTCTTTGTTGCTGCTGTGTTTATTTTTTTTATGCATCGATGCTAAGTGGAATGTTTAGCCATTCTATCTCTCTGAACTTAGGAAATGTCTTCAGAGGTTGATTAATCATAGAATCCAAAGAAAATAAGGTGAAGGCTCACACAATTTCCTTCATTTATTCTTTGAATCCAAAGGGAGTCACATAAAATCTATCTCTGCCATGACAGCCCATGCCCTAACTACTGGAACAGAAATAAACATACTTTTCTCTGTGTTTCTATAAAACATTTCTTGAGCTTCTATTTAGTATATTTTGCATTCTATCTTGCGTCATGGTTTACAAGTTTTATATGGGCCCTCTAGTTTGTGAACTTGAAATTAAGTATCTTATTTTATTCATCTTTATATTCCCAATGCCTATTAAAATTCTTTGCCCATAGAAATGCTCAATAACAATTTGCTGAAAGAGTAAATAAATTAGAGGTAGTCTCTGTGTCTTGAGAAAATAATAAGTTATACAATAAAAGTTATGTTATAAAAACAATTCAGATCATTTCCACATTCAACAAAGAATGGCAAAGGAGGGGTAGATAATGGGTAAAAGCAAGATTTGTGGTATATTTGGATATAAAACAATTTTTAATGATGAAATGAAGCCTTGCCACAGATAATCCACTCAAGTTTCTATGACTGGAATATATTTAGATGTTAAATAGGACTTTCATTGATATCCTTCTAATCTAGTTCCTGAAATATAAGAATTAAATTTTATAGTTTAGTAATATATATTACTATAAAGGATATAATATGTTTAGTCTCAGCACTTGACTCCTAATCTCCTTTATTCTAATGGGAAAGAATATTTTTTAGTTAAGCTCTTTTTACCCTGAGTGGGACCATGTCACCAAACATGCTGTTTTTATAATATTAAGATTAAGCTTATATAGTTAGTTTCCTTCAGGGTTGCAGTGCTCAGAGATAATTATTAGTGGATGGGAACATCAAGCAATTTTTTTGAAAGAGAAACAATTATCAAGTTTATTAAATCTTGAACCATAGGTACATCTTTTTAATATCTATTGTATACTGATGTATGATGGCTGATTTGAACAAAGCACTTATACAATTGTTTGAGTTGCACACAAGCCATTTTTTACATGAATATCCTTTTTATTCCAAAGAAAGTAAAAAATTATAGATTTTTGAGTCTTAAAAATGTCTTATTTAATAGACATGTTCTCAAAAATGATTAAAGTAACTCATTTGAAGAAAATCTGTTGCCAATGATTACATTTGAATTTGCAAATGAAAATAAAAATTTTGGAAAACTAGTCTCCACCACTATAAAATTAACAACTTCTAAAATTTAAGTAAGATTTTCTAATGATATATTGACAATTATTCTTTAAAAGATACGTACTTATTTTATGAGAGATTATCCCACCTTATATCTCTGTCCTTTACATTCTTATTTTAAAAATTAATGATTCAGAAAAAAATTATCTCTTGAAGTAATTGAAATACATGAGGTTAGCATTATTCACATCAGTTAACAAATTATTTTTGTTAAATTTAAGTGCAAAGTGCTTTTTAAACAACCATCTATATTGAGTCATATAACAATTCTCTGGAATAGATTGATTAGTCATTACTATCCTCATTATATACTTAATAAAATGTAAGAAAATTCCAATGATCACCTGATTAATAAATGCTGGCATGAAGCCTTCAAATTAGATGCTTCAGTTTCAAAAACAGTGTACCTTCCATTATCCCAAGCTTTCTTTCTATTTCAGTTACATAGTTCACTGTATAAAGAAAATATGGGTTTGGGTTTTTTTTATTCAACGTATTATACTAAATAAATAAAACAGAAAAATAATAAAATAAAAATGGTAGAGTGAGAGAAGGTAATAGCATGGAAAAATAGAGTTTAATTTTTTATTGTAGGTGTAAAAATTTGAACAATACATAATTTTTCAAACAGAGTTAAGAGACAAATACTTTAGAGGATTTGAATTGATGAGCTTTTGTAGATATAATTAACTAAAAAGTCTTTCTTTTTACTTTTTGAATATTATCTAATATTCTTTCCCATTTAGGAGGCAAAAATTAGAGACATTTTAAAATAAGAACTAATTCTATAGAGACAATGTAATTTTTAAAACAATAAACCAATGATCTCTATTTCATGAAAAAAAATTAGTTTTACATTAAAATTAAGATTTTTTCCTAGTTGGTAAATGATTGAGAAAATTGGACTCTAAAAATCCATAGTAAACATATGAATTTTAGTGATGCAAGTTGAAGAGACCAGAATTTTTGGCTATAAAGCATCTCTTGGAGTTTCTGAGCCTTGGAAAAGAAGATCTAATAACTGAGAAGAGATCAGGCAAGCTGGGCAGTGCTAATTAAACTAGTGTGTGAAGACATATGTGCCCAGAGCTGATATCTATGACCAAATACAATAGCTTTCCAAATTGCTCCCACTCTTGTAAAAGTGAATTAAGTCTTCTCTTTAATGAAGCTGTCTATGATTAATTAAAGCTTCCTCTGTAACCTCTCAGCACTCATTCATGTACAGTGAAACATATTATTTTAAAGATTGAACTCCCGTAGTATCTGTCATACATTCTTTACCTGAGACTCCTCTAATCAGAATCTCTTTCATCAAAGCCAATAAACATACCTGAAAAACTATAAAAGTGGCAAGAATTCAGAGACCAAGTGTCAAACCACCAGAGTTTATTGATATCCTTTCTCATCATGCCCTTCCATCAATCCCAAGGAGGTACCCTGATACTTGTGCTAATAATGGTAAACAGTGCTCAGATACTGGAAAAACTTTGTCAGTCTAAAAAGACTGAGGAGATAAGATGAGACAAAATTTAAAGAGTGACAGCCAGAGTGCTGTCAGAGAAACTTACCATGAGTCTCTCCTGGCAATAATGACTGAAAATTCAAAGAACACTTCTGTTTTAATGTATAAAAACCTCTTTCCTGACTGCCTCCTATCACCTCCACATTGCTACCTGCTCTAAAGACTATTGTTCAACTTATCCACTTTTTAAAATTGAGTTAATTGGAGTGACATTGGTTAATAAAATTATATAGGTTTTAAGTGTGCAATTCAGTAATATGTTATATGTATATTGCATTTTGTGCTCACCGCCCAAACTTAAATTTCTTTTTGTTACTATGCATTTGACTCCCTTTACTTTACACCTCCACCTTCCCCCTTTTCCTCATAGACCACTAGTCTGTTGTCCATGGCAATGAGTCTCTGTTTGTCTTGTTCATTTATTGCTTTGTTTTATATCCCTCATATGAGTGAAACTATATGGTTCTCAACTTTTTCTGTCTGACTTATGTCACTTAGCATGATAATCTCAAGCTCCAACCATGTTGTCACAAATAGTAGTATTTTATTTTTTTCTTATGGCTGAGTAAAATTCCACTGTATATATGTACCACATCTTCTTTACCCAATCATCTATTGAAGGACACTTATTGTTTCCATGGTGGGCCACTTTGAATAATACTACAAGGAACATTAGGGGCATATATCTTTACATATGCTTTCAAGTTTTATGAGTAAATATTCAGAAGAGAGATTGCTGGGTCATAGGGTAATTCTATACTTAATTTTTGAGGAACCTCCATACTGTTTTCTGTAGTGGCGGTACCAGTTTACATTCCCACCAGCAGTGTATGAGAGTTTCTTTTTCCCCACAACCTCTCCAACACTTATTATTTGTCCTGTTGATGTTAGCCATTCTAACAGGTGTGAGGTGGTATCTCGTTGTAGTTTTAATTTGCATCTACCTAATTGCTAGTGATGTTAAACATCTTTTCATATGTCTGTTGGCCATTTGTATGTCTTGGGAGAAGTGTCTGTTCAGTTCCTTTGCTCATTTTTTTAATTGGATTGTTTGTTTTGTTGTTGTTGTTGAGTTGTATGAGTTCTTTGTATATTTTGGATATTAGCCTCTTATCAGAGGCATTGTTTGCAAATATCTTCTCTCATCCAGTTGGTTGTTTCTTTGTCTTATTGATGTTTTCTTTTGCTGTGCAGGAGCTTTTTAGTTTGATATAGTCTCATTTATTTATTTTTGCTTTTACTTCTATTGCCTTTGAGGTCAAGTTCATATAATCCTCTCTAAAACCAAGGTCCATAATTTTAGTACCTATATTTTCTTTTATGCAGTTCATTTTGGTGTTTGGTGACAGATACCAGTCGAGTTTTATTCTTTTGCATGTGGCTTTCCAATTTTCTTAGAACCATTTATTGAAGAAGTTTTCCTTTCTATATTATATGTTTTTGGCTCCTACATCAAAAGTTATTTGCCCATATATATGTGGGCTTATTTCTTGGCTCTCAATTTGGTTCCATTGTTTTGTTTTGTATGTCTGTCTTTTTTTTTTTTTTTTTGCCAATTCCATGCATGTTCATGGATTGAAAGAATCAACATAGTTAAAGTGGCTATATTACCCAAAGCAATATACAGATTTAATGTAATCCACATCAAAATCTCAATGGCATTTTTTTTTAAAAGAAATAGAACAAAAGATCATCAGACTGGTATGGAATCACAAAAGATCCTGAATAGCCAAAGCCACCCTGTGAAAAAAGAACAAGATCAGAGGTATCACACTGCATGATTTCAAATTATACTATAAAGCAACAATAATCTTATCCACTTTTATTTCATTTAATGATGACCAATCTCGCTGAATGAGCTCTTTTATTTTTTTGGGCCACAAGGTCATCACATAGTTGGCACTCTTGGTGAGAAGATCCTGGAATAAGACAACCAGAAATGTTGAGGAACTAAGAAAAGATTGACTAAAACAAATGAGGAACACAGTGACATGATGGTCATACTCACATAAATTTGACTGTTTAAATACTTACAAACCAAATAACCATAAAAGAACTTGTCTCTCAGAGACTATCTCTGTTTTCTCATTTAAAAATGGGAATGATAATACTTGCTTTGCAGAATCTTCTAAAAAATTAGAAATTAATGTAAACTAATCATGTTGATATATAAATTAAGATATGGTAAATTCTAATTGATGGTAGTTCTTAGCTCTTTTTTCTCAACTTCCAGTATTATTTATTTTTTCTCTAGAATCTGGATATAATTAACTGTAGCAAGACAGTGCTCAATACTATTTAAGCCTCATTTTATATCCTTTACAAACTGCCTCAGTATTTGTAAATGTGAGAATTCACAATCCAATAACTTAAAAACTAAAATATGACATACCAACAAATTTACTGAATGTTGATGTAGCTACACAAAATTTTATATGTAACACACGAACTTTACTATTATAAAATTTAGCCTTTGTAAACTAGCTTGCACAAAATTAGTCTTTGCTTTCTGTCCTGACCAATGAAATATTGCACCAATAGACCCTCCTATATAAACAGACAATTTCACCCCTTAAGACAAGGTGACAAAAACCCTAAGTTCCTACTCAGAAAAAAATGTTAACCCAGAATTTTCAAATTCTAGTTTTAGCAGATGTAACACCAGAAATATGTTATAGGCAGCTCTTTAGTCTTTTATCCAAGTAGTACTATAGGAAGTTATAGTGTTGACCAAAAGAACACACAGTTTCTCATTAAACTTTGTTTTAATGGATCTCAAAATTCTGTGACAGATTTTTGGTCAAGGTGTTTCCATTAAAAAGTATTTATTTTAAAGTTAATAACTTAAAAACTACCACATAAACACACACACACACACACACACACACACGCACACCCCAAATGGTCCATAAAACATTTTTGTTTCCTTCTGAAGGTTTTATGATGCATCGTAATCATTAACCAGTCTTTTACTTTAACTTAAACGGCATATTTCAAGACAAGTGATTCTGAGACTGTTCTTCCGCCACTGATTAATACTGGAGGCAGGTATTGGAGATGATATTCATTTAGCCTTCTGAGATTTCTCGGCAGACTTGGTGACTTTTCCAGCTCCAGCTGCTTCCTTGTCCATTGCTTTCATGTCACAAATAGCAAAATGGCCCAGAGCAGGATAGTCAGAGAAGCTCTCAACACACATGAGCTTGTCAGGAACCATATCAACAATGGCAGTATCACCAGATTTTCAAAACTTTGAGCCATCTTCCAGTTTTGTCCCAAAACAATGATTAACCTTCTTCTTCAGCTCAGCAAATTTGCAAGCAATGTGAGCCATGTTACAATTCTGCACAGGTACATATATGACACTGATTTGGCCTTGGTGGTTCAGGATAATCACCTGAGACATGGAGCCAGCTGCTTCCATTGGTGGGTCATTTTTGCTGTCACCAACCACATTGCCATGATAAACATCTTGGATACATACATTCTTGACTTTGAAGCCCACACATTGTTACCAGGAAGAGTTTCACTCAAAGCTTCATGGTGTATTTGATTTCAACAGAATTTACTTGAATTGTAACATTGACTGGAACAAAGGTAACTACCATGCTGGGTTTGAGAACACATGTCTCTACTCAGTCCACAGGGACAGTAGCAATACCACCAATTTGGAGACATCCTGGAGTGGAAGAAGTAAAGGCTTGTCTGTTGGATGAGTTGGTGGCAGGATGCAATCCAGAGTTTCAAACAGTATGGTTCCATTGACATCATCAACTTTACAAGTGATTTTCCATTTCTTGAATCAAGGCATGTTAACACTTGGCTCCAGCATGCTGTCACCATTTTAACTAGAAATTAGCACAAATGCTGACTTCTTTAATGATTTCCTTGTATCACTTCTGGCTGTAGGGTGGCTTGGTGTAAACCATCTTTGTAACGTCAACAGTTAGTTGTTTCACACCAGTTTGTAAGCCAGAAGGGTATGCTCACAGTTCTTCCTATTCTTGGGATACATGCTTCAAGTTCACCAACACCAGCAGCAATAATCAGGACAGCACGGTCAGCCTGAGATGTACTTGTAATCATGTTTTTGATAAAGTCTCTGTGTTTTAGGGCATAAATGACAGTCACATAATACTTACTGGTCTCCAATATTTACAGAGAGATATCACTGGTGATACCATGCTCACATTCAGCTTTCAGTTTATCCAAGACTCAGTCATACTTGAAAGAGCCCTTCCCCGTGTTAGCAGCTCCCTTCTCAACTTTTTCTATGGTTCTTTTGTCAATCCCATCGCATTTGTGGATTAGATGACCAGCTGAGGTAGACTTGCCAGAATTCACATGTCTAATGATGATGATATTAATATGAGTCTTTTCCTTCCCCATTTTGGCTTAAATTTAGCGGTGGTTTTTATGACACCTGTGTTTTGGCAGTAAACCCATTATGAAAAAGGTTCTTCTTATCTTTTAAATAAAGATTAAAAATATCACCTCCCCACCCCAACTCCAGCCAGAGGTTCCTTGGTGCATATGATAGAATGTATTCTTTAAAATTTGTCTTCTTGTCTTTTGTAACCAGATTTGATTTGAATATAATGAAACTATATGGAAAAGGAAGTAGTACCAGACTTTCAAGAAGAGAATTTTAAAAATCTCTGTTTTTTTGGGGGGAGAGATGATCCAGGAATGGAGAAACCAGAAACATAGAACTTTGATTACTCTAGTAGACCATGAAAGCTAGATTATTCTAGTTGAATTTCCACTGGAATGATGTTTTGCATGGATAGTCCCACTGCTTATAGGAGGTTCTGAAACCATCCCACTACTTTTTTGTTTGTTTGTTTCATTTTTGTAAACTTGCCCAAAACAATTATGCCTTTTGAAAACAATTTCTGCTTCCTTTTCTCTACATTAAAAATAGTACATAAAATAGGATGACTTTTACCTCATATTTTATAACCCAGTCTCATTTTCAAATACTTTGTGACCATTAGTCTGATAAATGAGGTATTCTAATTTTTGCTTTATGAAATACAACTAAACACACATATCTTACTTCTTTTTTTCCTTCCATTTAAATTATTAAGGATATAGCTAAATCAAATTTTTAAAAATTCAATATTTGAAGCCAGGAATAAAATTTTCTTCCTATTTAGTCAAAGGCTGTATATCAAGAATTAGGATATCTTATTGAGTTAAAGGCTATTAACTAGGCTAAAAATCTACAGTTGGGTTTTGCTGAAGTTATTAAGGCTAAAAATCTACAGTTGGGTTTTG